>NC_061514.1:115203255-115277329 GCF_022539505.1 Lolium rigidum | reverse complement strand
CTGGGAGGCTAAGGGAGACGAAGGTCTCTCTCACGGGCAGCGGCGTAGGTAGGTGAAAGCAATAAGTGACCGATCGTCCCGCACGAGAGGGGGTAGTGCGGCTTATATAGGCACCGGCACTTTACATATAAGACCCTATAGTCTACTAGCCGGCTTGGCCGGCTTCGGCTTCCGCTCCTTCCCGGCGGTGACGTCGGGAGCCGTTGAGGCGTCATGGCTCTGTCCCATCCGGCTGCCTTGGTCAGCGGTATGGAGAGAGCGTCCCTCGTCGCCGTCAGCCACCGTAGCACTGTACGGCGCGTCGTAAGCCATGATGGCCTGTCCGCGGCGTGGCACTATTGCTCCACGAGTGCCCCGCGCTTTACGGAAGATGAAGTCGGCGTGGACTTTGGGAACCCGGATCACCAACCCGGTTCCTTCCAGGTGCAAGACTCGCCGGCCTCGAGTCGGTCGAGGTACGGACCCCGATCGGATATGGCTTGTAGAAGCCGGCCCAGCTACAGCATTGGCGGCCGTAGCCAAGCCGACTAGGACCTAGAGCCAGCCGGCTTCCGGACCAGCCGGCCACGGCGCCAGCCGGCTGCTCCTCAGCCGGCCTTTGCCGCGAGCCGGCCAGTGGCCAGCCGGCTACTCTGCGTCCATTGCCCTACCCGGGGTCTTCCCCCCGACAGCCGTGGCTGGGGCGGCGGCCACAAGGGCGGCTGAGGCGAAGAAGAAAGCCGCAGAGAAGAAAGCGGCGCCGTCCGATCTTGGGGGCGCGGGGTCGGCTCCGGAAGAGCCCGCCACCGCGAGCCAAGCTGAGAAAGTGGGAGCCCGCCACGCCGAGTCCACCGCCAAGGTCTTCCCTCTACCCAGCATGGCTCATGGGGGATGGCGAGTGCAGCGACCGGATCGGATGTCGTTCCGCCCATGGTGGAGAAGGGGTCGGCGGTCGTCGAGTCGACCAAGGGCAGGAAGCGCCCGAGGTCGAGGATATCGTCGTTGAGAAGGGCGGCCTCTCGGAGCCATCGAAGGAGCGCCGGTCCAAGGCTGCCGGGGACCGAGCCTCACCCAATGACGCCGACACTCGGGTGGGCGAGGCGCCGTCGGCCGAGGCGGTGACGCAGGCGGGAGAGGCGACCGGGTCGCGCCATCCGCCGCCTTCTACCTTGACCTTCGCTGAGCTCCACACGGCGCTTGGTGAAGCACACGCGGTGAGTGTTTCCGAACTCGTAGTCTAGTCGCCCCCAGTCCCCGAGGGTCGACTTGGTCTGAAGGGGCGAGTCGAGTCTCCTTTTATTTGTTTCCTTTGTTGACCTTTTGCATTGTTCTTGGATTTTTGCAGGCGGAGGTTAAGAGATTGACCACGCTCGTGGAGGAGGCGGCTCAAAAGAACCGGAAGTTGATTGCTCTGGGCGGTAAGTCACGCCCACTTGCCTTCCTCTTTCGGTATCACTATTCCTGGCTGAGCTTTAGTTCTCACCGTTTTCTATTTTTGGCAGCGAGGCGCGAGAAAAGGCTCTTGCCGAGGCTCGGGAAGGATTCGTCAAGGAGTCTTTCTACCGCGAAGCCGACTTCCGGGCGCGGCAGGCCGAAGAGGCCCGGAAAAGGCGAAAGCGGAGGTGGCCGATCCGACCAAGGTCCTGGAGCAGAAGGGCCGGGAGCCGGAAGACGTCATCACCGAGTACAAGGGAAAGGCTGGCGGCCGCGGCCGAAGCGCGGGACTCCGCGCGTGGGGCTGCCGCGTCTCTGCGGGAGGATATTGCGGCCTTGAAGCAGCAGCACGCCAAGGAGTTGGCAGCGGAAAAGGAGGCGTCCGAAGGCACCGTCCTGGCGGTACAGGCCGAGAAGACCAACTTCGAGGCTTTCGTACGGGAGATGTCGCGGCAGATTCTCGGTAAGCTCATGTGCTCACGTTTGCTGTTTTTCCTTGCCGAGGCGTCGAGTCTCCGGTCGTGGCGGCTTGGCTCCGGGGGTCGGCTCCCGAGTCACGGCGAGTCGGCTTTGAGGGCCAGTCCCCGAGCATGGCGAGTCGGCTTCGGGGGCCAGTCCCCGAGCATGGCGAGTCGGCCTCGGGGGCCAGTCCCCGAGCATGGCGAGCCGGCTTCGGGGGCCAGTCCCCGAGCATGGCGAGTCGGCTTCAGGGGCCGGTCCCCGAGCATGGCGAGCCGGCTTCGGGGGCCAGTCCCCGAGAATGGCGAGTCGGCTTCGGGGGCCAGTCCCCGAGCATGGCGAGTCGGCTTTGGAGGGGGGTTCTCATTTTTCCCTTTGTGTTGTTGATGGTAGGTACGTGCGACTTCGTGGAGACGGCGACCCCGCGGGAATGCCTGTCGACCGCGACCGCGCGTATCATCGCCTGTGCGGGGGAGATACTGGCCGCGCTCCAGTACCTGAGTCCGCGGGAGGTGGTGCCGCGGGACACGCCGTCCGTCTTCAAGGCCGTGTCCAACATTCCGGCTGTTGTTGACTGGCTTCGCCGTTCCTCCTGCCGCGTTGGTATTACCATGGCTTTGAGCATGGTGCTGGCGCACTACTCTGAGGGGTTCGACGTGGAGGAGGTCACCGCTGGCTTCCCCTCGGAGACTGGCGAGTTCGATGTTGCCGAAGTGCTGCGGCTGATGGACGTGGTACGCCCCTTTGCCGACCGAGTGCTGGCGACTGCGGACTTGGAGACTCACATCCCCAGCCAAGCGGCGCCTGGGGACGCGGAGAAGGAGCCAGGCCCGGTGGACTTCCCTGCGGAGCGCCTCTTCCATGCCGCGGCCGCCGGCTCGTTGTCGACATACCCGGTCGTGCTGTACACGCCGAAGTTTCGTCACGGCGATGATGGCGCCGAGCCTGTCGTAGAGGGGGCTCCGGGGTCGTCCTCGTAGTTTCCTGAGTCCCTGTGTAAGAAGGAGCTTGGATTCCCGCGAGCGGGTGTCAGTTGTAAATACAGTGATAACTTTTGCTTAAATATAATTTGGTGGTTGCTTTTGAATTTGCGTTATTTGTTGCGGCAATGCGTTGGAGTTGGTTCCGACTATCCATGGCCTTCGGGCCAGTCGCCTTGCGACCCCGATGAGGGCTATTGACTTGACTGTTTTCCTTTTCGAGCTGGGCGTCCCCAGTCGCAGTACATAGTCATTATAGTACAAATAGCAGCCTCATGGGTGGAGTAGCGGTGAGTTGTAGTTTGCGCTGTTCGGATGTAGCGCGCCACTCGTCGTGGCTCGGTGAGCCAGTCGCTGGGCGACTCCAAATGGGGTCATTGCGGGCGTATTTTCCTTGGCGAGCCGCGGGTCCGTTTTGCGGGGTCCCTAGTCGAAGTACTTAGCCACGCAAGTCGCCAGCCTAAGGTAGAGGAGGGCGTTGGTGTGCTGTATATCGTAGCACAAGGCAAGTCGCCACCCATTTGGTGAACTTGTCCACCGCCACCAGGAGGTGAGTGTATCCGCCGGGGGCCGTTTTGAATTTTCCCACCATGTCCATGCCCCAGACGGCGAAGGGCCAGGTGAGGGGGATGGTCTTCAATGCCGACCCCGGCATGTGCGGCCGGCTTGCATACTTTTGGCACCCGGCGCACGAACGGACGAGGGCGACTACATCTTCGTGGGCTGTTGGCCAGTAGAAGCCGTGACGAAAGGCCTTGGCGACGATTGAACGCAGCCGTGTTGCACCCATCTCTTTTGCGACTCGCATGCCGTGTAGGAGCGCCTCGTACTCGGCCATGTTGTTGGTGCAGGGCTCGAATCTAAGTTGCAGGACGTACTTCACTGTGTCGCCCTTTGGTGATGTGAGGACGACTCCCGCGCCCGCCCCTTCGAGGTTTTTAGAACCGTCGAAGTGCGATGTCCAGTGTTTAAGGTCCGCGGGGAGCTTGGCTGCCGGGCCTCTTCCCAATCGGCGAGGAAGTCGGCGAGTGCCTGAGATTTGATGGCGTGGCGCGACTCGTAGGTGATGTTGTGGACGCCGAGCTCGACTGCCCACTTGGCGATCCGGCCGGTTGCGTCGCGGTTTCGGATGATGTCGGCGAGTGGTGTTGAGGCGACTACCTTGATGGGGTGCTCGTGGAAGTAAGGGGCCAGTCGCCGCTGGGCCCTGAGGACTGCGTACACCAGCTTTTGGTAGTGCGGATACCGCTGCTTGGATTCGATTAAGGCTTCGCCGATGTAGTAGACCGGGCGTTGTACCAGTTGCTCCCTTCCTTCTTCCTTCCGTTCGACGACCATGACCGCGCTTATAGCGCGATTCGACGCGGCGACGTATAGGAGCATGGTTTCTTTTGGCAGCGGGGCTGCGAGGATAGGGGCAGTCGAGAGAGCGTGCTGGAGTTCTTCCAGGGCCCGCTGCGCCTCGTCTGTCCACCTGAATGATTCTGACTTCTTGAGCAAGCGGTAGAGTGGCATGGCCTTGTCTCCGAGCCGGGGTATGAAGCGACTGAGGGCGGCGACTCGACCGGCGAGTTTTTGCGCGTCGACTAGGCAAGTCGGCTGCTTGGTGCGCATGACCGCCAGTGTCTTCTCCGGGTTGGGCTCGATGCCTCGCTTGGAGACGACGTAGCCTAGCAGGCTTGTCCCGATGGAACCCCGAAGGTGCATTTCAAAGGGTTGAGCTTGATCTTGTACCGCCGTAAGTTGGCGAATGTTTCGGCGAGGTCGCCGACGAGGTCGGTCCGGCGAGTCGATTTGACCACCACGTCGTCGATGTAGACATGCACATTGCGGCCGATCCGGCTTTCCGGGCAGCTGTTCATGCACCGCCGGTATGTTGCTCCGGCGTTCTTGAGGCCGAAGGTCATGGACGTGTAGCGATGGGCGCCTAGGGGCGTGATGAATGCTGTCTTCTCTTGGTCTTCCTTGGCCATCTTTATTTGATTGTACCCGGAGTATGCATCAAGGAAGCATAGCGACTCGGACCCGGCGACCGCGTCGATAATCTGGTCGATTCGCGGTAGGACGAATGGGTCCTTGGGACACGCACTATTGAGGCTTGTGTAGTCGATACACATTCGCCACGTCTTGTTTTTCTTTAGCACTAGGACTGGGTTTGCCAGCCATTTTGGGTGCTTGATTTCTATGATGAAGCCGGCAGCGAGTAGCCGGTTTACTTCTTCGGCGATTGCGCGTCGCCGTTCTTCTCCCACAGGGCGCATTGCCCGCCTAACGGGTCGCGCGGTGGGATCGACGTGTAATTTGTGCTCAGCAAGTTCTCTCGGGACACCCGGCATGTCGGACGGTTTCCATGCAAAGATATCTCGATTCTCACGGAGGAACTTGATGAGCGCGCTTTCCTATTGGGCGGACAGGCCCGTCCCAATGGTAACTTGCCTACTTGGATCGTTTTCTACAAGATCTACTTGGCGAGTGCCTGCGGCGGCCTTGAAGGTTGTTGCGGACGAGTCGAGCTCGGTTGGCTTCTCCAGGATGGCGGGGTCGTTGCGGTCGACTGGGTACTTGGCGAGCTCGGCGGAGTTGTCTTGTTCGTCGGCGATGACGGCGTCGGCGAGCTTGGCGCTGTCATCCTCGCATTCCAGCGCCATCTCCGGATCGCCGTGGACGGTGATGACGCCTCGAGGCCCTGGCATCTTCATCATGTTGTATGCGTAGTGTGGGGTCGCCATGAAGCGGGCGAACGCCTGCCGGCCGAGTACGCAGTGGTAGGAGCTGCGGAAGTTCACCACCTCGAACGTTATCCGCTCGGTGCGGTAGTTCACGGGCGTGCCGAAGGTGACTGGCAACGTCACTTTGCCGATCGGGAAGGCCTTCCGCCCAGGGACGATGCCGTGGAACGTAACCTTGGTGTTCTCGAGGCGTGAGTCTGGTAGGCCAAGCCGCCGGAAGGTTTCGTAGTACATAATGTTGATGGAGCTTCCCCGTCCATCGGGGTTTTGGTAGCCAGTAGTCGGCGACCTTTGGCCTGACGACTAGCGCCTCGATGCGGGGGGCGTGGTCTTCGCGGCTCCAGGTGATGCTTTGCTCGGACCAGTTAAGCCACCGGGGCACGTCAGAAAGTATGACTGCGTGTACCGCCACGGCCCTTGCGAGGACCTTCTCGTCCCGCCGGTCGCCGACCCCGGTGAAGGTGTGGAGCGAGCCGGCGCTGCGACCGAAGCCCTCTCCCTTGTGCTGGTCTTGGTCTTTGGCGCGGTCTTTGTGCTGGTTGCCGCCGTCGTTTTCCTTGGCGCGGCGAGCTCTTTCTATCCGCTTCGGGGAGTAGCAATTTCCCGTCGTGTGATTGGCGGGCTTGCCCTCCTTGCTGTGATAGATGCATGGTGCGTCTAGGAGGCTGCGGGCGTCGAAGCGCTTGGGTTGGGGCCGATCCTCCCGAGGTGCGCGAGTGTCGCGCCGGAATGATTTTGGCTCGCGCTGCTCGTAGTCGGTGGTGGCGACCAGCTCGTTGTGTCCTCCCTCTCCGCGACGCTTGCCGTTGTTAGACCGGCCGGCGAATCGGTAGTCGCCACGCCGGGGCTCCGTGTGTGCAGGGCGGCGATTGCGTCGTTGACCGTACTCGTCGTCCGAGTCGACTGTAGGGTCTTCGTCGGCGTAGCGGGTGGCGATGTCGAAGAGTTCGGAGATTGAGATATTATCCCTACTGACGCGACGGAGCTTGGCGCTTAGTGGTTCATACCGGCAGCAGCGTCGGAAGCGATAGATTGCCGTGTCCGTGCCGATGCCGCCGGAGGTCGTCCACATGTCCCGCCGGCGTTGCACCCACCGGCGGGTCGACTCGCGCGGGGCTTGGACGCAGCGATCCAGGTCTTCTATGGTTGTGGCACGGGTGTATGCGCTCGGCGAAGTGCTGGATGAATGCGGCGCGAGCTTCTTCCCGGGAGTCGATGCCGTTGACGGTGAGGGTGTTGAACCGAGGGCGATTGACGCCGTCCATCATGAGAGGCAGGTAGCGTGCTGCGAGTAGCTCGGAGTGGCCCCGGATCCCCATTGCCATGGCGTACGAGTCGATCCGGACGGTAGGGTCGATGTGTGTGTCGTACTTCTCGATGTCGCGGGGTCCTTTGAACCCCACAGGGTACGGCTCGCCTCTGATCATCGGCCCGAAGCAAGCGGGGCCGATTCGGGTGAACGCGCTCTGGCGCGGGGCTTCATCGGCGTGGCGGTCGTTCAATCGGTTGCGCGCCCGCCATTCTTGATCATTGACAATGTGGGTTCGGGCGTCGACTGGCTGCCCGTTGGCGGCGACCATCACCCGCGCGGGGCGCGGCTCGACTCGGTTGTTAGACGAGTGGGCCGCGCGCGGTGCTGGGGGCGGGCCATTGTTGGCGTTGACGATTGCGCGGTTTGCCGCATCTGACGACGCCGCGCGACTGACGGATGTGCGCGAATAGAGTCGCCCTTGCGAGTCGGCTGCGGCGTGTTGCTGCTCCAATGCCTTGGCTACCAAAGCCTTGGCGTGCTGGACGAGGATTGCACCGTCTCCCGTTTCGGGGATTCTTGCGAGGACAGCCTCGCGCAGCTGCAACGTTGTCGGCCGGAGACGAGTGCGGTGGTAGGCCGTTGGCGTCGACTTCTGCCCGAGGAACTTCGGGTGGTGGTGGTGGGGGTGGCGGAGGTGCTCCGTGCGCCGCTCTATCCGCAGCGAGCCCGACTTCCTTCCGGGATGTCGTGGTTTTGGACTCGGGCGACCCGGATTTCTCCGTCCGGGTCGTCGAGCTAAGGCGTGCGCCGGGAAAGTCGTTCGCACGGGCGCGCTCCATGCGCCGGCGGTTTCGCTGCTGGCGATAGTGGGATACGGCCCTCACTTCATCTTGCTCGAGGCGGAATTTCTGCCTTTCGGCGAGCTCCTTTTTCCTCTACTCCTCGAGGGCCGCCCGGTGCGCCTCGATCTCGGTTGCGGTGGCGGTTGCAGGGAGGGAGTGGTGAAGGCGTCGACCGGGTGCTCTTCTTCACCCCCGCCATGAAGACTGCGGTTGGGTAGCGGTAGCGCGGGGCCTCGACGGAGTCCGAGTCGGAGTCGCTGCCGAAGAGGGAGAGGATGGAGTCGTCCTCGAAGCCACCTTCGAAGTCGCTCGGGTGGGAAACCAGGGAGATAGAGTCCTTGGTTGACGCCGTGGCGACGGAGCGAGCGAGTCGGGGACGCGGCGGTGGATCCTGCAACCGACGTTATAGCGATGATGTCGGTGAAATCGGCGTCGATCGCGGCGATGACGGAGTCGATGACTGGGATGGTGTCGGTGGAGTCGGCGGCTGGAGCGGTGTCGGCGGAGTCGGCGGCTGCCGAGGCAATGGTGGAGTTGGCGGCCGGTGCCACGACCGCCGACTCGGCATCGTCTTCCAGTGGCCGCCTCAGCCTCCGCGTATACCTCGCCGGTGACCGGGCGAGTAGCGTGAGGAGCTGCCCCGGCGCGAAGGGGTCGTGCGAGCGACCGGGGCGAGGCTCGGAGGGGTCGCTAACGCCGGCGAGCCCAACGAAGAGGTTGATGGAGCCGATCGGCACCATCCGGGCGTGCTTGAGAGGCGACGAGGCGGGCCGGTAGGTGCTCGGCTGGATGTGGAAGAAATTGCCGGTGGCGATCATCCCGCCGGAAGCAACCGGCCGCCGCACCGGCGAGTAGGGCCTCGCCGTAGCTCGGAGGCTTGATGTCCCATGCCCCACGGTGGGCGCCACCTGTCGTGGATGTGGCCACGGCGGATGCTACAGGGGTAGCACTTCGTTGATGCGAGGGGAAGGGAACATCGCCATCTACGGGTCGAGGTGCAAGAGACGCAAGGGTTTTACCCAGGTTCAGCCCCTCCGGAGAGTAAAAGGCCTACGTCCTGCTAGATCTTTATTGCTCAGTGGAGGATTACAAAGGGGGGCTCAGTCGGCGGCTACGCCGTGAGCTTACAATGGGAGATTAGATCTCGAATCAGGTGTCCTCTAGGGTTTAAGCTCGGGGGTTTATATAGACACCCCCGATCTAGGGTTACATGGCGATAACTCCGAATCGTATTCGTTGCTATTAATCCGGGATTCGTTAACCCCCTTGCAAGTAATCTTCTAATCCAGCCGCACAGATCTTCTCCTTAGGATCGCGGCCCAGTCGCCTTTGGGCCCAGTCGCTTGGGCGACTGGCAGTCCGCCTGGGCCTTCGTCTTCACGGCGAGTGGGACTGGCGACCCTCCCCCTATGGGCATATCCCCATCATTGAGGATTCTACAGAAGACCAGGAAGTAGCCGTGGCTGAATGGACTCGGGGGGCAGCTCCCGTGTCCTGCAAATGGGTGAAACAACAAGGGCCTGCAAGAGGGTTTGACTTCGATGTAAGCAAAGCTGAGCATATTTTCGATTTATTGCTTAAGGAAAAACAACTGAAGTTACCCGAAGGCCATAAAATCCCTACGGCGCAAGAGATGAACGGGAGACCATCCTGCAAGTGGCATCACTCGTTCACCCATATCACCAATGACTGCAAAGAGTTGCGTTGGCAGATCCAAACGGCGATAGAACAAGGCCGTCTGATCCTTGGTCAGTTTGCCATGAAAGTGGACACACATCTGTTTCCTGGCGTCAACATGGTGGAACTCAATCACTCCGCGAGGAGTCGGCTAGATTTCTCGTTCGATGTTAACATGGCAGGGCCTGTATACCACCATGGCAAGGATAAAGAAGAAAGCGGTCACTCCAGTGGCAAGGAAAAGGAGGAGGCCGGCCCACGCGACCGGCCCTGATATGGTGACAGACGATACCTCACCGAGGAACAGGTGAGAGACGTGCGATACCAACGTCCGCTCTCCACGCATCTCCTTAACAAATATGAGCGTCAGTACGACCGACGTCGGCGGTACGACAGAGATGACGAAATATATCGTCGGTCTGACGTAGACAATGGAAGATATCGTCGGCATGATAGAGACGACAAAGGATATGAGCACCGCGCTAAGGGGAAGTCAAGGGAGCAGGAAGACATGGATAGACACTGGAACTGTCCTTTCTTTAAGCATTGTTGGGATTCAGGAATGAGCCGATTGCCTACGATCGACAACTGCCCGGAGTGTAGACAGCAGAGGAAGGACGCAGGTGAGGTTTCAGTTTTTAAGCGTCTAGGGCCTCTCCCACCCCAGAACAGACGAGCTGAGTCATCTCAAGAGGAAGATTTTGAGGAGTCAGAAGATGAAGAAGAGGATAGATACCACCGGCCAAGGTGGTGCCCTGATGGACTTAGTCACTCCCAAAAGCGTAGGGTTCAGCGGCTACGTAGCTTGGAGCAAGCCGAGGCGCAATACCTGCACACGTTGAGGAAAGCGCGGCCCGATCTGGCCGTGAAAATTCAGCAAACTTTGGACGCGGAGAGTCGTCCACAGAAGAAAGAATGGCGCCCCAAACAAGTAAAAGCCAATGCGGAGGCATCGGCTGGCACAAATATGGTGTTCATACTTCCCTCGGAGTTTTGTGCTCCGAGAACAGAAGAAGTGCCGGTAGCACAGTTTGACTGCGGCCCACGGCCAGTTATCTTTGAAAAGCCACGAGAGAAGAGCTACAAACATTTGAAGGCCCTGTACCTAAAAGGTTATATCAATGGGCAGCCTGTCGGCAAGATGCTGGTTGACACGGGAGCGGCAGTCAATATAATGCCATACTCCATGCTACGGTGTTTGGGACGCTCTAACGCAGATCTGATCAAAACCAACGTCACACTAAGCGACTTCAACGGCCAAGCATCAGAGACGCAAGGCGTTCTGAACGTCAATCTAACCATGGGCCGAAAAACCATCCCTACATCATTCTTCATCGTGGACAGCAAAAGTACGTACGCTGTCCTGCTAGGGAGGGATTGGATTCACGCCAACTGCTGCATTCCATCCACAATGCACCAATGCCTGATACAATGGGATGGAGATGAAGTGGAGGTCGTGCATGCAGATGATTCGATCGAGATCTCAATAGCTGGCATGAATATTTGGGACGCGGAAGACCAAGGGCCGCTCTCTGGAGTCAGTTTGGACGGCTGTGAGCGCATCGAAGCTACAAAAAACGGGGTGAGGCTGGTCTTATCCACCGGCCTGACAGAGTAGCAACAGCAAAGTCACTGGACGTACGTGGCAAGGCCGATCCCTGCGATCGGCCCCAAAAAATAAAAAGCAATTATCTCCCCTCAAGCATGTCACGTAGTCGTAGTAGGGAGACTCCCTCCCGTAGTGGAGCACAAATAAGTTGTAAACCTTCATTGAGCAATGCAATCGAAATGGGGGCCGATTCCAGCAATCGGCCCAAATTATCCTCGCCATACGTTTTGCCTGTTTTCGGCATCGATCTAGCAGGCGACGGAAAGCTAGGGTATGGATTTACATCGGCTTATGAGCTAGAGGAGATTGACATTGGTCCTGGGGATAAGCCACGACCAACATTTATCAGCAAAAAAGTTAGATCCGCATCGGAGGAGCCTGATGATAGCTTTGTTGAAAGAATACCGAGGCGAACGATCTCACACGGATGGCGTCAGGCTACAAGGACGTAGCAGGTGGAGCCGATGTTCGAGTGCAGCTTCCTGGAATCGGATAACTGGAGAGCCGATATCTTCAACTACTTAGAAGATTCGGCTCGGGGGGCACCTAATATGGGATAACGGACAGTGAAATATGGGGGCCGATGCACGAAGTCGGCCAGTAAAAAAAATACAAAGCAACAGGACAAAATACAAGCACAGCCGATGCGCATCCATCGACTTTAGAGGTACAAAAGCTGATGCACAGCCATCGACTCTAGAGGTTATGAGCAAGTATCAGGTTACATGGACAAGCTCTACTGAAGGAATGCCTCGAAGGCACTAAGGGCGTCAGCACGGACGCGATCCACTTCGGCGATCTCGGCCTCATCATCTTCATCCTTGCCCGTCACCGCGTTGTTTGTTCAGGGCACGTATCTCTGCCGGATCGGTCTTCGGTTGAGCTTTCGGGCCTTCGCTTCCTCTTGGGAGCGGGCAATAAGAGCTTCCTTATCGTGGATAAGCTGTTTGGTTGCCGGACCCTCTCTTCAAGGTCCTCCAATTCCTTTCGCAAGGTCTCAAGCTCGGCGGTGCCGACAGAGGTGTCGCTTTGGCGTCCAAGGCCACCTTTTTCTCATTGAGCCGCTGACATTTGTCTGCAATATCGGCCTTCAGCGGAAGTTGAGCGTGGCGTAGATCGATTCTCTGACGAGCTGACTTCACCCTTGATTTGTAGGCAGATAGAGTCACAACTGGCCAGAGTTTCACTTGCAACGTTACCGGGAGGTGGGGCTGGATTTCTTCAAGAATGCTCTTCACTTCCTCGGGGTCTTCGACCAACGTCTCGATCGAGGAGGAAAGCAGAGCTTTGAGACGCTGGAATTGACCAAGGATAGCGCCGGGTCCTGGTTCTTCGCATACTGTAGAAGGAGTTGGTTCGATGGATTCAGGATCGAACGATAGCAAGCCCGAGAGGTCACAACCCTGACAAACAACAAGAGCAGCGTCAGTATGCAGCAAAAGCGAAGGGCAAGCCAAATAAAGGGAGTATACCTCTCCTAAGACCAGGGGAACAGCCGATGATGAGGTGATCGGCTCTTGTGTTTCTGCTTGGGGTTCGCCAAGTTGGCAACCTTGTCAACAACACCTTTAGAGGTTGCTACATCCAGTGTCCGTGGAGGGCATCGATACTTCCTCGACTTCCCCACTAGAAGTGTCATCAGTCTGCAAAGGAGATAATTGGCCGATGTGAGCAGCAATGGATTGGCATAAAAGATGAGCCAGGGAGAGTTGGAGGGTAATTACATGCGAGGCCTCTTGGTTTGATGAAGGGGCTTGCGGTTCCTTTCGAGCTCTCTTGATGCATCGGCTCTTTGTGCGTAGACCACCCTGCCCCACTTTGGTTGGAGCTTGAAGGACAGCAGGTTCAGGAACTGGTCTTTTCTTGGAAGCCGATGGTGGCAAATCTGGCTGGCTCTGCGTGGTGATCTTCCCAGAGTTGCCCGAGCTCGAATTCCCTCGACTGGATTGCGTTTCCTCGCTGGAGTCGTCTTCGGTGGAGGCCTATAAGAGAAGAGTTAGTAAGCCCCAGCATATTTACGGAAGCTCATAAGGGTAGATAGATCAGTCAAGGCATTGATCAGCTTACATGCAAACTTTCTTGAGCTAGAGTAGGGTTTTGGCGCTTCAAGGTCTTCCTGGCAGCTACTTTCCTCACTGCTGTTCTCGCCTTGATTGAGGCTCGGGGGCAGCCGGCTCGGAAGATACTCTGTTCTTGGAAGCCGATTTTGGTGAAATCGGCTGGCTCGCATCACAACCTTTTTCAAGGGTGGTGAGTTTTTGCAGAAGAGGACCACCGGAGCTCGGTGGGAGGAATCGAAGGGGGAGCCGTCATTATGTACGGGTTCTGGACCATCTTGTTGCTTGCAAGGAGACAGAGCAAGGTTATAAAAATCATTGTAAGCCACTTCAAGAAAATTTGTGAGTAGTGGTACCGTTCTGCGGGGATATCATATTTAGCATCAAGTTGTTTCAGCAACGGTCCCAGAGCTCTCCTGAAGGCATGAGTCTTCCACATTGACCACCAGGTCTCAAAACCATCGGTTGATGAGGTAAAAGAGAGGTTGTGGGGAACTGGGATGGCTAGAGCATCAAAGAAAGAGTAACACCTCTGACCAGTGAGGACATCCGGCAGCTCGGCTCGCTCTCGTTAAGTGGTGGAGGAAGAAATGGGAAGATACCTGCCCAAGACCAAACTGCCGGGCTGCTACGACCGGCTGATAAGACTCATAACCAGGTTTGATGATCCTGTTTGAGGTGCTCATGCCAACTAGAAGGAGGCAGGGATGGATCATGATGGAATACAATTGCCGGGTGCTGGCGTCATCGGCAAAGCTGTCTAGCCTGAAGGAAACTGGATTTTCAAAATTTTCAGACTCCGTATAAGGAAAGAATAGAGGATTGTCCAGGCCTTGGTAGAAAGTTCTGAACCACTCCGATGCTTCTTTGAGGGTCGGTTTACTACCCGGAAGGCTATATAGAGCTTGGCCGTAGCTAGTGCACCGGATTGGCTTCCCGTTAGTATCTGGAAAGGTGCAAGTGGCCAAAGGTGGAAAGTTTGGGACATGGTTCTGGAAATACAGCTGAGCTCATAGCTGAATAAACCACCAGGGACCTCCTGTTTTGACTGTCTTTTGGGAAAGCAGGTTGACAGACATTAGTTGGAGATATCGATAGACCTCTCCAAGGAACAGTTTGCCAATGCCAAGCTCGGTGCCTCTGTCAAGTTCATAGGCCAAGGAAAGGTAATTCTTGGTTGGAGCAAGTGAAGGGCCACAGAATATGAAGTGTTCCAACCAGAAATTCAGGAAGGCCGTGTGTTCTTTCTCTGTTACAGGGCCTTTGTTTTTCATGTGGCGTCGAAGATAAGCACCCCGGTTTGTGCACTCTGTTTTGGAAGAGAGTTTGAAAGGGACCTTTGGCAGCATAAAAGCAGAGGGGCTGGGGGATGCAATGTCTAGACCAGTGATCATGGCCACATCTAGTAGAGTTGGTGTCATGGGGCCGTGGCCAAACACGAAACAGTTCAGAGCATCTGACCAGAAGTAGCCGATGGTTTTTAGAAGATTTTCATATTTCTTGAGGGGAGACAGTGATAAAGATAACGCATCGGCTATTCCTGTGGTTTCCCATTTGGCTTGGTGGGACTTGGATACTTGTAACATCCCTGTTTTTCTAAACCTAATTAGGAGTTGATTTGTGCATTCATGAGCATCATATAAAATCAACTAAGAAAAAAAAATTGCTTTTCAAATAAAGTTGAAACCCTAACTCTCAAATACTTTCTCTATTTTGAAATGGTTTCAAACTTACAAAATAGTGTTATGTGGTCTCTCTCATATCTTTAAGAAGGCCACAAAAATAGTTATGCAAAGTCTGGAGATATTTTGTTGGGTTTCAAAAGTGTTCAAAACATAAAATACAATTAAATTTGGTTATGTTTTAAGTTTTCCTGGAAATCTCCAAAAGTCAGGGGGTTTTGGGCAAATATGCCCTTGTCTTCTTCCCCAGGCAGGCAGGGCCAGAGCTGCCTGGCTCGCCCGTGGCCGCCCGATGGCGCCGGCCGCCGGGATCCTTCCCGCCGCCACCGAGCGCCTATTTAGGCCGCTGCGCCGCCGCGAGCAAACCCTAGTTTCGCCTCCCCTCCTTCTTCCCTCTTCTCTCGCGAGCTCCGCCCAAACCCTAGGTCCGGCCCTCGCCGTCGCCGCCGCTCCGCTCCTCCCCGTGCCAAGCCGACGATGCCACCGGCTCCGCCGCAACGCCCCCGTCCTCCTCCACCAAGCGGCGCCCGCGAGGAGCTCCCTACCGGTCGAATCGGCCGACATCTGCCGCGCCGGCCACCGTCGATTGCCGCCGATTCCGGCCACCTCCGGCCAAGCCGCCAAGCCCACCGTGCTCCTGGTGAGCGTCCGGTCCTCGTGGTGCCCGCCGCTCGCCCTAGCTCGCCGTGTAGCGCCGCCGCCTCGCGCGCCTGCCCGGCCCTCCGCGCGAGCTCGCCGGAGACGCCCTCCGGCGACCATTGGAGGGCGGCGCCGCCCTCTTCTGGTTCGCGAGGAC
This sequence comes from Lolium rigidum, assembly GCF_022539505.1. NCBI lineage: Eukaryota > Viridiplantae > Streptophyta > Magnoliopsida > Poales > Poaceae > Lolium > Lolium rigidum. Next base: position 115,261,833 of record NC_061514.1, on the reverse strand, counting down.
GTCACGCGTCCAACGCGCCCCTCTGCGCAGGCCCTGGCGCCCCCTAGCGTCGAGGCCGTGCTCGACCTGGGAGCCCATGCCATGGCTGACGCCATGCTGGCGTCATAATGACGTCAGCGGCCTTTTTCTATTTTCTGTTTTCACTTTTTACTAATTTCAGAAATTGCTTAAAGACTGTATAATTCATATCTTTTTATTTATAATTCCGAAAATGAGGTATAATATATCAAAATGTTCAGAAAAACATTCTCTACAACTTTAGATGTAATTCATGCATCATTGAAACAATTAAAACTGCATAAGTAGTGAAACCCTAATTTAACCCTTGCATATGTCGGGGCCCGATGCCGGAACCCCTTTAATTTGATGATGCATCTAGGGTTTATTCAATTCCATTAATATGACATATCATTCATACTTGTATGCGCATTGCATCGATGCCATGTGTTGATTGTTATTTCTCTCTTTCTAGTATTTGCTTCTTCGCGACCGAGAGAGCACGAGTCCGAGACGATGAAGAACGACAACACCGAAGATCAATAATTGTCCACCGATGAACAAGTCAAGCATGGGATCTTCGAAGATCCACCTCGGTTTGTCGAGGACAAAGGCAAGCCCTAGCCTGGTTCATATATGTTTTTGAAATGCTTTTACTTCGGTTCCTACATATTGCACACGATTCAACCGTCTTTTATCGATAGGTAGAGTTATCCTATCTATTGCATGTTCCACCTTGTAGCCTCAAATACCTGATCCACTTGCTCCTAGCATAACTAGGTTGGGCATGTGTGCATCGCTAGAGCCTTTATCTCTTTATGCTTAGCCATGCTTAGTTTGTTACGCTACTACTCCGGTCTTCGGACTGGAGCCATACAATGAAATGAAACTAGCATGACAGGTTGACGTGTTAAGTATAGAGATGTTGTTAAACATGATTAAAGGCTCAGACGAGAGGCCACATTGGGATGTGGTGGGTTGTTTCGTTTCTGCCGACCCTAGGAACCGAGTTCTCGCCTCTTGAACCAAGACCGAGCGTACAACCACACGAGGCCCTATTATGGTACCCTCTCGACTCACTAACTTGCCTAGTAGATTCCATGAGTCACATAGTTTGCGTGTTATCTGGACATATGCATCGAAAACATTTGTGAAAAGGTGCATAGCATACAGGTAGGTAAGCGTGGCCGTGGTGGCTGGGGTTAGAGTCCCTGGAGAAACCCACCTCGCCTCACATCGTTAAGGACCGACTTCGGGACTTGACCCGTTACGGCGGAACAATCCTTAGCGCGTGACTCATGGTCTCGGCGACAGCAAGGTAAAGGTCGTGGTCAACCACTCTCTGCCGGCTTTCCAAGGAAGAGAGCTAATGTACTGGCACTAAGAATCGGTTGGCGCGTGTGGGTAAAGTTGTGCACCCCTGCAGGGTTAAATCTTTTCGAAAAGCCGTGTCCACGGTTACGGACGACTTGGGAATGGACGTGGAGATCATAGACAACTTTAACCTGATCGTAAAACTTGGAAACAATGTGTGTTTACGGATACCTTCTCCGGGTGTTGAGGGGGTGATCCGAGGATAGAGGTTCGAGATGATGAAGATTGGTGGATACAATATGATGATCAATAGAGTTAGAGATATCGCTCTCTTATCCCCTTTCAAAGGTTCTAAGTAGTCGAGCTTCTCCTCTCTCTTGTCTTACAAAGGAAAACTGGCTTTACGCAAAAGAAGCTCCACAGAAAGCCCGCATACCCGCTTTGCTAAAAGGTTGTACTAAGTCTTGTTGAGTCCCTGTACTCAGCTTTGCATGCTTTTGTTTCAGACGAAGTCGCTCCAACAGATGGTGGTTTCTAAGTCGACATCGACGAGTAGCTTGGGGTTCCCAGGTGGCAGCCTGGAATCTATGGGCTGGGACGTCGCCGTTATGCTCATGGCCTCTTAGGCCTTTTGCTATCTTGCTATGTCTAATAGCATAACTTTGCTTCCGTTGATTGATGTATGTCAAGTCAGTGACCTCTGCTTGTAATGCTTTGGTTCTTCGCTCAGTTATGAGCTTGTATTACTTCTTGAGTTGTAGAGTCACTGTTGTGTTACCGATTCTCTCACTGTAGTCTCTCGAGCTCTAGGTTAGGCTTATATCAGACGAAGATCTGATATTTGTCTAACTCTGATCCCGGGGGTGCCACAAAGGTTTTGGTATCGGAGCGGAGACTGCTTGTAGGAAGCCCTTTCTACTTGGTCGATGTTGAGTCTAGTGTTTGTGAAAACTATTTGAAAGCTAAAAGTATTTGCGAAAATCTGATTAGGCTTCTTTTTACTCCTTATCTGGTATCGCTCTAATTCTAAGGTGCCTTACCTTGTGTTGATTTGAAAGTTTTTCTATCTCTTCTAGTCTTTCAAACTTAGGTGCCTCAAGGGCATGTCGTTTCTAAACCAGTTGACCTAGTGCAGAGTTCTCTAGAGTCGTGTGTGTTCTGTGCTTCCTCTTTGTTTTGTTTTGTTTTGTTTTGTTTTGTTTCAACAGAGAGATTCCTTTCCATCATGATCTCTCTATTTTGTGGGTTCCACATCGTTCTGTTCTAGGCTTCGAGGTTTCCTTTCGCCTTGAATGCATCCTTTCTATTTGCTTGGTACTTCGGAAGCTATGCATGTCTTCTAGAAGCTACAGTGTGATTACTACATCGTAGTGCCCTCTGTGTCACTCATCTAGTAGTTACTCCTTTCTTTGGGTTTTAACCCTTGAACTTGAACCTAAGGTCCCCGATTGTGCTAGATTCTAGTGTATGATTCTTAGTACATGAAGCTGGCCTTTAACCCAAGATCCCTGCCATTGAACACTGGTGTTAATGTTCAAACATTGCATCGGGATGGCTAAATCCAAATCAAGCTAGCCTTAAAGCTTGTGGTTGTTGTCGTGTTGAATTGCGGCAATAAATATCTTCCCCTTCCACTAGCTATCGCAGAGGTTCTTTCATTGAACCAAATGGATCACGACAAGTGTGCTCTTTGTGAGTCTCGCATCTATGTCTGTGACTTTGCCACAGCTCCCTTTTCAGCACGAGTTTCCCAAGAGTGTTAACTTGTGCATCTACCTCTCAGGAATTATGATCCTGATAGTGTTCTTTCTCTTTAGTTGCTTTCCGACCTTTGTCTACTAGCTATCAGACAAGTTGTAAATGTGCATTGGTGTTCTCCAGTGTATATTATTCTTGTGGGTCGTCAAGACATTCCACTTCGGTATGTCAGGAGAAACAAACTCCAGTACCTCGTCCATTTCTAAGACTTGGTCGAAGTATTGTAATCCGCAGATTAAGAGGCCTCGTTAGCTTCTGTTCTGTTCTACCTTCGAGTGTCACCCTCTTTTATATCATGAGGTCGTGCTGAGTCTCATGGCCTTATTGAATGAAGTGATGCTCTTACATATCTTTACTCGCCCTTCCTCCGAGCTGTCTTTGCTTGGGAATGTTGGGGTTTGCGTATTGATGTGGCCATCCGAGATTCCTAGCAATTTTATTGCTTCGAAATCAAGGGACATTTGTGTCATCCTTAGCATGGTTGGTTCACAACTATTAAGCGAAGTTTGATTGTGTTGCCAAGTCCATTCGTTCGAGCGCACATCTTCGGTCAAAGAGTTCGGTTAATGCCAAAGCTCTCGAGACCATATCGTATTGCGTTGTAAAGCAAGATCCCCTCTCAAACTCAGTGATATACCGGTGGTTCGTGATATTCTAGTTGTCTTTCTAGAGGTATCGCCATGTTGCCACATGACCGTGTTGTCGAATTCATGAGTAAGTTTGTTCTCTGAACTACTCTTTCCCCAAGAACCTTATTGGATAACCCTGGACTAATTGGTTGAGCTTAAACAACAACTTGGAGAGTTGAAGGACAAAAGCTCTATCCAACTTTGTTCCTCATAAAGGGATGTCTAGTGTTGTTTGTGTTGAAGTCAGAAAGTATCTCCTTTATGGATATGCTATCTTTCCCATATTTGATTTGAGTTTGGGCTATTGTCAAATCAAACTCAGTTCCAAAGACTACCTTGATGATGTTTATACTCATGGTGTCTCGTCTAAGTATACCTTCATGTCCTTTGGTCCGACCAATATTTCTGCCTCGTTCATGCAGAATATGAGTTTCTCATTGGAGTATCTTGATAAGTTTGTTATTGAGCCCATCGATGACATTCTTATTTCCTCCATGTTTAAAGAGATCCATATTGAAAAGTTGGCACTAATGTTGGAAAGTTTGAGAACCATCTTTGTGTTATCATGAAGTATGTGTTCGGATGTTGGAAGTGACCTTCTCTGGTTCACGTGCACTTGTTGAAAGATGTCGCCGTGGATTCGAGTAGAGTTCCCTTTGTTTTTCTCGGGAATCATCGTAAGTCGGTCAGGCATGTGCGAAGTATTCTTGAGATGGAAGGTTGTTACCTCCATTCCTTGAAACATTCCTCTATGCACACTAAGCTACTGACTGGTTTGTTCAAAAAAAGAGAAGCAGCTGAAGAACTTCAATATCTTCTTTGATGTCCCCACAATGACTCAAAGGTGTTACATTGCAAGTTCATATGCGCGCAATTGCCTTTGGCGATCGTAACCATATGGATTATGCAATCTGGCTCAATCTTTTGGAGCTTGACATTGTAGTCTATAACTTGAGAGTCTAGCGACTTTACCTTTGTGGTAACTCGTTGCAATTTTTCTAATCGGACATTCCGAGTCTGAAATATCTTACACCTAACCTAAGCTGAATCTCAAGCGGCAATGATGGTTAGTGTTTCTCAAGGAATTTTGACATAGGTCTCTTTGTAAATCCGACAAGATTGATGTCGTGGTTAACACATTAGTCGGAAGGCCTAATGCCATAATCTCTTGAATCATCAAGAATAACCATTCTCCATAAGGATCTTATATGACTTATTCTAGGAGTTGCCCTTATGATGCTTTTCAAATCCTGAAGTCTTGACCTCCGCTTGATGACCTATTGAAGGCTAGTCAATAGCCTAATATTGGTGTCTAGAACATCAAGAAGAACCTTATAATCAGAGTTGCTTAATATCTCTCGTTCAATCCCTCGAAATCATTTCTCCGGTGACAACCACTCCGTTAGGAGAAATTTCACTCCCCGGTGATCATTGACACTTGACTAGCTAGTTCTCCTCCCCTTCCTGTTGTTTATACCTGAAGTTCCAATCAATTCACACGTTGTGTGAATTCGTCAGTCATCTATGGTCCCCCGACTTTTGAATACACTTTTATCGTTTCATGTACCCATACCAAAAGAGTGACTATGATTCTTAAATCCAACGTTGCTATGGTTGGATAATCATTTGTGTTTCCACGAGTCACCCTCTCTAAGAGTGCCTCGTCATGGTATCAAAGGCAATTTGACTCTTCGTTACTTTGTTCTTTCGCATTCTTGACAAGCGTGGAGCAATTGCCTACCAAAATTTGTAACTTCTTTCGTCTCCTCCGTTACCTTGATGTGTTTCATGCCTGTTAGCTCAAGAGTTATTTCTGAATACTCCTTCCATGAGTTAACCATGAGATACTCGATCTTTGTAAAGATCCACCGTCCAGAGTTATTCCCTCTTACCTTTGGAGCGAAAAAGGCAAAATGAAGAGTTCTTCACGGTATTGTGGTCAACCTCTTCATGGTGCCGTGGATCAACTTGTTCAACAAAGAAGACCATCGTGGTATCGACAAGCTCGTTGAAGATTGGTCTAGCCCTTGTTACCTTCTCTTTTCCTACTATAGGAATCTCGGGGACGAGATTCTTGTAAGGGGGGTAGAGTTGTAACATCCCTGTTTTTCTAAACCTAATTAGGAGTTGATTTGTGCATTCATGAGCATCATATAAAATCAACTAAGAAAAAAAATTGCTTTTCAAATAAAGTTGAAACCCTAACTCTCAAATACTTTCTCTATTTTGAAATGGTTTCAAACTTACAAAATAGTGTTATGTGGTCTCTCTCATATCTTTAAGAAGGCCACAAAAATAGTTATGCAAAGTCTGGAGATATTTTGTTGGGTTTCAAAAGTGTTCAAAACATAAAATACAATTAAATTTGGTTATGTTTTAAGTTTTCCTGGAAATCTCCAAAAGTCGGGGGTTTTGGGCAAATATGCCCTTGTCTTCTTCCCCGGGCGGGCGGGGCCGGAGCTGCCCGGCTCGCCCGTGGCCGCCCGATGGCGCCGGCCGCCGGGATCCTTCCCGCCGCCACCGAGCGCCTATTTAGGCCGCTGCGCCGCCGCGAGCAAACCCTAGTTTCGCCTCCCCCTCCTTCTTCCCTCTTCTCTGCGAGCTCCGCCCAAACCCTAGGTCCGGCCCTCGCCGTCGCCGCCGCTCCGCTCCTCCCCGTGCCAAGCCGACGATGCCACCAGCTCCGCCGCAACGCCCCCGTCCTCCTCCACCAAGCAGCGCCCGCCGAGGAGCTCCCTACCGGTCGAATCGGCCGACATCTGCCGCGCCGGCCACCGTCGATTGCCGCCGATTCCGGCCACCTCCGGCCAAGCCGCCAAGCCCACCGTGCTCCTGGTGAGCGTCCGGTCCTCGTGGTGCCCGCCGCTCGCCCTAGCTCGCCGTGTAGCGCCGCCGCCTCGCGCGCCTGCCGGCCCTCCGCGCGAGCTCGCCGGAGACGCCCCTCCGGCGACCATTGGAGGGCGGCGCCGCCCTCTTCTGGTTCGCGAGGACGTCACGCGTCCAACGCGCCCCTCTGCGCAGGCCCTGGCGCCCCCTAGCGTCGAGGCCGTGCTCGACCTGGGAGCCCAGGCCATGGCTGACGCCATGCTGGCGTCATAATGACGTCAGCGGCCTTTTTCTATTTTACTGTTTTCACTTTTTACTAATTTCAGAAATTGCTTAAAGACCTGTATAATTCATATCTTTTTATTTATAATTCCGAAAATGAGGTATAATATATCAAAATGTTCAGAAAAACATTCTCTACAACTTTAGATGTAATTCATGCATCATTGAAACAATTAAAACTGCATAAGTAGTGAAACCCTAATTTAACCCTTGCATATGTCGGGGCCCGATGCCGGAACCCCTTTAATTTGATGATGCATCTAGGGTTTATTCAATTCCATTAATATGACATATCATTCATACTTGTATGCGCATTGCATCGATGCCATGTGTTGATTGTTATTTCTCTCTTTCTAGTATTTGCTTCTTCGCGACCGAGAGAGCACGAGTCCGAGACAATGAAGAACGACAACACCGAAGATCAATAATTGTCCACCGATGAACAAGTCAAGCATGGGATCTTCGAAGATCCACTTCGGTTTGTCAGGGACGAAGGCAAGCCCTAGCCTGGTTCATATATGATTTTGAAATGCTTTTACTCTGGTTCCTACATATTGCATACGATTCAACTGTCTTTTATCGATAGGTAGAGTTATCCTATCTATTGCATGTTCCACCCTGTAGCCTCAAATACCTGATCCACTTGCTCCTAGCATAACTAGGTTGGGCATGTGTGCATCGCTAGAGCCTTTATCTCTTTATGCTTAGCCATGCTTAGTTTGTTACGCTACTACTCCGGTCTTCGGACTGGAGCCATACAATGAAATGAAACTAGCATGACGAGGTTGACGTGTTAAGTATAGAGATGTTGTTAAACATGATTAAAGGCTCAGACGAGAGGCCACATTGGGATGTGGTGGGTTGTTTCGTTTCTGCCGACCCTAGGAACCGAGTTCTCGCCTCTTGAACCAAGACCGAGCGTACAACCACACGAGGCCCTATTATGGTACCCTCTCGACTCACTAACTTGCCTAGTAGATTCCATGAGTCACATAGTTTGCGTGTTATCTGGACATATGCATCGAAAACATTTGTGAAAAGGTGCATAGCATACGGGTAGGTAAGCGTGGCCGTGGTGGCTGGGGTTAGAGTCCACTGGAGAAACCCACCTCGCCTCACATCGTTAAGGACCGACTTCGGGACTTGACCCGTTACGGCGGAACAATCCTTAGCGCGTGACTCATGGTCTCGGCGACGGCAAGGTAAAGGTCGTGGTCAACCACTCTCTGCCGGCTTTCCAAGGAAGAGAGCTAATGTCTCGGCACTAAGAATCGGTTGGCGCGTGTGGGTAAAGTTGTGCACCCCTGCAGGGTTAAATCTTTTCGAAAAGCCGTGTCCACGGTTACGGACGACTTGGGAATGGACGTGGAGATCATAGACAACTTTAACCTGATCGTAAAACTTGGAAACAATGTGTGTTTACGGATACCTTCTCCGGGTGTTGAGGGGGTGATCCGAGGATAGAGGTTCGAGATGATGAAGATTGGTGGATACAATATGATGATCAATAGAGTTAGAGATATCGCTCTCTTATCCCCTTTCAAAGGTTCTAAGTAGTCGAGCTTCTCCTCTCTCTTGTCTTACAAAGGAAAAGCGGCTTTACGCAAAAGAAGCTCCACAGAAAGCCCGCATACCAGCTTTGCTAAAAGGTTGTACTAAGTCTTGTTGAGTCCCTGTACTCAGCTTTGCATGCTTTTGTTTCAGACGAAGTCGCTCCAACAGATGGTGGTTTCTAAGTCGACATCGACGAGTAGCTTGGGGTTCCCAGGTGGCAGCCTGGAATCTATGGGCTGGGACGTCGCCGTTATGCTCATGGCCTCTTAGGCCTTTTGCTATCTTGCTATGTCTAATAGCATAACTTTGCTTCCGTTGATTGATGTATGTCAGGTCAGTGACCTCTGCTTGTAATGCTTTGGTTCTTCGCTCAGTTATGAGCTTGTATTACTTCTTGAGTTGTAGAGTCACTGTTGTGTTACCGATTCTCTCACTGTAGTCTCTCGAGCTCTAGGTTAGGCTTATATCAGACGAAGATCTGATATTTGTCTAACCCTGATCCCGGGGGTGCCACAATACTCTAATGTACCATGACACCCAATCTTCAGGAGGGTTAGGCCAGGCTCGTAAGCAGTCGGCCCAAGAAGTTAGATCTAAGTTCTGGTTCACGAAAGGAATTCTATTGGCCTCGCAAGAAATCAAATGGGCAGGACTCTCGGTAGTACGGGGGCCAAGGCAAAGAGAATTTGGAAGAGAAGGATGCGGCAACAGAATGTCTGATACCTAAAATTAATGGTGAAATAAGCCATTAATTCAGGTGTTTGCTGTTCTAACACCATGCTCGGATGATGAGGAGCAGTTAAGGATTACCTTCAGGCCAGAGACCGTAGCGTTGGCGTTGGATGATTCCGCCATCAGATTCGCTGCGGAGATGAATCTGCACGATTAGGGATCTGGGATTCGCGTGGCTGTGAGTTGAATCTGTTCGACGGGCGATTTGGGGATCTGAGTTTGGTCCTTCAGTCAAGGGTCGCAGGTTACCCTTTGAATAGGCAACTGAGTTTGGCCTTACTCGCGTTTATGGTAAAGGACCGATGCGTTGCCATCGGCTCTTTGAGCGTTGACCTACTTTGACAATCGGCAAAATCAACATGGAAACATTTTCTTCATTGATAAAGAGGGTTTTTTACATGAAGAGCCGATTGCTCACAAAAGAAAGGTATACTGCCTAGTCTACTACTACTAGTCCTACTCTAGTAGGCCCTAGTTGACATAGGCATCCCGAATGGGCCTGCCAAAGATGGTACCCGGGGTTTAATGAAGGCCCACTACCCGAAGAATAAGAAGGTTCGAGAGCCCAAGATATATTAAGGAAAGTAGAATTGTAATAGGAAGCGTTGTTTGTAAATCTGGCGGGGTGAGTTAGAAACCGTCCCGGACTACGTAACTTGTACAAAACGAAACCCTCGGCTCCACCTCTTATATAAATGGGGAGTCGAGGGACGAGGAGATCATCGAATCATTGTCTGCAAACCCTAGTTTTCATAATCGTCGAGTACTTTTCGGCTGAAACCTTCGAGATCTACTTGCCCTCTACTTCTAACTAAACCCTAGCCTATAATCCGTAGGCATTGACAAGTTAATCCCTTGTCAATTGGCGCCGTCTGTGGGAATTAGAGGCGTAAGGATCTGATCTCGATGGCACGCTCAAGATCTTCGACATCGTCAACCGGAAGCAACACTATGGATCGAGGTAAACAGATCGCTGCTGGTCTTGTTGATTTTGTTCCTCACCCACCCTCCCGTTTGGATGCATATGCGTATGTGGCGGAGCCCATGGAGATGACGTTCGGAAGGTTTCACTTTCGCGTCGAGAAGGAAGGATCGTATCGTGTCGAAATTCCGATTTCGTCGGGATCATCGGCGGTCGATTCCGATTTTTCAAGCTATGCATCGTCAACCGAGTCAGAAGAAGAAACTTCGGCAACACGTTACGTCAGCACCAGAACAAGAGAGAAACTCGCCAAGATCTTCAGCGACACATCGTTTGAGTCATCTGCGGACTCATATATAAGCGATGGCTCAAGCGATGTCGACAATTACGACTTCATCGACAAATCCATCACAGTGGGCAAGGTCTTCATCAATCTCAACAATGATGTCACCAAACCCAACATAGATCTGAGTACAAAATATCATCAGATTTATGCTATCGAAAATCAAGAGGAAACATCGGAGGCTTTCGACGATTTGGGTAATCCATATGTCGATCCCTCAGATCTAAGGAGAGGTATGGGCACTAAATATGTCGGGCCCACACCGCGTGTCAGAGTTCAACTTCCACAAGCAGCCTGGGATAGAGCGGCAAAAGCCCTAGATGGTTCGGAGCCAATGACGACAACAGCTACAGCTCAAGAACTGCAAGCTTATCAATATAGGCTCGCACGCACTGCCCGGAGAAATAGAAAAACGAGACGAGCTGAGTTGAACAGGAGAAAGGAGGCAGCTACGCATCCAGCGAGGAGAAGGGCAGATCTAAGTCGACAATCTAGAGTTTCGGATGATAGTCACGGGGAAGCTCGGAACGAGAGGAAGATCAAGGTTACAACACATACCCGAAGCAGAAAGAGAGTACTTGGTCCAGAACCTCGACATGTCCTTTATGTCGATAGATACAAGAGGAAACATCATCCCTAAGACACCAGAAGCTGGGTATATGGCGACACAAGCCTACATCCTCGCATCCGAGCCACCCCCGGGTGATCCTAGGGAAACATTATACAATATGGCGTTAGCGGGGGTTGGAGCTATGGGGACAGCGTTTGTAGCAACGCCTCCCGAAGGAGCAGACAAGGCAAAATAGTCCACGACCCGCAGCGAGCAACGGCGGCGGTTCCCGAAGGACCAAGTGGAGCAAGAGATACGGGAGCACAAGCAAGGGTCGATAGAGCAAGGCAAAGCGAAGGGATCATCGGCGGTCCCGGAGCTTAACGACGAGGATATGTGCGGCTTACCATGCTTCACGAGAAGAGTCCGAAAAACTCGAGTCCCCTCGGGATTCAAGTTACCCGATCACTTCAAAAAATTCGACGGTTTGCAAGATCCGGAAGATTGGCTAGTTGATTACCTCGAGACGGTGAAGTTAACTGGAGGAACTAGAGCAACAGCTATGCAAAGTATTCAGGTGCACTTAAGTGGAGCCGCACGATCTTGGATCAAAAAACTTCCGCCAGGATCTATCGACAGCTGGGAAAGTTTCGAAGACGTATTCGTCAAGAACTTCAGGTCCACGTGCAAAAAACCTGCGTCGTTAGAAGAGCTGAGGGCGTGTCGACAAAAGCCAGATGAGTCAATGAGAAAATACATCCAAAGGTGGAACATCATAAAAAACTCGGCAGAAAATATATCTGACGAGAGAGCAATAGATGCGTTTGTCGCAGGAATTAGGCGTGGAGATTTTGTCGAAGACTTGGGAAGGACCAATCCAAAGACAGTATCCGCGCTGATGGAGATAGCAAATAGATGGGCAGACGGAGAAGACGCTGTCCACAATAAACGACACAGGTCGCCAGAGGAGGACCGTGGTCGAAATTATCAATCGAGGCGACGATTTCCTCGGCAGTATCCGAATTATGACGCCCCAGGGCAAATTTCGGCAGGATTTCGGGCAAACACAGGAGGAAGTAACAGAGATGATTATCAGAGAAGCAATGAGCAGCGAAGCGATAATAGGGACGACTCCCGCAACGAGGCAAAATAGTGGGCCAAGGTTTCCAAGACCTTTCGTGTCCCCCGAAGAAATGTTGAACGGACCATGCCGGATGCACTTTTTCCTCGACGATAATGGGAAAAGACAGTCGGGGCACTGCGGAAAGAGCTGTCGAAATTTTCGGGCAATGTTCGGATGTGCGAAACGCTCACGCTCGAGCAGCACGGAGAAATCCTCGGGAGCCCGGGAGCGAAGTTCATCTACCGCCACCTCCCGCGATTACGGACGACAATCGGCATCAGCTCGGAATAGCGGCAGCACCTCCACCACCACCTTATGTCGATCCTAACTCAAACGGAGCGGTGTCGATGATTCAGAAGGGAAGGCCGTCCAACAGAACTCAAAAAGTAATCTCGAGACAGGTGTTCATGGCAGAGAAAATGCCTCCACCAACAGTTGAGTACCTCAATTGGTCAGGGCAAGACATCGGCTTCACCATAGCGGATCATCCACAGCAAGTTCCTCGACCAGGGCAGTCGGCACTTATTCTGCCAGCAGTTATTGCGGGTTTCGATGTTTCTCGAGTATTCATAGATGGTGGCAGCAGCTTAAACCTTATGTATGCAGATACATTGAGGAAGATGAACATATCCTTAGCAAACTTGAAGCCAACGGACACAAGGTTCCACGGCATCACACCGGAGAAACCAAGCTACCCATTGGGGAAGATCAACCTCGACGTTCGAGTTTGGAACCCGAGAAAATTATAGAATCGAGAACTGGAGTTTGAAGTCGTGGATTTTCCATCGCGAGTACCACGCCTTGTTGGGACGACCAGCATATGCTAGATTTATGGCAGTACCACACTATACATACCTGTTGTGGAGATTGCCCGGACCCAAGGGACCAATCACAGTCAAGGGGAGCTTCGCCTTAGCTGATAAGTGCGACAAGGATTTCCATCGATTATCAGAAACTTTCGGGATGCAAGCTGAGTATTTGGCGTCAAAAAGTATGACTGATTACAACGTCACGCCGGACGTTGGAAGGCCAAATAAAGAATCAACTTTCAATACGAGAGAAAAATTCTAAGGAGGTGCAGATTCACCCGACAGACCCGAAAAAGACGACATCCATTGCAAACAACATGGATATCGCATAGGAAAGCGCGCTCGTCGAGTTCCTCCGTGAGAACTGGAAAATCTTCGCATGGTGTCCAGCTGACATGCCAGGAGTACCCAGGGAACTTGCCGAGCACCACCTAAATTTGGATCCATCAGCGAGACCAATCAAACAACCTTTGCGGCGTTTTTCGGAACCAAACCGCAAAGCTATGTTGTCAGAAATCAATCGACTACAAGAAGCTGGTTTTATCAAAGAGATATTCACGAAGCCACATGGGTAGCAAATCCCGTGATGGTGCCAAAGAAAAACACTAAGGTCCTTCGCATGTGCGTCGACTTTACGTGTCTCAACAAACATTGTCCAAAGGATCACTTCCCCCTCCCGAGGATCGATCAAATTATCGACTCCACGGCTGGATGCGAACGTCTTTCCTTCTTGGACGCGTATTCTGGTTACAACCAGATCAGGTTAAAAGAAGAAGATGAAGTAAAGACTGCGTTCATTACACCTTATGGCGTGTTTTGTTACAGAACAATGCCCTTTGGTTTGAAAAACGCGGGAGCAACATATCGAGAGGATGATGCGAAGTGCTTGGCGACACGGATTGGGAAAAACGTGCAAGTATACATCGACGACGTCGTCATAACATCAAAAGAAGGATCAACACCGATAGAGGACCTCAAGGAAACGTTCGACAACCTCAACAAATTCTGCACGAAGTTGAACCCGACGAAATGTTCCTTTGGTGTCCCGACGAGGAGAACTCTTGGGGTTTCTAGTCTCAGCAAGAGGGATTGAAGCAAATCCCGATAAAATACAAGCTATTGTAACAATGAGAAAGCCAACAAAGTTGAAAGAGATACAACAGTTAACTGGGCGAGTCGCAGCTTTGAGCAGATTCGTTGCCAGGCTAGGAGAAAAAGCGTTACCATTCTACGCTTTGATAAAACAAGGAGACAAATTCCGAGTGGAACGAAGAAGCCGACAGAGCTTTCGAAGATTTGAAGCGCAAAATCTCGACACCACCAATCTTGGTAGCACCGAAGGAAAAAGAACCTCTCCTGTTATATATCGCAGCCACGCCCCAAGTGGTGAGCATGGCGCTGGTTGTCGAAAGAGAAGAAGAAGGAAAACTCCACGGAGTACAGAGGCCAGTTTACTTCGTCAGCGAAGTTTTATCGCCGTCAAAACAAAGGTACCCTCAGTACCAGAAGCTAGCATACGGAGTGTTCACAACAGCACGAAAATTGCGTCACTATTTTTCGGCACACCCGATCATAGTGGTCAATGAGGCTCCTTTGTCAAATATACTGAACAATCCAGAAGCTACGGGTCGTGTCTCCCTTTGGGGAATAGAACTTTCCCTCGGGACATCACGTATGAAAAAAGAAAAGCAATCAAGTCGCAAGTTTTGCCGGACTTCATCGCGAGTGGATGGAGTTGCAAAACACAGGACCCCAGACTTATCGAGAACCTGGACCATGAATTTTGACGGGTCCAAGAGAGTAGAAGGAGCTGGCGCAGGAGTAATACTTATATCACCTGAAGGCGACAAATTGAAGTATATCCTTCGGATGACGTTCCCTAACGCATCTAACAATGAAGCAGAATATGAAGCCCTCATACACGGGATGAAGATGGCGAAAGCATGCGGTGCAACTCGACTAAAAATCTTTGGCGACTCACAATTGGTGGCCCGGCAAGTTATGAACCAATGTGATGCGATCAACGATAGCATGGTAGCATACAAGGAGGTGTACAATGAACTCGAGAAGCTATTTGATGGGTGCGAGGTAAACCACATCGGTAGATTGAGCAACGATGAAGCCGACGTCCTCGCAAACATCGGGTCACGGTGCCTCCCGGTCCCGCCGGGAGTGTTTTGGGAAGAAATATCGGAGAGATCTACAAAGCCAAAAAAGGTGCGAGAAAAAGAAAAAACTTCGACACCCCTCGCAGAAACCACGGAGGATGAAGATGAACAAGAGCTTGTGATGATGGTACAGGTTCCTTGGATGCAAGCATATGTATCATACATCCTCAGGAAAGAAATACCCGACGATCTAGTGGAAGCAAGGCGAGTAATTCGACGGTCTAAAGCTTTCACGGTGATCAAAGGAGAACTGTACAAGCGAAGTATTTCAGGTGTTCTGCAAAGGTGTGTAACACCCGAAGAAGGAAGAGTAATTCTGAAGGATGTGCACGAAGGAATATGCGGCCACCACGCGAGTAGTCGAGCCATCGCAGCCAAGGTTTTTCGGGCAGGATTCTACTGGTTGACAGCAATCGAAGACGCCAAATAAATAGTAAGGACCTGCGATGCGTGTCAAAGGTTCGCCGCAAAACCTCACTCTCCAGCAGCAGAACTAGCACCAATACCATTGTCGTGGCCCTTTGCACAATGGGGACTCGATATGGTGGGAAAGTTACACAAATCATGGCCAGGCGGAAAGGAATACATGCTAGTAGCTGTCGACAAATTTACAAAGTGGATAGAAGCGAAGCCGATAAATTCGCCAGATGGAGCATCCGCGATAAAATTCATAAAAGGCCTCGTCTTCAGATTTGGAGTGCCTCATAGCATCGTCACGGACAATGGCAGTAACTTTACATCCAACGAATTCAAAGATTACCGCAAAGAAGTGGGTATCAAGCTGCACTTTGCGTCAGTTGCACATCCTCAAACCAACGGGCAGGTCGAGAAAGCCAATGGCATTATCTGCAATGGCATCAAGAAACATCTGTTGGGACCACTAGAAAAAGCTCGACATACCCGGCTCCGAAGAACTACCAAGTGTGTTGTGGAGCATCCGAACAACACCAAATACGGCGACACAAGAAACCCCATTTTTCCGGTCCATGGCGCGGAGGCGGTACTACCAATAGAAATAGAGCACGACTCCCCTAGAGTCACAGCGTATGATGAAGAAGCTTCAAGGACAGCATTGGAAGACGATGTAGACGCACTCGACGAAGCTCGAGACGAAGTATTATCAAGGGTCACCAAATATCAACGGGACTTGAAGAATTACCACGGTCGACGTTTGCGGCCAAGATCCTTTCAAGTGGGAGACTTAGTTCTTCGGCTCACGCAAAAAAGTCATGAAAAACTCGAGTCACCATGGCTTGGTCCCTATATCGTCACGGAAGTAATCGGAGGAGGAGCATACGAGGATAAAGGACAAGAAGACAGGGGTGGAGGAGCAAAACCCCTGGAACGTGGCGCAACTCGGGCGGTTCTACGCCTAGAGCTAAAATATAGTCCTTGTAAAACTTCAATGTACTGAAACGCCCACGAGTTTTCGGACGCACTCTTTTCCTTTTTCGGGGCACCGAGTGGGGCCGGGAAAGGTTTTTAATGAGGCGGGCTCGTGGTGCTGCAATATAATAAAGATAGTGGAGATATACTTCTTATTTTTCGACACGCTCGGGGGCTGAACGCCTAAGCCTCAAAATACATACAATATAGATTCACTGAAATATTTCGCCTTGGTACATTAATACCTCGCTAAATATAAAAATCGGAAGCCAGCAATCATAAATATAGTGTACACATCAAAAATCTTAAGTGCTTTGGTCTAAGAACCTCGCAATATAAATATAGAACTTCGACATCAAAGATACTCGAAGATTGGCAATCCATCCAAGGGAAAAACAAGGATGTCTTATTACAACAGAAAAGATAGATTTCAAGGAGGAAAAAATAGTACAACCTTCGCCCAGATAGGCTCGGGGGCTTCAACAACATAGAGGGCCTCGGCAATATACAGTAAATTCCTTCGGAAATATAAAAAAAGAGGAGGGAAATCAAAAAAGAGTGAGATACAAGGTTTCCAATATAATACAAATCAGTTAAATCCTAAGATACTATCTACGGACAAGCCTCTGGTTGTTTTATGTTCAGCATAAGAACCCTTGATAAAGAACTCTGAGTCCATCCGAAGAAGTTCATCTATCATCGATTCGGCCACGGGAGCTACCATAGCATCGATTGAGTCAATATCATTTTTCCGACGCGTTTTCTTGGCCAGGCAACCAGCAACAATCTTCGTCAGGTCTAACTTTGGATAACAGATGTTTATCATAATCATGGCGAATCTCGCTCCAGCAGAGAGTTGAGCCCGCACAAAGTTATGAATGCGGGGAGCATCTCTGAATACATCTAATAATTCAGGAAGAGTTTTCGGAACCTCGTTTCGAGGAAATAAATTCCTATAGACAAGGGTTAATGTCGCCGTGCAAAAATTGAGAAAGTCGCGCACTTGGCAAGCACGATCTTGGAACCTAACAATTTGTTGGGTTCGTTCAGGAGTGGCCCAGAACAAACAGCCATGATTAAGGGAAAGATTGACAAGAAGATTTGTTCTCTCATTCACTCTCTGATCTTCGGCAGGAGAATCAAGAACTGAGCCTGATAAAGCGACAGGGCAAGAAATTAGAAAAAAGACACAGCAAAATAAAGAGAAGGCATCTTGAGATTGCAAAAACGTACCTAACATATCTGTGCTAGCTTCCAGCATTAGCTCAAGCATACTATTTTCTCGGGTTGTGGCTCCTTTTGCTTCCAATACAGCAGCATCCTTAGCAGCCATAGCTTCTTGGGCTTGTTGAAGAGCAAGTTGTTCTCATTCAGATGCTTTCCGAGATTGCTCCATCATGGCCAAAGTTTGTTTCTTCATAGATTGAAGTTGTTGTCGAAGTTCTTGCAAATCTTCCGACAAATGTCTGCTTGATGAACTCTCGAGGGGATTATGTTCGACCGGTACTTTCTTCGAGAAGGAAGATGCAGGTGAAGCAGCGGCAGAACAAGGAGTGGTCGAGTAATTATCAAATATTAACTGGAAAAGAAAGGCCCAGGATCAATGAAAAGCACGAAGAGGAATTCCATTACTTTCTAGAAAATTTACACGGACATTACAAAAGAAAGTTCTCCAGAGGGACTAACAGAGTAATTGTCGCCAAGGCTAAAATGGCGACAAGAGCAAAAGAAACAGAAAAAGAAAAAACAAGGAGGCATGCAACTAGACCTCCGGCCTCGAGGAGCTAGGAGTCGAAGCTGGCTTGATCCCGAGATACGCCAAGATCTTCTTCGTGTTGGGCTTAGCTGCTTTAATCAGCGACCTCCATCTCGACTGCTCTATCTGATCGGTGTCGCCAACCTTCATCCAATCAAGCGTCTGTTGGCTGTCAGCAACTAGGGCAACAGTATTTTCGACAGCAACCTTCATATTTTCCTGACGCATCTTCAGTCCAAGGTCTTCTGATGAATTGAAAAGCTTGGCAAGGGCAAGGAAAGTCGAAGGTTCCTCTTTCTTCGGGAAGAAGTAGGGGAACAACGCCGACAAACCTGCACTGGCATTTGCCACGCCTTCACGAATTTCGCGCCCATGAAACTCCAGAAGAGAAAGTGCGTCGAGGAGAGGGTCATTGACGGGATTATCCAGATCAAAATCCTGGTCTGTTTGGGCTGCCACACGAGACAAAACATTAGTCAAAAACCAAGAAACAGGAAGTACAATAAAATAGAAGGGATTGATGATATTACTCAGAGTACGTCGACTTTGCGACTTCAGACGCTTGAGGATCCCTTGCTCACGAGCAGCTTGTGCAGCTTTCTGCTCGTCTAAAGCAGATTCAGCATCTTTAAGCCTTTTCTGCAGTTCCTCGACACTAGCAGCCTTTGCTTTGGCATCATCAGCCTCGGCTTTAGCTTCGCTAGCGACAAGTTCGGCTTTCTCGCGAGCCGCCTCACTTTGCTCTAGTTTGTGAGCAAGTGCGTCGGCACGCTTGTTGGCCTCTGCAAGTTTCTCTATCAAGATAAAAAAGGGGAAGGAAAGATCAAAAAATCGCGACAAACAAAAAGGAGCAAAATTCAGGAAGAACGGTAAATATAAAAGTTATTACCTTCGGCTCTGCTGGCATACTCGCGGTACCCAATAAATTGGGACCCGATGCGGATAAGATCTTTGATCATAGGCTGTCAAAGAAGAAGAACGAAGGAGAAAACATCGGCATTAAAAAAAAAGTAAGGGTCTAAAAAAGCAAAATAGAGGAAATATAGACATCGACAAACTTACATCATCCAAGAGTTGCGACGAAGAGCTGCTCAATTGAGGGGAGGCTCAATGATCATTTCAACCCTTGCCCTTTTTGGTGAAGGGACAAGGGGGCTCGAAGGAGGAGTAGATGTATCAACATTTTGTTGAGGAGGCGACGATTCTTCTCCTTCAACGGGCTTCTCCGAAATAACTAAAGTATGTGACGTGCTCGTCCGAGGAGCTATGTCACGAGTTGGTACTTCTTCCTCGTCATCACTGCGAGTGAGGATCAAATAGCATAAAAAGCAAGACAAGGAAAAACTTCGACTACAGAAATAAGGGGAAATCAAGGCAACTTACGAGCTGACGAGGGATTCAATATAAGGATCATAAGCTGCCTTCGGATGAGAAGGAACAACTTCTTCGGCTTTGGATGTGCCGGAATCTTCGGCATTACTCCTCTTTGTCGTCGTGGTGAACAGACAGATGCCATAGGATGGCTTAGATTGGGGCCGAATGGACGCAAGAGGATTCGGGGGAGGGTTTGTGATCAGGTGTGATGAACTTCCGGATGGTTTCCTCAAGAACTTGGCCAGGGCCAGAGGTTGAAGAAGAAAGACACAAGGAAGAACTCGCTCTAGATCACCATGTTCATTGATTCACACAAGTTACAAGTTACAGGTTTTTCTCTATCTCTGTGGTCTCGCGCCTGTAGGAGGCAGTACCCCCTCTCCTTATATAGGGGAGAGGGTGGCTTACACTGGAAGAAACCCTAATGGCATCTTTGACTAGACAAACTACTTTACAAAGCTACTTTAATCATAGATGACACCGGAGTCCTCTTTAATCAGGGGCGCTGACGTCCTCCGGCTTCTTTGACCGTCATCCTTCTCTTTATCGTCAGCCCTTCGTCTAAAGTTACTTTGCTTAGCTCATCTTCGTCTTCTTGCTCTGGAGAGAATCTTTGACCAGTCCTGCCGACCTGCTCGTCCTTCCGGAGGTCCGGTATCTTCTTACTCGGTTCCGGTATACCCCTCTTGGGGATACCGGCTTAGCTCCACTTAGCTAAACTCTTATCCTTAGGTTCCGGTACGAACATTAAACCGGTATCTTGATGGCTCAAACCATCCGGTTTGGCATGCCTTTGGCATACCGGGGGTCATCCCCCAACATTAGTCCCCGAAGCTGGTATAGTCTGGCGGATTCTATCCAACAGACCATGCCAGGTTCTTTCTTTTTAGGATACCGGTTTAATCTATCCGTCCTTAGACTTGGATCCGGCATCTTTGCTCAGGTCTTCGCTATCTCTTCTTCTTAAGTTATCCGGTATCTTATCCTCCGGCATCTACGGTCATTAAATACTTCCTCGGCGGTGTCGAGAATATTTTGGGCCCCGCGCCTGTCAGTGACATGCGCACTGTGACTGTCGTGGCAGTGTCAGTTGTCACTTCGTTTTGACTCCCGCGCGCTCATTTAATGCACCACTGCGGATCCCACTAACTGCTCTGGATCTCGTGTGCGCCTCCGTGTGGCCACCTCCTTTCTCGTGTGTACCTCTCCGCCACGTGGCGGCCCGCGGCGCGAACCGTCGCGGCCCGCGAGGCGAACCGCCGCGGCCCAGCGGTTTTCAGCCCATCTTCTCTCTCCTTTATAAGCACAACTGCCCCTTCTTCTTCCTCTTCTTCGCATTCCTCTTCCTTCGCGCACAGTGCTTCTCGCCTCTGTGCCTCCGCCGCTCTTCGTCCGCCGTCGCTTGCACCAGCTCCGGCGCCCGACGAACTCACGCCGCGCCTCCGCCGGACTTCGCCGTGGGGAAACTTTAGCAGCGGTTCCACCGCGCCCGCCGCATTCACGCTTCCTCGCGGGTTTCTCCGCCTCGCCGTCGGCGGAGCTCGTCGGGGACCGCAGGTCCGCTCCAACACCGGCGAACACCTTCTTCTCGCGACCGCGCTGCTCCGGGTTGGTACCAATCTTGCTTTGCTCGCTGTTTGCTTGCTATTCAGATCTTGGGTCTACGGTGTTCTTATTTCCTCTTTTTCTTTGGTTTTCTTCTTACTCGTAGATCTTCACGCGGGGTTCAAGTGTGGGATTTCTGTTTTTTCACCTTCCCATTCAATGTCTGACGAATCCTCCTCCGCATCTTCTTCTTCTTCCCCTTCTGTTAGACACCGCGGTCAATCTCCCGGTGGATCCAACGCTCCAGATCCGATGGAGACCGATTCCGGTAACCAGCAGGGATCCAGTAGCCATCAGGAATCCGGTGGACCTCTAGAATCCGGTAGCTTTAGCCAAGCTTCCGGTAGCCAAGAGGCAAGTAGTTCTGGCGAGGCATCCGGTAGCTCCAGCCAATCATCCGGCGCTGAGCCTTCCCCAATTACCCGCGGAGCCTGGATGGGTTCCAGTGTCACCGAGTTCGAGATCGATTGGTTATACCGGTCTCGATGGATTCCGGAAGGAGTTTCTTGCCGGATTCCGGACGGCGAAATCGAACCGGACCCCGAGCCCGATGAATATGTTGTTTTCCTCGCTCACTTTGAGCGCGGCTTCGGCCTTCCTGCCTCCCCTTTCTTCCGTGAGTTTTTAGATTTCTACAAACTCCAACCTCACCATCTCCCTGGCAACGCCATCTTCTACCTCTCTTGCTACGCCACCTTCATGGAGGCCTACATCGGCATTCGTCCCACTCGCGAGACGTTTGCCCGCTTCTTTGCTCTTCGGATCAATTCCGTTCAGGGCAAGGATATTCCTAAACCCAAGCCCCCCGTTCAGTGCGGGTCTTGCATCATCGGCTCCCGTCAAGGGAGCCCCTTTTTAAGTTTTCCGGCCTCGAATCTTGCCGGTTGTGGCAAGGGACTTTCTTCTACGTGAAGAACAGCGGCCGCGCCGATCTCATCGATCTTCCTCCCTTCGAAGCGGGGCCCCCAGCAGGACCAACTGGAGCTACAACCCGAAGTCTGATCACGCTGAAACCAGCCGGGTGGTACGCTTCTTGACCTCTTTGAAGAAGGAGACCAAGATCTGCTCGGATGATATCATCCGCACTTTTATTTCGCGCCGGGTGCCCTCTAAAGCGCCGCGCACATAGGATGAGCGAGATGTATGGCCCAGGCGATCCTACCAAGATCACAGGCCGGCCGCTTAGCAAAAAAGACGTTGTTCGCAAGGCTAAGCAGATTTGCCAAACTGCTATGCCATTTGACTGGGAATGGGGCCTCCTCCCCTTCAGCACCGATAACCCTCCGACCCAAGAAGTAAGGGATTATGCGACTGGGGTTGTTTTTGGCCGGTAGCTTTCTGCTCTTGCTAATCTTACTTTTTTCTTGTTTCAGGCCAAGGACCGCTTCCCCCTTATTGAAGCAGAGCGGCGTGGACCTTGCCAGCCTCGCGCCCTTGACTCCTTTGACCCGGATCCCTACATTTTCTGGAAGGATTTGAAGATGGGCAAGACTCCGGCAGCGCACCTTGGCCGGTCTCCGCCGAAGCCAACCGGGTCCGCTGACGACTTGACCACGCTCGAGGTATTTTCTTTTCCGGTTTCCTTTACCTTCCGTTATCGCTTTCCTGTGAATTGCTTCTTAGCCAAACTTAATTCATAGATCCATGAGCGCGTGCCGCCCCTGCGCGCCGAGGCCGGCTCCGAGTTTGTGGACAAGCTCATGGCTCAGGGCCAAAAGAACAAGCAGCCGGCATCTGACGCCGGTGCCAGCCAGGCCCGTCCCTCCAAGCGCTTCCGGACCGAGCCCCTGGGGGAGAAGCAGGTGGGCATGCGTCGCTACGGGCGCAAAGCGATGCCAACCTCTTCCGGGTAAGTTAGTCATTTTCCGGCTTGCCTCTTTTTCGCCAAGTTCTTTTTCCGGTTTCCCTTTTCCAACCGTCTTTCTTTCTTTTTCTCAGCCCTGCGCTCAAGCTTGGCCCAAGACAATCGGGCTCTGAAGACTCCGCAAGGACTTAAACTCCTCCTCCTCGCTCAAGCCCGGCACCACCTGGTGCCGGCAACACTTCTGCCTCCCTTTCGGGGGGCGCAACAAATTCGGGGCGTGCGGCCCCTTCATCATCAGATCACCGCACGGAGGAGGATCCTTCCTTCCCTCCAGAGACCCAGGATACCGGCGCCAGCAACATCGGCGCCGGAGAAGAAAAAGCTACCGGGCGGGCGGAGCCTCCAGCTCCTCCCGTCCTTGAAAAGATAACAACTTCCGCGCCGGAACCTTCCGCGCCGGAAGGTTCTAACCCGGGTGATGCGCCCAGCGCTCCCCAGTCTCCACGCACCCTCCTGATGCCGCCGCCAGGTGCTCCTCGCGCCAAGCCCCTCGGGGCCGCTCCTAGCGCGCCGCCGCCCAAGACCTCCAAACTTATCAAGGGGAAGGCGACGGCCTCCAGCGCCCCTTCCGGCGGCCACCAGCCTCTGGTGCTGCACGTCTCCAAGGCCGCCAGGGGATACTGCCACGAAGGCCACCGGTCTTCTTGGCCGTATCACTGAGTTCCAGCGCCGAGGCCGAGACCTGGGGCATCTCCTGCCCTACGCCCAGAAGTGGAACGCCGCGGACATGACTCCGGCGACCCGCGGCTTGGGCAAGGACAGGCTGCCGGCACCTGATCCAGTTGGGGATCGGTCATCCGAGGAGCACTTCATGCGGCTCCGCAGCGCCGTGAAAGAGCTTGACAGTGCGTGGTATGATGCCACGAACAACTTGATGGTACGTTTCTCTAACTTTTCTTGATTGCTACCGGTTTCCTTCCTTCCGGATTTGTTCTGTCTTTTCTTTAGTTTTGTGCCGGTTTCTCTCTTGTCTATCTTCCCAGTCCCCGAGTTTTGTGGTGAGAGCGCAGCTTTTAGCGCAAAACTTAGCTTAAAACTTAGCGCAAAACCGGCACCGCCGATCCCGAGTTTTGGGTTAAGAACCTTGTTCTTAGCGCCAAACTTTGCTTAAAAACTTAGCGCAAAACCGGCACCGCCGATCCCGAGTTTCGGGTTAAGAACTTTGTTCTTAGCGCAAAACTTAACTTAAAATCTTAGCGCAAAACCGGCACTGCCAGTCCCCGAGTTTCGGGTTAAGAACCTTGTTCTTAGCGCAACACTTAGCTTAAAATCTTAGCGCCAAACCGGCACTGCCAGTCCCCGAGTTTCGGGTTAAGAACCTTGTTCTTAGCGCAAAACTTTGCTAACTTCTTCTTCTTGAGCAGCTCACGGCTGACGCTCGGAAGGCCCTTTTTGAGGAGCTCTTATGGGAGCACCGGGAGCTCGCTGAGGCACACGACAAGTGCCAAGGTAAATTTTTGTTCTGTCGGCATCTTTCATACCGGAAACCTTTTTCCTTCCTAACATTCACAATTTCTGCTTAACAGTGATCCCGGAAGCTTCCATTGACGCTCTCAAGGAGCAGCTCGCCACCGCCCAACGTATAGCTTTTCTCCTTTCTCCTGTTAACTTGATTTTCTTCTCATGTTTTATTAGCATGATCTTGTTAACATCTTCTATTCCGGGTTGCAGTGGAGAAGGACCAGCTCATCCGGCAGCATAAGGAGGAGCTGGACGCCCTCAAGACCAGCCACCGGGAGCTCAAGACCCAGCTCATCCAACTGGGGCTTGACCATGCCAAGGCCCTCGAAGCCGCTGAAGCTGATGCAGTGGCCAAGATGGAGGGGGCTCTGGAGGACGCCGGTAATGCCAACGTGGTGCTGCTTGCTGAGCTGGAGGAGGCTACCAAGGCCCGGAAGGGTGCTGAGGAGAAAGCCGCGCGGCTGGAGGAGGAGCAGAAAGTGTGCAACCAGCTGATCCTGCAGACCGACGCGCTTGCCTACCGTGAGTCCCTTACCTTTGCGTACTTTGATTATTGCCTACGAGGCCTTTTTTCCTCCGTTCCCATTTTCTTTTCGCTATTTTTCCTTCCGGTTTCCGGATTCTCTTTCATCCGGTCTCTTTCTATGCCGGATCCTTTTCCTTAGCCTTTTTCTTTCTTTGCACAGGCCTGTTTCCGGACTCCCAGAAATATGCTGTCAAGAAGGTTGATGCGCGCCGCAAGGACCAAGGCCAAGCAGATCTTGTCGTGGCATGGACGCCCAATGACCATCTGGTCGCACTCAACGCGCGGGTGTCCCATATGCGCGCCATCGATCGCAATCTTTACGATATTCCTGATGTAGCTACCCAGCTCTTCGGGACCCCGTGGCCTGGCGAAGAGGTGCTCGATACCTTCTCCCTTATCGGCCGACCGTCTCAAGGGCGCCGGCAAGAGGATCCGCGAGTGGCAGTGCTCCGCTGCCCGCGCTGGAGCAGATGCTGCCCTCCGCGTCGCTTGTTCCTGGTACCCGGAGCTCGACCTGGGTGCCCTCACCGGAGTGCGCGAAGGCGCGGAAACCGATTCGGACCCGATTCTCACCGCTAAGCGGCAGGATCGCGCGTACCATATCGCGGAGTACGCCGAGATGCGCACCTTCATCCCTCCCCCTCCTGACGTTCAAGATTATCTTGAAGAGGAAGAGGATGAAGCCGAGGAGGAGCCTCTTGACGATGCTGGTGCCGGCGACGCTCCTCCGGAAGCCCCTGCTGCCTGATTGCCTGTCTTACAATTTACCTTATCGTGCTGTTTGGCCCTGCGTGGCTTAGAACAATGTTCCGTTAAATTCTGCCCCGGTATGCCGGGGCTTATGATGTAAAACTTAAGTTCGCTTGTGGTTGCCGTACAACATTTTCTGCCGGTAAGTTATACCGGTAGCTAAGTATCTCTAAGTTTGCTTTAGCACATTTGCCTTTTGGTTCTGCTTTTATCCTGCCTTGCAAAGATTTCCCAATTGTTTCCGCATCCAATTTGATGCATACTTGGTTCTTTTGCCTTGGCTCTGCCTGCCTTCTCTGGGCGTTCTTTGGCGTATGAGCACAAGGTTCTTTCACCAAACAAGCATCTTCTTGAACTTAGAAATAACTTTGAAATTTTGCAAAAAACCGGTTTAGCCGGGGTTAGTTAGATTTTCCGGATTGTTCTTTCCTGCTCTCCCTTTTCGCAGTTCGTGTGCTTATCTCCTACCGGTTTATCTTGCTTGCCATGAAGCCGGTTTGCGGACAGCAGCAGAGTCGAAGACTCCGGTAGGATTTAGCACACTACTAAACCGGAAAGAAAAAACGTTCAATAAGCAACCGGTAAACTGAAAAAATAGACAAGTTACATGCAATCTTATTGGGGTAGTCCCCGAGACTCATTCAAGGTTCCGGCATCTTTTATTCATAGCATATAAGGTACAAAAAAGGAACTTCTTACACCACCACTTCAAGAGTAGAAAGGACGCAACAGAGCTACGTTCCATGGACGCTTGCTCTCCTCTCCGGATTTGTCCGCCTTTCCTTCTTTCCACTCCTGTGCATCAATTAGGTAGTATGCATCATTGTGAAGCACCTTGCTTACAATGAAGGGACCTTCCCAAGGTGGCAAGAGCTTATGCCGGCCTTCAGTGCGCTGCACTAGGCGAAGCACAAGATCTCCTTCCCGGAAAACTCTTGGATTAACTTTCCGGTCATGATAGCGTCTGAGGTTTTGCTGGTAAATGGCTGTTCTTGCCAAAGCTAGCTCTCTTGCTTCTTCTAGCAAGTCCACATCATTTTCTCCGGCCTCTTTGACCTCTTGCTCGGTATAGAGCTGCACTCTTGGTGAATCATGGATGATGTCGGTTGGTATGACCGCTTCGCTCCATAAACCATGAAGAACGGAGTGTATCCGGTAGACCGGTTTGGATTTGTTCTTATACTCCACAAGCACTCGATGGTATCTCATCAAGCCAACACCCTGGTGATTTTTCCACTGCGTCAATGAGTCTGGGTTTGATACCGGAGAGTACCAAAGCATTCATTCTTTCCACTTGGCCGTTGCCTTGTGGGTGCGCCACCGAGCACAAATCCAACCGGATATTCTTACCCTCACAAAATCTTTTGAACTCACCTTGAGCAAAGTTGGTTCCATTGTCAGTAATAATGCTGTGCGGGTATCCATACCGCAAAATGACATCTTTTAAGAACTTCACTGCTGTGTGCCCATCACATTTTGCGACAGGTTTCACTTCTACCCACTTGGTGAATTTGTCCACCATAACCAAGATGTGGGTCATGCTGCTTCTTGCAGTCCTGAATGGGCCAACCATGTCAAGGCACCAAACGGCGAACGGCCATGTTAACGGTATTGTCTTTAAACCGGACGCCGGGGTATGATTTTGCTTGGCGTACCTCTGGCACCCGTTGCATTTTCTTACCAAATCCTCAGCGTTCTCCAAAGCAGTGGGCCAATAAAACCCATGCCGGAATACTTTTGCTACTAGCGCCCTTGATGAAGCATGGTGCCCACATTCTCCTTGGTGAATTTCCTCAAGCATTTCTTTCCCTTCCTTCGGTTCGACACATCTTTGAAGGACACCGTTAACGCTTCTCTTGTACACCTCACCATTGATGAATGTGTAAGCTTTGGACCTTCTTTGTATTCTCCTTGACTCATTTTCATCAGCCGGCAGGGTGCCGTTGATTAGGAATTCCTTAATAGGTTTAGCCCATGACGGTATCTCTCGAACCAAAAACACCGGTGCATCTATCTCCATGCTATCCACCAGCATCATTTCTTCCGGTATGGGTACGGCAGTCCCGAGCTTACCGGAACAGGTCCCCGAACTTGCCGGAGCAGGTCCCGGGTTCCCTTCGTCGATGTCCATTGGCACAATGTGTGACTCCGGTACAAAAATTGATTCCGACTCCGGACTTGGCTTGATTGATGGTACTCTCAGGTGTGCCAAGGCTATTCCGGGAGGAATTTCTTGTCGGGATGAGCCTATCTTGGACAAAGCATCCGCAGCTTCATTTTCTCCACGCGGTACATGGTGAAATTCACAGCCTTCGAAGAAGCCGGCAATCTTTTGCACGTGAAACCGGTACGAGGCCATGTTGGCATCTTTTGCGTCCCAATCCCCAGAACACTGCTGCACCACAAGGTCTGAATCTCCATAGCAAATGATCCGGTGTGCACCGATTTCTTTTGCGACTTTAAGCCCGTGGATCAAGGCCTCATATTCAGCGACATTGTTTGATGCCCTGAAATGCACTTGTAAAACATACCGAAGGTGATCTCCCCTTGGTGAGGTTAGCACCACACCGGCACCTAGACCCTCCTTTAGCTTGGATCCATCAAAGTGCATCTTCCAGTATTCCAATCTCTGATCCGGGGGCTTGTATTGCATTTCCGCCCAATCGACCAAAAAATCAGCTAAAGCTTGCGATTTGATGGCGTCTCTCCTTTCGTACACCGGAACATATGGTGATATCTGTATTGCCCATTTAGCAATCCTGCCGCTGGCGTCCTTGTTGCACATGATATCGGAGATGGGTGCTTCACTCACCACCTTCATAGGATGTTCCTCGAAGTAATGCTTGAGTTTTGTGGCGGCCATAAACACGCCATAGGTCATTTTCTGGAAGTGCGGGTAGTTTTGCTTTGAGAGGGAGAGCACCTCGCTCAGGTAGTATACCGGCCTCTGGACGGTTTTTCCTTCCTCTTCTCTTTCCACTACCACAACAACACTCACGACCCGGTTGGTTGCTGCTATGTATAACAACATCGGCTCTCTTTCCAACGGTGAAGCCAATATTGGCGCGGTAGCTAACATCGTTTTCAGCTCCTTGAATGCTGCGTCCGCCTGAGGGGTCCAGACGAACTTATCGGATTTTCTCATTAAGGCATACAACGGCAAGGCCTTTTCTCCTAACCTGCTTATGAACCGGCTTAGCGATGCTAAGCTTCCGGTAAACTTTTGTATGTCCTTCGGATCCTGTGGTACCGTCATTCTCTCGATTGCCCGGATCTTTACCGGATTGACCTCAATGCCTCGGCTTGAGACAAGGAAACCCAGCAGCTTGCCGGCAGGGACACCGAAAGTACATTTTGCCGGATTGAGTTTCATCCGGAACCTTCTTAAGTTATCGAATGTCTGCCGGATATCATCTATTAGGGTATCTTTCACCTTAGTTTTTATCACGATGTCATCCACATACACCTGCACATTCTTTCCGATTTGATCAAACAAACATTTTTGCATACAGCGCTGGTACGTTGCACCGGCGTTGCGCAAACCAAAAGGCATAGTGATATAGCAGTAAGCCCCGTGCGGGGTAATGAACGCAGTTTTTATTTGATCTTCCTTTTTCAAGGGGATTTGGTGGAAACCGGAGTACGCATCCAGGAAAGACAACAACTCACACCCAGCGAGTGGAATCAATCACTTGATCGATCCGCGGTAAAGGGAAAGGGTCTCTTGGGCAAGCCTTGTTGAGGTTGGTGTAGTCGATGCACATGCGCCACACCTTCGGAGCCTTTGCCTCCAGGTTCTCGTCCTTCTTCTTTTCAACCATCACCGGATTGGCTAGCCACTCGGTATGCGTGACTTCCACAATGAAACCGGCAACCAGCATCTTTGTCACCTCTTCTCCAATGATCTTCCTCCTATCTTCAGCGAACCGGCGCAATGGTTGTCGCACCGGCTTGGCATCTTTCCGAACGTTTAGAGAGTGCTCAGCCAGCTCCCTCGGAACACCTACCAAGTCATCGGTAGACCAGGCAAAGATATTCCGATTCTCACGGAGGAAGCTGACGAGCGCGCTTTCCTATGCCTCACTGAGGCCGGCACCGATACGAACGGTACGCTCAGGGAAAGCCGGGTCCAGCACGATGTCCTTTGTCTCCTTTGTCGGTTTAAACGCCGGAGCGCTCAGACTTGCACTCATTGCCGCTAAGCTCAACTGTGAGGACTGAGCGAGCGCAACTGCGGTTTGCATCCTTCTTTTTTCCTCCGCGATCACCAGCGATTCCGCTAGGTTCGATCCGGCAGATGCTGTTTCCAGTGAGATCTTGTAGTTTCCCACCACAGTCAGAGGTCCACGAGGTGCCGGCATCTTCATCTTGAGATACGCCGTGTGGGTCGAGGCCATGAAGGCCGCCAGCGCCGGTCTCCCCAGCAAAGCATGGTACGGACTATCTAAGTCCACCACCTCAAACTCCGGGTTCTCAACCCGGCAATTGTCACGTCCTCCAAACGACACATCCACCCGGACTTTTCCAACCGGTGCGCAGGACAAACCCGGAACGATTCCATGGAAAGTCGTGTGCGTTGGCTGAAGCATGTTTTCTGTTATGCCCGGGGTATGCATGGTGTGCTTGTACATGATGTTGATGCTGCTGCCATTGTCTATCGGCACCTTGCTGAACTTCACTCGAGTTTGCGGCCCTTTCATGATTGGGTCCACAACAAGAGCATATCCACCCGGATTCGGCATGATCTTAGGGTGATCCTTAGATGACCAGGTAATTTCCTGATTGGACCACATCATGTACTTGGGAACTGTCGGCATCACAGCATTGACCTCCATTGAGCGGCGGTGTACACTTTGCCTGTCTGTTGGCTCAGTTACAAAGACAACACAGCACAAATGTGGGTCCTCGTAAACATTCCGGCCTAAAGGTGCCGGTGGAGGTGGTTGGTTATCATCCTGTTCCACCCGGTTAACTTGCTGGTACTGCTGCCGGTTTGGCGTCACCGGTAAGGCGTTTGCCCCGGTAAGTGGGGGTGGCGGCGGTAGCTGTTGCTGCCGTGGCATGTCTTGTGGCGGCTGTGCATCTTTTACCGTTCCCTTTTGCATCAAGTACTTGGTCCAGGTACAATCCTTCGTCAGATGGTTTGACGGGTGTGCCGGATTCGGTGTGTGCCACCGGCATGGTTGGTCCATGGCAGCTTCCATGGTGTATTTTGCGGGTTCTTGCCGGTTTCTTTTCCGGACCCGGGGTTTCTTTTCCACCCATTGTTTCTTTGGACCCGCCCATGGCTGCGATCCGGTTCTTTGCCTCCGGCTGCCGCCGGCATCGAGTTTTCCTGCACAGCGAGCAACTTGCTGCGAGCCATACCTTCGATCCGGGAAATCTTCCCTCCTCTTGTTGTTCCGGTTGTCCCGGTGTTGCTCTTGGCGTAGCTGTTCCGGTTCAGGTTGCACTGCCGGCTGCGTTAGGTCTCCCAACGCATAGCTATCCGCCACACGTATCATCTCTGCCAACGTTGTCGGCATGTTCCGCTG
Source organism: Lolium rigidum (assembly GCF_022539505.1). NCBI lineage: Eukaryota > Viridiplantae > Streptophyta > Magnoliopsida > Poales > Poaceae > Lolium > Lolium rigidum. Next base: position 115,230,570 of record NC_061514.1, on the reverse strand, counting down.
CAGCTTTTGCCACAACGGCGAACCTCTTCTCGCACCCACTGCTAAACCAAGCAATGGCCTGTGCCTCGATTACCCCTTCACAGGAGTTCCTTGTGGTGTTCCACCGGGCCAGATAATCCCGGTCTGTTTCGTTCGGGCGCTGCACACACAGAGCAAGCTGCTGCGGCCTGTTTGGCCTTTGATAGGTGCTGCTGAAATTGCTCACAAAAGCCTCCTCAAAATCCAGCCAGCCATTTATGCTTCCTGCCGGCAAGTTGTTTAGCCAGATTCTTGCCGGTCCAACCAAAAACGATGGTATGATCCTCACGGCCCAACGCCGGTTTCCTCCTCCTGCTACGGTTCCTCCACCGCCTGCGACGTATACCGCGGTCACGTAATCCGCGAGCCAATCTTCCGGCTTCGTAGTGCCATCGTATGTTTTTGTGTCACGGGGCAACGTAAAGTTGCGAACCGGTGGTTTTTCTCTCATGATTCTTGGGCCAAAGCACTTTGGACCTGGAGGACCTTCCTCCTCGATCATTTCCGACAGGTACACTCTATCCAGACGGTGCCTCGCATCCCGTTCCGGTAAGTATCTCTCTCCCAAGCGTTCCCCCAACGGGTTCCGGTATGCTGCCGGTCTTGTAGAATCGGCTTCATCGTAACGTTCCGGTGCCGCGGCCCTTGCCTGCCGGTACCTTGGTGGAGGCATCTCCTCCTCATCGTCATACGCTGCCCTTGCAGCCGGATAGTTTTGCCCGGTTTCATGTCTACCGGCATGATTGTTTCCGGCATAGCCTTCCTTGGCGTAGCCTCGTTCTGCCCCTTGGCTTTTTCTACCGGCATCGTGTTGCCCGGCTTTTTGTTTACCGGCAAGGACCGGATCGTACACAGTCATCTGCCGTGCGTTCACTTCTTTCTCTTTTCTTCTGTCCGGATGGGGGGATGAGGCCTGCCCATGGGACTTGCTCCCCCGGCATTCTTTGTTGAACTCGCGGATTTCGAGGCTATAGCCTTGTTCAGCTTAGCCAGCTGCTCAGCGTTCTGCTGCTCTACAGTATCTAGCAGCTCTCTGACACGCTCTTGCTGTTTCGCCAAAGCCTCTCCGGTAAGCGAGTCACACGGATCTACGAGCAGCCTTAGCAGCTTTTATGGTTTTATCCGGACTACCGTACTTAGGCTTCTCTACAATGCTAACAGATGCAGAGGTACTCTTGCCGGTAAGAACTTCCTTACGCAAATCCCGATCTAGATTGCGAGCCTTAAGCCGGTTTTCCGGTATCCTAGCAAGCATGAGCGCTAACAGAAGCAAAGCCATGGGCAGCGTTATACTCACGTACGGTTAGGTTCAGCTCGCGCTGCGCCTTGACGACGTCTTTGCCGCTCTCGAGTATCCTCAGGCGCTGCGCCTCCAGCTCCGCCTGAGCCGCTGCCGGGTCGATGTTCTGCGCGATGGGGATTGCCAGCGCGTTCATCGCCGCTTGGAGAGGTGTTGCCGGTGGCGCGGAAGATGCTCCCGCTGCGCCTGCGTCGCGCTCCAGCGGTGGCTTAGCCACACGGGTCGAAACCGCGCGACCAGCACCTTCTGCCGCAAACTCCTTTCCTGCACCAGCCACACCGGTCATCATTACCTCGACGCTGCCGGCGACGCGACCAGCACAGAGCCACCTTGGCGGGTCCGGTGCCACCAGCACCGGCGAGGGGCGCTGGCGCACGGGGACGGTGCCGAAGTAGACGCGGTGGCTGCCGAACTCGATGATGCGGCCGTTCTTGGGGAAGATGCCGCCGTTGGTGAAGCAGCCCGCGTTGTCGTTGATGAAGTCGATGGAGTAGAAGCTCTGGACGAGCGCAGACACTGTCCGCTCGCCGGCGAACTCGAGGAGGCCCGCCCGAATGTGTATTCCAAAGCATGCGCCACTTCATGCCCCACGGTGGGCGCCAACCGTCGTCGTGGTGAACGGACGGATGCCATAGGATGGCTTAGATTGGGGCCGAATGGACGCAAGAGGATTCGGGGAGGGTTTGTGATCGGGTGTGATGAACTTCCGGATGGTTTCCTCAAGAACTTGGCCAGGGCCGGAGGTTGAAGAAGAAAGACACAAGGAAGAACTCGCTCTAGATCACCATGTTCATTGATTCACACAAGTTACAAGTTACGGGTTTTTCTCTATCTCTCGTGGTCTCGCGCCTGTAGGAGGCGTACTCCCTCTCCTTATATAGGGGAGAGGGTGGCTTACACTGGAAGAAACCCTAATGGCATCTTTGACTAGACAAACTACTTTACAAAGCTACTTTAATCATAGATGACACCGGAGTCCTCTTTAATCGGGGCGCCGACGTCCTCCGGCTTCTTTGACCGTCATCCTTCTCTTTATCGTCGGCCCTTCGTCTAAAGTTACTTTGCTTAGCTCATCTTCGTCTTCTTGCTCGGAGAGAATCTTTGACCAGTCCTGCCGACCTGCTCGTCCTTCCGGAGGTCCGGTATCTTCTTACCTGGTTCCGGTATACCCCTCTTGGGGATACCGGCTTAGCTCCACTTAGCTAAACTCTTATCCTTAGGTTCCGGTACGAACATTAAACCGGTATCTTGATGGCTCAAACCATCCGGTTTGGCATGCCTTTGGCATACCGGGGGTCATCCCCCCAACACTCTTCCTTTTCTTCTGTGGAGAAACGGCGGGAGGAGGAGATTGGACCGACGTCGTGTCTTCGGAAGATCCCGCAGATTTTCGAGAATCCACGGGATCATTCACAAAGGATGGAGCTTCTTGATTGTCGTCAGTGACAATGCCCATCTCTTCGACTTCTCCATCCTCAGGAAGAGGAGGAAGGGAAGCCATAGTAGGATGATTCTGCAGGAAAATAGCGGCAAAAGGAAAAGTAGAGAAATATCAATACAATGAGATGCAGGGAAAATTCAGAACAAAATAAAAATACGAGAAGACAAAATACCTCGGGGAGAGGATTGGTGGAGCTGTATGGCTCCACGCGACAAGAGGAAGGAATAGGATCCCTCTTGCTCAGCGAGGTAATTCTTCGAATAAGCTTCTCCAAGTCCTTCACGTAAAGATCATTGGAGAGCCTATTGGCGTCATTGACACCAGAATACGTCCAAAGGGGATTTTTGCGAGCCTGAAGAGGCTGCACTCTAATCCTAAGAAAATAGGCAGTGATTTGGACACCAGATAACTCTTTGCCTCGAGTATTTTGGAGCTGATGAATACGAGACATAAGAGCTTCGTCGCCTTCTTCTCTTCTTCGGAAGCTTCGAGCATCCCGGGAGTAGCGGCGATGAATTTTTGCGTTTCCGTCGAAAGTAACTATGTTGTGTTCCACGGAATTGGCACTTTCTTCGTGTATATAGAGCCACCTTTTGCGCCATCCTTGGACAGAGTCGAGAAATTTGACGTCGAAATAATCGACGTCGGTTCGGACACGAGATAACTACACCACCTATGTTGTAGGTGGCGTTGTGAGCGCCATTGCGGCGAAGGCGGAAAATGCGTTTCCAAAGAGCCCAATTAGGAGCGACTCCAAGGAAGCATTCGCAAAGCGTGATAAAAATAGAAATATGAAGGATGGAATTGGGGGTCAACTGGTGCAGCTGAATCCCATAGACAAAGAGAAGACCGCGGAGGAAATCGTGGATTGGGGTAGAAAGGCCGCGGATGAGATGATCAACGAAACTAACCCGGTACTCCATTGGAGGGTTGGGGTAGCTTTCTTCGCTGGGAAAGCGGATGGCGTCTTCCTTCTTCATGAGGCCAAGCCTTTTCATCGAGGTTGACATCCTGGTTGGAGATTTTAGATCTCTCCCACTCAAGATCTTCGGCAGCCATCGTGGATTCCGGAGTGCTATGGCGAGTGAGGCGCGTGCGTGGTGGCATCAACGGCACCGAAGAAGCAATGTTCGTGTGCGCGAGAAGATCGAAAGAGATGGGCGCAGGGGAGTTTTTCGCAGAGGGGAGCAGATGTGCGGCGCAAGCGAAGGAGTGGACGGAGGTTGAAGAAAGGTTTATATAGGCTTCGGGAGAAGTAATGAACCGTCGGATGAAGAAATCGTGTGGTGGAAAGAGATCCAGTAGATAAGAGGGTAAAAAGGTATTTTTATGGAGATGGAATGGAACAGGCGTTACTGAACGTGCGCCAGGAAAAGCGGAGGACGTGTGTCCCCCACTTGCACGACGTGTCAACGTGGTGGGAACAATGGACCCACAAGGCAGAAAAATTTCGACTATTAATAGAGCTGAAGAGAATTTGACAAAGGAAAATATGTCGACAAGAAAAATAAAAGGAGAATGGCGACAGGAGAAGTTATTTGAATACTTTGGGAGCCTTTGGTCAGAAACAAGTTTTTGCCCAAATGCTCGGGGGCTACTTCGATAAAAGTAAAATTTCGACTATGGCAAATATAGAAATTGTGGGAGCCTACAACCAAGCACAAGTTCTTGGCTGTAGCCTCGGGGCTACTCCCATCGGGAGCGCTGTTCGCGCACCCGAGATATAAAAAGAAGAAGAAAGAAAAGAGAGAATATCGGGAAATAATGGCAATATAGCGACAAGGTGGACTAAAATGTTGAGCCTACAACCAAGCACAAGTTCTTGGCTATAGCCTCGGGGGCTACTCCCATCGGGAACGCTGTTCGCGTGCCCGATGAAATTTAAAAAGGAAAAAGAAAGAAAGATAGAAAAGCAAGAGAGTATATTTCGAGTTATAATTAACTCTGCATATACTCCCATCGGGAGATTAATATAAGTTATATTTGACTCGATAAAATGTGCCATTCCAACAGCCGGAAAAGCACTCGACAATATATTCTCAGAACGCCAAAGTTGCGATCAATTTCTGAATGCCGCAAATTTGCGAAGGTAAGACCCCAGATCCATTCTCGCTGGGCGTGGCATCGCCGAAGACTGCGCTCCGTGATGTCTACGGGAGCTTCTATTCTTGTAGACGGTGTTGGGCCTCCAAGAGCGAGAGGTTTGTAGAACAGCAGCAAGTTTCCCTTAAGTGGATTACCCAAGGTTTATCGAACTCGGGGAGGAAGAGGTCAAAGATATCCCTCTCATGCAACCCCGCAACCACAAAGCAAGAAGTCTCTTGTGTCCCCAACACACCTAATAGGTGCACTAGTTCGGCGAAGAGATAGTGAAATACAGGTGGTATGAATAAGTATGAGCAGTAGCAACGGTGCCGGAAAAGTGCTTGGCGTGTAGTTGATGGTGGTGGTATTGCAGCAGTAGTAACGCAGATAAAACAAGTAAACAAGCGAGTAGTAACGCAGTAGTAGTAACGCAGCAGTAGTAAACAAGCAGTAGTAACTCAGCAGTATTTAGGAACAAGGCCTAGGGAATAGACTTTCACTAGTGGACACTCTCAACATCGATCACATAACGGAACAGTATAAATGCATACTCTACACTTTTGTTGGATGATGAACACATTGCGTAGGATTACACGAACCCTCAATGCCGGAGTTAACAAGCTCCACAATAATGCTCATGTTTAAGTAACCTTTAGTGTAAGATAGATCAACGAGACTAAACCAAGTACTAGCATAGCATGCACACTCGTCACCTTCATGCATATGTAGGAGGAATAGATCACATCAATATTATCATAGCAATAGTTAACTCCATAATCTACAAGAGATCATGATCATAGCATAAACCAAGTACTAACACGGTGCACGCATCGTCACCTTTGCACACATGCAGGAGGAATAAACTACTTTAATAACAAATCACTAGAGTAGCACATAGATAAATTGTGATACAAACATGCTGCAATCATAAAGAGATATAAATAAGCACTTCACTACACCATTCAACAGTGAATAAGTATTCTGTGAAATCTAGCCTAAGAGACCCACACGGTGCACACACTCGTCACCTTTACACACGTGGGACGAGGAGTCTCCGGAGATCACATAAGTAAAACTCACTTGACTAGCATAATGACATCTAGATTACAAGCATCATCATATGAATCTCAATCATGTAAGGCAGCTCATGAGATTATTGTATTGAACTACATAGGAGAGAGATGAACCACATAGCTACCGGTACAGCCCCGAGCCTCGATGGAGAACTACTCCCTCCTCATGGGAGCAGCAGCGGTGATGAAGATGGCGGTGGAGATGGCAGCGGTGTTGATGGAGAAGCCTTCCGGGGGCACTTCCCCGCTCCGGCAGCGTGCCGGAACAGAGATCCTGTCCCCCAGATCTTGGCTTCGCGATGGCGGCGGCTCTGGCAGGTTTCGTGGGTTTCGTCAATTGGTATCGGGTTTTCTGATCCAGGGGCTTCTTATAGGCGAAGAGGCGGCGCCGTGGGGTCGAAGGGCTGGCCAAACCCTAGGGGGCGCGGGCCCCCTAGGCCGCGCCGGGTATGGTGTGGTGGGCCCGTGCCCCCCTCCGGTCCCTCTCGTGTGTTCTGGATGCTTCCGGGGATTCTAAGATCTTTGGCGTTGATTTCGTCCGATTCCGAGAATATTTCGTTACTAGGATTTCTGAAACCAAAAACAGCGAGAAAACGAGAACCGGCACTTCGGCATCTTGTTAATAGGTTAGTTCCGTAAAATGCACGAATATGACATAAAGTGTGCATAAAACATGTAGATAACATCAATAATGTGGCATGGAACACAAGAAATTATCGATACGTTGGAGACGTATCACTCGCTACTTTTATCCGTATCAACGGATACGAAGAAAAATCCTAACGGACGCGTTAGGTACTCGATAAATTTGACTCGGGACTCGACAGAATGGTAAGACCTTAAGCGGCACCTGTCGAAGTTTACACCGATATCCCGAGATCATGTCCAGGGACGTGATCTTGAAGTAGGTTTTTGCGGATTGCCACTAGAGCAGTTAACTAGTACCTGATCCGTCAGATGAACTAGCCCCAACTACCAATATCCCTGTACAATATAGAAATTTATATAAAGAGATATAGAAAAGGTTAAATTGTCGAATAAAAATAAACAGTGGAGATTTTCCCTGACTCTACGATTCAAGCAAAATCTCGGGGGCTACTGACATAGGCATCCCGAATGGGCCTGCCAAAGATGGTACCCGGGGTTTAATGAAGGCCCACTACCCGAAGAATAAGAAGGTTCGAGAGCCCAAGATATATTAAGGAAAGTAGAATTGTAATAGGAAGCGTTGTTTGTAAATCTGGCGGGGTGAGTTAGAAACCGTCCCGGACTCTGTAACTTGTACAAAACGAAACCCTCGGCTCCACCTCTTATATAAAGGGGGAGTCGAGGGACGAGGAGATCATCGAATCATTGTTTGCAAACCCTAGTTTTCATAATCGTCGAGTACTTTTCGGCTGAAACCTTCGAGATCTACTTGCCCTCTACTTCTAACTAAACCCTAGCCTATAATACGTAGGCATTGACAAGTTAATCCCTTGTCACTAGTCTAGATGCCGGCGCCGTCGCCGCCATCGCTGCCCTCGTCGTCGCCGTCGTAGCTGTCGTCGGCGCTGCTGCCGGCGAAGTCCTCGTCGCTGCTGCCGAAGCCGTCGGCAGGCGCTCCTTCTTCCTCTTCGTCATCGTCGTCGTCGTCCTCCTCCGACCCGGCGCGGAAGCGCTTCGCCGGTGGGTACTCGTCGGAGGAGTCATCCTCCGCTTCCTCCTCCTCGTCGGAAGAGGAGAAGTCGCCCCAGGAGAAGAGGTCGTCGTCGCTCTCCGCCTCCAATTCCCCGTCAACGAGGAACCGGAGGTCGTCCTCCCCGTCGGTCAAGGGCTCGTCGTCCCCTGACCCGACGGCGGTCAAGGGTTCGTTGTCTGACTCGACGGTGAAGTCCCAGTCCCTCTTGTCCCACCACTCTGGGGCGCGGGCCTCGTACACCCTTATCGGGTCGTACTCCGGCATCGGCTCGCTGGAGGAATCGGACTGGAAGGAAAGACCAGAGGAGGCAGAGGAGGAGGAGGAGGAGGCCATGGCTGCAGAGGAAGGGGTTTTTCGATTGCTAGTGCGGGGCAAGAGGATGAAGAGGCGAACTGCTTGATGCGGTTAAATAAAGGGGATATAGTGGAGATGATTCAATGCTGCGGCGGTTTCCGAGGATGTGGTGTCAAATCTGTCAAGTCGTGTAGTACAGAGAAGTTGAGAAGGCAAGGCATCATGATGAAGGATACTGCAGCGGTTCTGCTCTGCAACGCGTGACCCGACGAAGGAAAAACAGAGTGGTTTTGGAATTATTATTGCCAAAACCAGGGGGCATGTGTATCACCAGAATTTAGCCAAGGCAGGAGATGGGCCGTGATTGAGATGGGCTTGGCGGACATGCACATAAAGTGTCTCTGAATCGGCCTCGTGCGGGAGTTTGGGCTAGATTGCCCGTGTATCTGTACATTATGGTAGACTACGTTTTACTTTAGAATTAAGAGATAGAGTTTAGTCGTACACAGCTAGGTTTATTCCAAAGATAGAAAGTCTATGGACTATAAATATGTACCTAGGGTTATTGAGAAAGGAGGACGATCACGTTCACAACAAACCAATCTAGGCGCATCGCCACCCTTTGTTTCGAGGGTTTCTTCCGGGTAAGCGTCATGCTGCCTAGATCGCGTCTTGCGATCTAGGCAGTATCAGTTTATTCGTTGTGTTGGTGTTGCTCGTGCTGAAGCCTTGTTGATGGCGAGCAACACCGTTATCATGGATGTTTTGGGGTTGACGTCGATACTTCTGATATGCTTGCTTAGCTATGCTGCCCCTCAATATCTGGTTGCCTTTGCACCTATCATGGGTGTAAGGGCAGCATCCCGCTTAGTCTTTATTTAGTAGATCTGATCTGTTATAGTCGTTCCTTGTTCTTCAAGGATTAGTTTGATATCCGCATGGTTAGGCCTTGCAAACAGGTTGAACGATCCAGTAGTGCGTAAGGTATGGTTTGCTGATCCTAGAGGGATTGTTCCGGGAATCGACGTTATGTTTGTTTTTAGGCCTCTTTAGGGCTAGTCTTCCATTATCTTACGTATCTGCCAGGCTCAACTACGCGTAGGATGTTCCAGTTATGCGGTGAAAACCCTAGACTATCGTAGATTGATTTAACTTGGTTTTGATAAAACAGGATCCCCATGTTAACGTAAATCCAACGTGAACCATGGGTCGATCGGCTCTTTGAGTCGATCCACAGGGTAACCTGAGAGCCGATCGGGGCTCGTATTTAATGTTTACGTGGCTGCCATGCAGGAAACTAATTGAAGCAATCCATCACCTTCCTGACCAGGTATAGGTCAGGTGGCACGCCCTTGCATTAGCCAGGACGTGTGCCAGAGTTTTGCGGGTCGTCGCCCGAGGGACCAGGGCCCACCAGCAGTCCTGGGAGCCTCCCGGCTCTCCGTGTTGCTCGTCGGCGCTCGCCGGTGAGTTTTGGCCGGCAACACCCTCTTGCCCTGGTTGCTGAGTTTGGATCTCTCCCATCCGGATATCTCCACATCCTCCATGGCAGCATCGGTTCTTGGAGTGGTGTGTTTGGCTAGCCTCGTGCGTGGAGGCATGAAGCGAGCTTTGGTGGCGGAGAAGAGTGCTTGGCGGCGCGAGCGTACAGAGCTTGAGGATGGCAATGGCGAAGGAGGAGAGAGAGGATATTTGAACGGCGCAGCGAAGGGGAAAGAGTAAGGGAGAAGGAGATGATTTATAGGAAAGAATTGATCTGTCGCGCCGTCAGATGGAAAGGAAATGGATTCGATGCTTTACACGTGTCCACAAGGGCACAAAAGTATTTTTACTTTGAAGAACTAAACAGGCGCTACAGTGCGCGTGTCAGAAAAAGCGGAGGACGTGTGTCCCCCACTTGCGTAACGTGTCAAGCGACGCAGTATTAGGGACCCACAGGTCAGTGACATGACAGAACCCGCACCTTCCCAACGCAACGTTCGTGGCCATCGTCAGCGCTGATGTCACTATAAGGGATATTTCGACTGCAACTCTTCGAAAATTAGCGATAGAGGAGTATTGATGGTGCAGAGAAAATAACTTCGGGAGCTTTTGATAAAATACAAGTATTTGTTCAAATGCTTGGGGGCTACTTTTTATTAGAAGTTTGATATGGAGTTGATTCAAACAAGATGAGCCTACAACCAAGTATAAATACTCGACTGTAGCCTCGGGGGATACTCCCATCGGGAGCGCTGGTCGTGCACCCGATAAAAATAGAAAAGATGGAAAGGTGACATTATAGCGACAAGAGAGTAAAAAAGTGAGCCTACAACCAAGTACAAGCACTTGGCTGTAGCCTCGGGGGCTACTCCCATTGGGAACGCTGGTCGCGTACCCGATGAAACTTAAGGAGTCAAATTGAGTATATTTCGAGTTACGATATAACTCTTCATATACTCCCACCGGGAGGTCAAGATAACAAGTCATCATATGAATCGAATAAATATGCCATTCCAACAGCCGAAAAAGGCACTCGACAATATATTCTCAGAGCGCCTCCGTCGCGAATAAATCTCTGAATGCCGTAATACTTTACGAAGGTAAGACCCCGGGATCCGTCCTGTGTGGCGTGGTATCGCACATGAATGCGCTCTGCTACTTTTTCTGTATCAACAGATGCGAAGAAAAATCCTAACGGACACGTTAGGTACCCGATAAAATATGACTGGAGTTCGGCATTTGGTCAGACCTTAAGCAGCACATGTCGAATTGCGCCAGTGTACCAGGGTCAAGTCCAGGGACTTGACCTTGAGGTAGGTTTTTGCGGGATTGCCACGAGAGTAGTTAACTAGTACCTGCTCCATCAGATGAACCAGCCCCATTTACCGTTATCCCTGTGCAATATATGATTATTTATTGAGAAATGTTTAGTGTCTCGAAGAAATTATGTGTTAATTGTAATGATGGAGATTTTACTCGATTCTTCGATTCAAGCAAAATCTCGGGGGCTACTGACATAGGCATCCCCAATGGACCTGCCGAAGAAGGTACCCGGGGTTAACTGAAGGCCCATGACTCGAAGAATATGAAGCCCGGAGGCCTAATTAAGTGTCGATATGGAAAGATAGAGCTGTATTAGGAATAAATACTTGTAACCAATATGGGACGAACTCAAAGAGTCTCTCGTTGTTTGTAACTTGTACATCACGAAACCCTCGGCTCCGCCTCAAGTGGGAGTCGAGGGAGAAAGAGAGGATCGATTCATTGTCAATACAACTCTAGCTTTTTAGCAATCGAGTACTTTTCCGGCTGAAACCCTCGAGATCTAGTTGCCCTCTACTTTCCACGAAACCCTAGTCTACAACTTGTAGGCATTGACAAGTTAATACCTTGTCAATATCGTCGGGCAAGAGGCACCCCATTGGAGATTCTCAATGATACATGTATACTTACAATGCCAAGAATTTATTTGCGACCTAAGTTGAGTAGCATGAGGTTTAGGTACTCACATTCAAGGGGCATGAGATTTTCAACTTGTGATTTGCAAGCATATAGCTCATTTTTTACTCACATTAACTTTAACCATTCAAGATGCTCATGATAGGGGCAATGAGAGCTCAAAGCTAATAAGTATCATACTTTTTTGGAAGGTTTATAAAACTTGTTTATCTTGCTTACTCTGCAAAGAGTCTCTCTTTTACTATCATGTTGAGTCTTCATCTTTTACTTTATGCACCAATTAAGAGAGCATAGTTGTTATTTTTAGTGCAATGTGCATAGTATCAAAGTTATTATTTATTGATTCATGATTGTGATATTGCTTGTTCTTAAATTACCTGTATCTAGTGACCCTCTGAACTTTAAAGGTGTCCTAGCATTTATGTTTTGCTACTCCATAAAAGACATATTGAGTACCACTTTGTTATGTTTACTCTATGCTCATAAACAAACAGTTGCTTTCAATGCACTATTATTCATGATGCTTTGTTTGAGTTACTCTTCATGTTATAACATAGTTGCTAAGTTCTATTGAATTATATCTATCATGCCTATATTTAGAGTACTTTGATCCCAGCTCACAATGCTTTACATGCTTGATCAAGATTGTGTTGGCTCCATGTCACCTCAAAAATTATTTTATTATCACTTACCTACTTGAGGACGAGCAGGAGATAAGCTTAGGGATGCTTGATACGTCTCAAATGTATCTATAATTTTTGATGCTCCATGCTTGTTTTACAGTAATTCATATATGTTTTGCTTACACTTCGATGCACTTTATATGATTTTCGGCACTAACCTTTTAACAAGATGCCACAGTGCCAGTTCCCTGTTTTCTGCTATTTTTGTATTTCAGAAAAGCGGTAGATGAAATATTCTCGGAATTGGACGAAATAAAAGCCGAAGTCAATATTTTACCGAAACGAAGACGAAGTACGGAGGGGGGACAAAGTGGCGCCACAGGGCGGCCAGACCACCCCATGGCGCAGCCTGGGTGTGGCCCCCCAGGCACCCCACCACTACAAGAAAAACCTTCCATAGAGACATTTTACTAGAGACACTTACTACTTTGCCTCTTTAAAAATCACATTGAGACACTTTGCATGTTGTAGTGGCACTTTTTGAGACACTTCGAAAATAGTCTCATATGTAGGGATGTTAGTTGAGACATTTTTGTAAGGGGTTGGAATTTTCATTCTATAGACAACTTATGAGACACTCCAAAGTATCACAAATAAGTTATCAAGAGGCAATCCGTGAGACACTTCGTTGTATGTCTTTAATTTTTATCTAGAGGCAATGTTTGAGGCATTTTGCTTGTTCTCTAGAGACACTTGTTCTTTATTTGGGTTATGGTGGGTAATACTAATTAGAAATTTGTTCCAAGTATCAACATATACTTGTGAAAGGGTGAGATGGTTAATGGAATAAGTCTTAATCACTAAGGTCATGAGTTCGAGTATTGCTTTTCACATGGTTTCTTTACATTTATTTACTCTAGAGACACAATATAATGCCTCTTTTATGTCTTCTAAAATGTAAAGACATTATTACTATTGTCTTTACCATGTAGAGACACCGCCCGTAGTGACAGTTTCGAGACAATATGGAAAATGCCTCTATAACTACGTAGGAGCAATTTAAGTGTCTCTACTGGACCAAAATAGTGTCTCTACATGCCAATTCTCTTGTTGTGCACCGACCTAAATCCTCCACCTATTTTTTCACGATCTCGAGAAAACTCTGGATACCCGAGCCTCCATCCACGGAAAGTTCTGGCGTGGCCGCCATTGTAGAACCCATCTCGGGGGGGTTCTGAAGCTCTTCTCGGGACCCTGCCGGAGGGGGAAATCATCGCCGGAGGCATCTACATCGCCATGCCCGCCTCCGAACTGATGCATGAGTAGTTCATCCCTGGACTATGGGTCGATAGCAGTATAGATCTTGTGAGCTGCCCTACATGATCAAAATCATCCTTATGTAATCCTACATGTTGTGTTTGCTGGGATTCGATGAATATTGTATACTATGTTGAGGTCAATTATATATTCATGTCATATGTTATTTGTGATCTTGCATGCTCTCGTTGCTAGTAGATACTCTGGCCAAGTAGATGCTTGTGACTCCAAGAGGAGGTATTTATGCTCGATAGTAGGTTCATGCCTTTAGTAATCTGAGAGAGTGACAGTAACTTTTAAGATTGTGGATGTGCTATTCCTACTAGGGAGAAAACAACAATGTTTTATCCAAGGGTAATTCTATTGTTTACTTTACACACATTGCTTAATGCGACAATCTGTTGCTTGCAACTTAATACTCAAAGGGGTTCGGACGATAACCGGAAGGTGGATTATTAGTCATAGACGCAGTTGGATTACGGTCTATGTATTATGTTGTAATGCCCAAACAAATCTCATAGTAATCATCTTGTCATGTATGATCGATATTCTATCAATTGTCCAGCCGTAATTTGTTCACCCAACATGCTATCTATCTTTATGGAGAGACACCTCTAGTGAACCGTGGACCCTGGTCCTTTCCTTTACACTGATAAATTCAACCACTGCAATCATGTTCTGTTTACTTACTTCAATTCATGTTCTCTTTAATTACTACAAACATCTCTTTCCACTCGATACGTTTAATCATTTGTGTTCAGCAAACCGGTGAGATTGACAACCTCGCTGTAAGTTGTGGCAAAATACATTGGTTGTGTTATGTGCAGGTTCCACGTTATTGCTGACGCCGGTAGTGCAACCTACCATTAGTCAGTCAGCAACACCTTCAGAAGTCACGCCTTTCTCCTACTGGTTGATTAAACCTTGGTTTCATACTGAGGGAAAACTTGCTGCTGTGCTCATCACACCTTCCTCTTGGGGTTTCTCAACCGCTTCCACAACAACGCTCAGCAAGATTGTTTTGCGCCATCATCGGAGCACCATCACCCTGACCTAGACTCCCTCCACTCGTATGTGCCCCTGTATCCTACTTCCAATCAACACCAACCCATGGCGGCCATCGTTCCCAAGGAGTCAAGGACGAGCACCTCAACCCACACCTCCTATGCTCGACCCTACGGTCGGCAGGGCGATGGAAAACTCTAGCAGTTGCTGCAAGACTAGATCCCCTCACCATATCCTCATTTGTCCTCCTCTAGGAAGGCCTGCTCGATGTACTATGTACGTGCCTACTGGTAGTTGTGCTCATTTATTTTCTTTTCGACTTTTTTTTGCATAGTTGGGCTCTTGGTTGCAAGGTTCATAGCTCGAGTAGACTTGGTAGAGATTAAGGGCTAAGATCGGAGAAGATCTCTTTTACCTTGGTCTCCCTGCCGGAGTGCATATAACAAATCATGTAGCTTGACCTGCATTATGCAAATCTGCTCGAGAAACTATTTCCTTCCGCAACATCTCATATGTTGTTAATTGCAGGGAGTGTATGCAAAACACAGATTTGCTACTCCCTCCCATCCAAAAGAAGAGTAGTCTAACACAATTACATTTTACCATTAAGCCCTTATAAATTCAGGAAAAGAAGCACACCGATATTCCTCCTTTCACCACCAAAATTCAAAAAAGCTTCAGCTCGCTGGCGTCCGCTCTTGCCCGCCTCCGTGTTGGAGAACCCGATGTGGATCGGTCTGCACCTCTGCCTAGCTGATCTATTTGCATCTCCGCGAGCAGCTAATAGCTGATCGATCAGCACCTCCGCGCAATAAATCCAACTGACCTCTTGGAAGTTGACCAATTTGTCACATGGAGATGAGGACCATTGTTGAGTTACAAAGTCGACTTATGGATATAAACAGTTATATTACAAATTTCTGGGAGGATTTAAACTCTTGTGTTAGCCTGCAAGATGTAGCCTTGTTGTGGTTGTTTGTACCACTCTTAGACAGTCTGTCTTGTACAAATTTTCCTCCTACTATAATAAATTGGCAGAGCTTCTAACTTTAACCGTCAATTTTTATTGCAAATTTCCACTTTTTTTTATTTTTGTAAGACATTTTAGCAAGCTAATGAATACGGAACATAGTGAGTACTTCTAGTGTATTTTTAAAATTTGTATCCGTATGAAATGTCCGCTTTTGTACATATCCCACCCTAGAATGTATTTAAATGGAAATTATGATATTTTTTATTCAAGAATCATAACATGTGACGTTCAAAGAAAACATGAATCTCAATGCATAAAAAATAGACCGACGTACAAGATTCGGATGCCCGTCACAAATTACACTCTATTAAAGAAGATCGTGAAAACATTATTTATCAGTACTAATTTACTAAAACTAAAGACAAAGTGACATGAAATCTAATCATCAGTGGTGAACTATTAATGACAAGCGACAAATAATTAGGCTATCAACGACAAGATACTAATGATAATTCATACGGAACGAAGTCAGACACAGGAACACTAGAATTGACGGCCTCATGTAGCCACATCACCGACACATTAGTCATGATGTTGTTGTATTGTTTATTGTTACCAGATATGCAGCACTGCTAACATAAGTAACATTTTTTTATCGCCACTAGAATGTCGCCGTTGTGCCCCGATTGCCAGATAAGAAACTACCAGAGTTGGCCGAAACTCGATTCTGGCATCGGCGCTGCATCCTACCCATGACGTATCTGGCGCCCGTTAGTGTTGTACATTACCAATGGATGTATATTGATGATGTCGGACACGTCTGTCACTGGTAAGCCTTTTTCCGGTATTGACAAGAGAAATTGGATCAACTTAATATGAAAAACCCCAAGTCCAGGGAGAGAACAACTCCCTTCTCAGGGTGAAGAGCGAAGTGGAGGCATTGGTGGAGGAGGAGAGGCCACCGGAGGCGATTTTGGCAGCAGCTCCCAATCTTCCTCCGGCGGCGATTTGCTGTCTCTCTCTTTTGATGTTTTGTATCTCCGCGTCGGTACACCGCAAAATAAAATCCGTGAAAGTATATGTATATATATATATATATATACATATATGGGATTTTTGGGAAAAACAAATCTGATGGCAATGTAATCAACGACATCTGAGCTTAGAGGCTCCAGATCCCCTGTATGGCGTGCCTATGGTGGGGGGAGGAGGCAGGCCACGCCATGGCTGGCTTCTAGGCCTTAACTCGAGTATTTTCTCCCCTTCAAGCTCTGTCCTTTATATGCAAAAAAGTGATGTGGCAGATATCCTAGCTCTGTTTGAGTTTGAGAAGGTCACTAAAGTTTAAAAATACACAAAACAACGTTTCATGTGCGACAAAGTTAAATCCCATAAATTAGTGAGCACTTTCTAGAAAATCCCCAAAATCAATATAAAACATGTTGGAAACATAATATACCATGCAAATATCATATAAAATCATACTAGTATCACCAAAGTTGATGGATACATTTTTTATGTATCATGCCTCCGAAGTAGGGTTTTCCGTCAATATATAGTGTTGGACATTGCATCTTGACCATGGGATCTAAACCCTTTTGATCCAAGGGTTCTAGGGAACCTCTAGAATCTTCATAGTGCTCCTCTCTTTCCCCACAAGTGCACAGAGTCGTGGCCTAGTTGAATCCATCATGTATGGCCAGAGTTGAAGTGTCACCAACTTTCGGAATCCTGAAACTGTTTCATTACCCTTTAGTAAAAAACGTGATTGTGTGAGCGTACGAACACCGATTGGGGCCTTCTTTATATCAAAATATTGGCCTTGAAATTCCCCACAACCTTCGTCATTAAACCTTGTCCATCTTGGTGCATTTGGCATCTTTAAAAATAATTCTGCATGGACAAATTTTTGGAAACTCCAAATTTCACCACAATGAGGGATTTCCTTCCATATTTACGTAGTTCTTACACAACAAAGTGTAAAAAAAGAAATTTTGCAATTTTGCAACTATTAATACAAGGTTAATCTCAATAAATATAATAAAACTGATTAACAATAGGGATTTTAACATAATAAAGACCTAAGTGCATAGATACATTTTATGTGCATCAATGACCACGCACTGCAACAACTTCGAGGCGGCGTGAGGTCGAAAATTCAAATATGGTGAACAGGTAAATTAGAGGTAAATGGGGGAATTCACTATAACTTTTTTATCACTGATATTTGAGAAAAATTTAGTGACTGCGTAATAACTTAATATATATAGAAAATGAATGTATAATTTTAGACATGCAAGTTTGGACTAAGTGAGGTCAAATATTTAGTGACTATTAGATGATCGTTACGAGTAAATTTTGAATAGTTGCGCATTAGCAAAAGTAGAGCTTCTTCTTCTATAGAATCGGATAAAATTAATCTAGAAGTGTCAGACCCAAGAGGTACAAATTGATCTGGATAAACTATTCTTGGAATAGGTATTTTACATGGATCTTTGCAGCAAAGACAGTCTATGTAGCGCCATTTATATGTGTTGTACAGTCCGGTTACACTCTTGATATGAGGCTGCTACTTTATTCGACAATCCTTGTAGCCAAGAACACCAAGCTTAGGGTCCGCGATTCCAAGAACCCATCGGATCATGTTCTTTCAACCATTTCAGTAATATCGACCGCACAGACGCATGGTTTAAGCATGCTCGGTACTACTACTGAGCAAGCAGTGTGAACCAGTTCCGATTTCTGCAGCTTTACATCACGCAGGCACCACACGACAGAAATCAAGTAATCTGGCAATCTGACATAATGTGCAGTACATGCTTCAGTCCAATGCAGGAGCCAGAAGGAAGGCACTGAAAACGGTGTGCCATTCCCCGATCGATCCTGCTGTGCAAGAATACAACAACATGCCTCTATGTACTCCGTTGTTCATCGCCACACCACGGAGGGAGAAAACTAATGCTCTCCAATCACATACACAGTAGTGACGTCCTCCATCACAGTTACACTAGAAAGCAATCTAACTATTTTCCAAATATATGAAGAAGAATATCTCCTGAATGTACATATACTAGCCTAGCTTCTGGCTGATGACGCCCTGGACGGAGCCGACGAGCGCGAAGGCGCTGACGAGGAGGCAGAGGGCGCTGAAGCCCTGGAGGACGACCCAGCGCGTGGACCAGCGGGGCACCTTCCGCTGGATGAAGTACATCTCGACGGGGAAGTAGATGGCGAGCGGCCAGAAGTTGAGCGCGCCGAGCAGCGCCAGCACCTCGTTGAAGTAGGGGACAAAGAGCGCCACGGCGGTGGTGCTCGCCACGTACAGCGTCCGGAAGCAGACGCGCAGGAGGTTCACCCGGAGCGGCGGCAGCAGCGGCAGCTTCAGGGTGTGGAAGTCGTTGACGAAGCCGCTCCCCGGGTACCGCTCCGCGAAGTACCTGTCCGCAAACTGGTAGATCGGCTGGCTGTACACCTGCATTTGATTCAGGTTTTAGCCAGTGTCATTGTTCTGCTTTCTAACGCTGGGGTATGCATTGTGTAACCACTCGGACTGAAGAAGCTTCAGGTTTTTTGGGAGGAGTACCTGGTAGCCACCCAGGAGGTGGATGATGATGCAGGCGTTGGCGAAGTCGATGAGCCAGTAGGGCTCGTAGAAACCGAAGCCGGTGAGGAGGTTGCCCGGCGCGTCGCTCCCGAAGGCGGCGTAGCCGAAGCAGCCGCAGCAGAGGTAGAAGAAGGTGGTGACCATGATCGAGATGATGGACGCCTTCTTCATCGTCTTGTTCTCGGCCGGTGGCGATTTCAAGGTGTCCTATGATGATATTGGCACACACAAGCAGACGGCAAGTGAAACAATTAAGATTCAGTTCGTGTATTTTCCAAGGACGGGGGTGGGTGGGCGTACCTGAATTTCAAGGAGGATCAAGGAGTACGGGTACGCGAACGCGATGTCGCCGATGGCCTGCGAGACGCGCCATACCTTGGCGACAGGGGTTTTCATAGGCACACCCGTTATGCTTCCTTTGATAACACCATTAGCTGACGAACAGGAACAAACGTGTGAGCTTAATTATGTGACCTCAAAGTGCATACTATGTCACTCTCAAGCCACACCGCGCTGCGCGCTATAATCCAAGTATACATGGCCTGGGACATGGTCTACTGTTGGTGTACCAGTGTATGACTGACAAGACTAGTTCTGTTCACTGGTCACACACGACATGACTTAAATTCAGTGAGTCTAGCTAAGAGCAGAAACCCAACAAATAAGGAGGACAGCATACGTACAGATGGTGTTGGCGAGGCCAAGCCCGAGGCCGATGAAGGCGTAGGAGAAGGACATGATGGCGGCGACGACGGAGAGCCATGCCATGTCGTGGAAGTCCGGTATGAAGGAGAGGAGGAGCTGCATGCCGCCGAACATGAGCATGTAGTAGCTGCCGTCGTAGGTGCACGGAGCCTGGTGCCCGCGCGCGTGGTAGCAGTTGGCCTTGAGAATCGCCCTGCAGCATGCAAGATGACCGAATTAGAAAAGGAAGGCAGGATCATCTTCATCCAAGGAGTCACATGATACTTGGTCGATCTGGCGCTTCACTGCAGCTAAAGAATGGCCGGCGCGGGGCGGCGACTACCTCATGCTAGTGGCGGTGGTGATGGTGTAGGCGACGCCGCAGCCGTAGAGGCTGAGGAACTGCAGCGAGCCGCACGCCCAGGTGTACTTCTTGCCTGAGGACGTTATCACAGCACAGTGAAGCGATGATGTACATAGATACAACGCCGATCAAATCACAGTACCAGAGCAGCACAAGCAGAGTACGTAGCAGCTCAACCATGCCGATGGAATTGCTGATACGTAGGTTTCTAGTACGATAGTATACCGAGGTAGAAGCGGACGGCGTCCATGTAGGAGCGGTTCCTGGGCCCCTTCTCGGCGTCCTGGGAGCGGTAGCAGTCGGAGAGGAGGGAGGCGGAGACGTAGGTGACGACCGCGAAGCATATCAGGGCCGCCGGGCCTGCCACCCACCCCAGCTGCGCCACGCTCCACGCCAGAGACAACACCCCGGACCCGATCACCGCCGTGATGATGTGCGCCGCGCACGTCCACGCCGTCCCTGCGCGCGAGTCGACCCGTCGGCGACAGCACCAGCAACAACGTTGAGGAAACGAAACAACAACGGTGTGTCGAGCCCCCCACGGGGCGCGCAAGACTGGACTCAGAGCGCGTACCGGTGCGTGGCGGGCGGCCATCGTCGTCGTCGCAGCGGCCGTCGACCACCTCGAGGGAGTGGTGCACCGCCATTGCCACCAGCACAGAGCTAACTCGTGCCCAAGATTGGCCGCTTTCGAGGATCACAGGAGTGGCGGGGGCAGGCGCGATTTAAGGCCTATACGGCGGCACACGACCGGGGTCTGTAATAAGAGGAGAGGATAGCTGCCGCGGGCCCCGCGGCGACGTCTTTCTCCGTCGGTTTTGACTGTTTGGTTTGCCCGGCGCGGGTGGGTCGGCCGGAGACGACGACTACGAGAGGTAACACCGCCGTACCCATGTGTTGCTGCGCGCGCGTGAATCTCTCGAGTTTTTGGCTGTTGCCATCGCGGTTTCGTCCGCTTCTTGTCAACTTTTTCCCGGGGGCGGGAAGCGCGGCCGGGTACACGCCCCCCTTCCCTCACGCTGAGGCCTTGTTTACTTCTAGAGTATTTATGGGGATGGGAGGGAATTATTTCGTATCCCGGAAAATCCCCACTAGTCTGTTTACTTCTCCGATTTTGAACGGCATAATTCCGAGATATCCCCTCCCATCCCCTCTCATCCCCATATTTTTTGCCTAAATCAAAAACTCTCCATCATACTAGTGTATTTTTGGGGAGGGGTATTTGAGGGGATTGGGTGAACACCAAATCCCCTCCCATCCCCATACCTATTGGGAAGAAAAATACGAGAGAAGTAAACAAGGCCTGAATTAGTGAGGCTGGACCGCAGGAGATCGCTGGTCAGCTGAGGGAGAAGAATATTTGTGAATCTCAAAAGAGTTTATCTTCTATCTTTATATGGTAGAACAAACATGCGGCGAAAATGTGGATGCCGGTACGACTAACTTAAAGTCGGGATCTTGACGGGTGCCTTTGATCACGTTTGGATTTGAAGATAAACAGTGGATTTTGTTTGTAAGAGCATCTCCAGCCGAAGCCGAAGCCGAAGCCGAAGGAGTAAACTGATTTCCAATCCCAAAAAACTACCACCGCCTCCAAAAACCGTGCTCCAGCAAATCCTCAAAATGGTTCCAAATTCGTTTTTGGGAGGGAAAAACTCTCCCAAGTCCCTACATATATTCATTGTTTTATCGCCCCAAAAAGGCTAAAAGCCAAATCGAAGAATTCACTCCGTGGTGACCGCCGCGCACGAGCCCTATCGGCGGCAGGGAAAGGCATACTTAATGTTGGTCAGCCGCCCATATCCTCAGTTGTCGTGGCCGCGAGAAACGTGCGAGTAGCCAGCCACTAGGGTAGCGAAGTGGTCTTGCTCTCGAAGCACGAGTTTCTGGCAAAGCGGTCGTGCCCAAGCGTCGATGCTGGCCCATGGGCTAGACGATACGAGTTGCGTCTATCCATGAATGCGGCCTCCTCCACGCACAAGGGCGGTGATGGAAAGGGATAGCTGACGGTGCCGAGCGCTGGCACACGGTAACACGGAGGCCTCCGCTTGCGATGGTCTCCTCAGATTCGTCGGAGGGAGAGGGATGGGACAAGAAGACGAAAAGATTGAGAGAGAGAATGTGAGAGGAGGCAAACTGGGGCAGAAGACTTACATGTGGAGCCACCTCTCACTCAGACGGAGAGAAAGGGAGAGAATGAGAGCAGAGAGAGGTGGCAAAACTGGAAACATACTTCCGCCTTCTGCTTAAGCCGAGGAATTGCTGGTGGGTAGTTGGAATGTAGGATCCTTGACCGGAAAACTACGCGAGTTAGTGGATGATGCGATCAGGAGACGTGTAAATACTTTTTGCGTGCATGAGATTATATGGGCAGGTCAAAAGGCGAGGTAAGTTGAGAATAACAATTTTAAGCTTTGGTATTCGGTGGTCGATCGGCACTAAGAACGATGTAGGCGTCCTCATAAAAAAGACCCTATGGAGTAGTGGACGTTCGGAGACAGGGGATATGATTATCCTAGTCAAGCTAGTTGTTGGGAATCTTGTCCGGAACGTTACTAGTGCCTTATACCCCACAAGTTGGGCTTGACGTGAGCGCTAAGAAGCAGTTTGTGGAGGACTTGGAGAACGTGTGTCGATAAGCAATAAGCTTTTTATTGGAGAAGATATCAATGGACATGTGTGTACAACTAACATAGGGTTTGAGGGTGTGCATGGAGGTTTCGGGTATGGCGACAGAAACCAGGAGGGTAAAGGCATGTACTATCGGAGAAGATATCAATGGACATGCGTGTACACTAACATATGGTTTGAGGTGTGCATGGAGGCTTCGGGTATGTCGACAGAAACCAGGAGGGTAAAGGCATGTATTATCGGAGAAGATATCAATGGACATGTGTGTACAACTAACATATGCTTAGAGGTGTTCATGGAGGCTTCGAGTATGGCGACAGAAACCAGGAGGGTATGGCGACAGAAACCAGGAGAGTAGAGGCTTTTTGTCGGAGAAGATATCAATGGACATGTGTGTACAACAAACATGAGGTTTGAGGGTGTGCATGAAGGCTTCCCTAGACTCTGGGCTTGCCTAGCACTTATTGGTAGATAGCACCTTATTTAGGAAGAGGCAATATCACTTAGTGACAATTAGTAGTGCCCAATACTCTAGCCAGATTGACTTTATCCTTAATAGAAGAATGGATAGGAGAGCTTGTCTGGATTGCAAGGTGATCTTCGAAAGTGTGTTGTGGTGCAACATCAGCTTGTGGTGGCCGATTTTCGCTTTCACGCTCGTGTGACACGGCACAAATGCGCCGAAATCACAAGAACAAAGAGGTGGAAGCTCAAAGGCGAAGCTCAACAGACCTTTAGGAAGAGGATGATCACGGTAATACCATGGGACGAAGAGGGAGGTGCAGATAGCATGTGGTTGAATATGGCAACTTCCATTCGAAGGTAGCTAGGGAGGTTCTTTGAGTGACAAAGGGTAAGATGCATGAAGCTAAGGACACATGGTGGTCGAACATGGATGTCCAAAATGACATTAAGTAGAAGAAGCAATGTTACAAGAGTTGCACCATGATAGAAGCACAAGGAACATTGTGAAGTACAAAGAGGCAAATAAAAATGCAAGTGTGAGTGAAGCAAGGGCTGGGCCTATGACGATCTATATGAAATACCAGGAACAAAGGAGGGCGAGAATGGTATGTACAAGATGGAAAAAATTCGCCAGAGGGTGATACGTTGCAACGCATCTATAATTTTTGATGCTCCATGCTTGTTTTACACCAATTTATATATGTTTTGCTTACACTTTGTTGTACTTTTATACATTTTCCGGCACTAACCTATTAATAAGCTGCCACAGTACCAGTTCCCTGTTTTCTGCTGTTTTGTATTTCAGAAAAGTTGTACAGGAAATATTCTCGGAATTGGATGAACAAAAGTTGAAGTCAATATTTTTCCGTAACGAAGACAGAGTCCAGAGGGGGGTCGAAGAGGCGCCACAGGGCGGCCAGACCACCCCATGGCGCGGGCAAGGGTGGGCCCGAGCCTAGGGGTGGTGTGCCGCCCCAGACGGCCACCGACCTCGCCCTTCCGCCTATTTATTCACGATCTCGGGAAAAACCTAAAGACCCGAGCCTCCATCCACGAAAAGTTCCGTCGCAGCTGCCATCACAGACCCTAGCTCGGGAGGGTTCTGAAGCTCTTCCCGGCACCCTGCCGGAGGGGGAGATCATCAACGGAGGCCTCTACATCGTCATGTCCGCCTCCGAAGTGATGCATGAGTAGTTCATCACTTGGACTATATATGGGTCCATAGCAGTAGCTAGATGGTTGTCTTCTCCGATTTGTGCCTCATGTTTAGATCTTGTGAGCTACCTATCATGATCAAGATCATCTTTATGTAATGCTACATGTTGTGTTTGCTGGGATCCGATGAATATTGAATACTATGTTAAGATCGATTATATACTTGTCATATGTTATTTGGAGTCTTGCATGCTCTCCGTTGCTAGTAGTTGCTCTGGCCAAGTAAATGGTTGTGACTCTAAAAGGGAGTATTTATGCTCGATAGTAGGTTCATGCCTCTAGTTTTCTGGAAGAGTGACAATAACTTCTAAGATTGTAGATGTGTTGTTGCTACTAGGGAGAAACCAACAATGTTTTATCCAATGGTAATTCTATTGTTTACTTTACACACATTTCTTAATGCGATAATCTGTTGCATGCAACTTAATACTGGAAGGGGTTCGGACGATAACCGGAAGGTGGATTATTAGTCATAGACACAGTTGGATTGCGATCTATGTATTATGTTGGAATGCCGAAACGAAACTCATAGTAATCATCTTGTCATGTATGGTCTTTATTCTGTCAATTTCCCAGCTTTAGTTTGTTCACCTAGCATGTTAGTTATCTTTATGGAGAGACACATCTAGTGAACTGTGGACCCCAGTCATTTCTTTTACACTGATACAATTATCATGTTCTATTTACTTACTGCAAACATTATTCTCTTTAATTCACTGCAAACATCTCTCTCCACACTATACATTTAATCCTTTGTGTTTAGCAAAACCGGTGAGATTGACAACCTCACTATAAGTTGGGGCAAAGTATTTTGTTTGTGTTGTGTACAGGTTCCACATTGTTGCTGACGCCGGTAGTGCGCCATGCCAATAGTCAGCCAGCAACACCTTCAGAAGTCACGTCTTTCTCCTACTGGTCGATTAAACCTTGGTTTCTTACTCAGGGAAAAATTGATGTTGGGGTCATCATACCTTCCTCTTGGGGTTCCCCAACAGTGTGCAATCTGCGCTCATCAGAGGGAGATGAGGGACCTCAACCAAGTTAAATGCATCAAGGACGAGGCAAATCGAATTCTAGTGAAAGATGAAGAGATCAAGAATATATGGAGGAAGTACTTCGATGGATTATTCAGCGATAGTAATGGGACCAATATGACTGAGCTGGATGACTCCTTTGATGCACCAATAGACGTTTCATGCGGAGGATCCAAGAGCTTGAGGTTAAGGATGCCTTGAAAAGGATGAAAGGAGGAAAGGCCATGGTTCATGATGATGTCCAAATTGAGGTGTGGAGAAACCTTGGAGACATGGCAATAGTATGTCTAACTAGTATATTCAACCATATTTTTTGGTCAAACAAGATGCTCGAAGAGTGGAGAAAGAACATTATTAGTACATATCTTCAAGAATAGAGGAGATAAAGTTATATTAATTACCGATGAATCAAACTTATGAGCCATACTATGAAACTTTGGGAGAGTCATTGAGCATCGCTTGAGGATAGTGACAAATGTCACTAAAAATAATTTTGATTTTATGCACAGAAGATCGACTAGAAAGGCAATTTTCTTACTTCGCCAACTTATGGAGAGATATAGGGAGTAGAAGGAGGACCTACATATGGTCTTCATGGATTTGGAGAAGGCATATGACAAAATATCAACGACGGTCATGTGGTCGGCGCAGGAGAAACACAAAGTTCCAACAAAGTACATTGCCCCTCACAAGAGATATGTACGATAATGTTGTGACAAGTGTTCGCGCAGATGATAGTGATATCGATACCTTTCTAATCACGATAGGACTACATCAAGTGTTAGCCATGAACCCATACATGTTTTCCTTGGTGAATTCTCGCTGGATGAGGTCACAAGGGGTATACAAAGAGATATTCATTAGTGTATGCACTTTGTTGATGATGGTGTGCTAGTAGATGAGACCAGGGTTGGCGTAATAGTTGGACCAGGACCGATTACTTGCGATGCAACTTTAGTGGTGTTAGATGCGAAGACAAAAGTTGTTAGTTTACAAGGACAAACAATGCCTAAGAGGGACACCTTCTGGTACTTGGGATCAATGTTGCAAAGCAATAGCGATATCGATAAGGATGTTTGCCACAAGATCGAGGCGGGATGGATAAAGTGGCAACAAGTATCTGGCATCCTATGTGAGAAGAAGGTCTCACGAAAGATAAAAGTTAAGCACTGTAGGGCGGCAATCAGATCGTTGATGCTATACGATGCACAATGTTGTCCCACTAAAAGACAACACATCCAACATATGAGTGTTGCGGAGATGTGCATGCTACACTGGATGTGTAGCCATACAAGAAAGGACCGGATCAGGAAAAGCTAGTCCAACACTGACTAAGGTGGTTTAGTCATATCCAACGAAGCCGTCCAAAATCATCAGTTAACAATGGAATTTTCAAAAGTATGTAAAATACAAAGAGAGGTAGAGGATGACCAAGTTTAACATGGGTGGAGGCGGTAAAAAGAGAAGTAAGGGATTAGAATATCCCAAAAAAAATAGCTCTTGATAGGACCAGATAGAAATCAACGATCAATGTGTCGGAATCATAGTTTACTAGTTTTCTTTTTCTCGTTCTGTTGGGTTTTATGTCTAGCATGCCGCGACGCAACTTGCTTGGAAAAAAAGGATTTGATTTTGTACTTGTTGGTGAAGCTAAGGAAAAAACATGCTCCCAATATTTTCTTTCCCCTCTCCCAAAACATGTTTTGGGGTCAATTTTTTTCTCTTGAGCATGATGTGAGGTCATGCCACTTTTTTGACACTAAAGGCAAGTGGGCTGGCAATGCCCATGGAGATGATTGAGCCATTGGATCTACCGAGCCTAGTACCATGTTAGAACATTGAAGGACTGCAAGTACCAATTCCCATTGGAGCTGGTTGGGCCATTGATTGATCCTACCGAGCGTAGGACCATAGTATAGAACATGGAATGACGTTTCGGCCTGGGATTGGATGGCCGACCAACTTGGCAACAGCAACTGCTTGCCCATCCCCCAATCGTTTTTTATCTTTGTCTCCACGCTCGATAGGAAACCTGTCAATTATTCACTGGGTATGACCAAGGAAATA
>NC_061514.1:115161731-115203155 GCF_022539505.1 Lolium rigidum | reverse complement strand
CAGCAATGGTGGGCGACATTACAGCGTACGTAGTAAAACCATGAAATGATATTCTCCTGAATTGCTTCGCTTTTGGACACTCGCTCTCTTGCAAGTAGCCTGCTCGGGTCCGGCCAGTGGGGTTTTTTTGGTCAAGAGGAGGCGTCACCTTTAGGCCTCGTTCGTTTAGGGCATCTCCAGTGGCGTGACGTAAACGGACGCTGAGCGACCGTTTATGTCCGCCGTGATCGAAAATGCGTCGTGCACCACCTCTAGTGGCGCGATGCAAAGTGACCGGGCCGTTCGCGGAATATGCGCCAGGTTTGCGTCTCGGCGGACGCTGCGCGGACGCGCAAAGTGTCCGCTCGGTCCTCGCACGGCGCCTGCACCGAGGGCACCGCTTCGGCGGTCAGCGCTCCCACGTCTGCGCCGCAAGCTTCGCCATCAATGGCGCGACTGCCTGTTCTGCGCGCGCACTGGCGGGCAGCGGCTGGGCTTCTGCGCTGCCTTCAATGGCATCGTATCCCGCGCGCGGCCGCCCTTAAAAGTCCACCGGCCGCGTCGCTCCTTCACCCACACCACACCTCCACTCGCACCACCACCGCCGCAGCGCCATGGGGAAGAAAAACGACTTCGAGGCCTCCGACAGCCGCACCAAGAAGATCCCGCTCCCCGTCACGGTGGGGAGGCTCATGCACGGCAAATGGATGCCGTGCGACGACGCCTGGTCCGGCGTGCGGTACCTGCCGGTGGTGGCGGCTCGGCTGCCGCCGGTGCCCATCCCTCCGAGCACTCGCGCGTGAGCCCGATCGGACGGCGGAGATCCGGCGCGAGAGGCGGTATCCGCCGGCGGACCTCCGCGCGCCGATTCGGCGTACGCCATCGACTCGGAGCTTTGGCGTACGTGCACCTGTCCACGGAGACGGACAGGAGACGAAGGGCAGGCTTCATGGGCGACAGGGATTATCCCTTCGGCCCTGCACCGCCGGCTCGTCGTCAGCAGGCGCGGACGCGACGTCAGCAGACGCAGCACAACGACGCCGACGACCGCGAGGACGACGACGACGACGAAGCCTACGCCGTGTACGACGACGACGACGACGACTACGTCGAGGCGCTCGCGTACCATAGCGAGGAGGTGAAGGACGACAGCGACGACTACGTCGCTGTCGTCTTCCACGAATGGCGGCGAGCCTTGGCGGAGGGCCGGAACTTCGACTTCCGGACAACATGACGGACGACGAGATGGCGAAGGTCGCCGTCCTCGTCTCCGAGTACGACGTGCCCGTGCGCCGCGCCGCTGCCCGCCTACGCCACCGCCGTCATGCCGCCGGGCCTCGTCGGCGGATGAAGCACTTCGACGAGCGCTCACGGAGTCGGCGGCGCCTCCGCCACCGCCGCCACGGCCGCAACGACTGGGTGCCTCCACCGCCGCCACAACCGCAAAGACTGGGCGCCTCAACCGCCGCCACGGTCGCGGGCACTGGGCGCTTCCACCGCCGCCACGGCCGTAGCACCGGGCGCCTCCACCGCCGCCACGGCCGCAATGACTCGGGCTCCTCCACCGCCGCCACAGCCACAGCACTGGGCGCCTCCACCGCCGCCACAGCCGCAGCCTCCTCAACCTCGAGCACCGGCAGCGGCGCGCCCGGCGTATTCCCCCGGATGGCAACTGGCCTTCGGTCATACCGGTGCTCATCGTGCTCGACAGCGACAAGGAGCAGCACAGCGACGAGAAGCAGTAGGCGTTTAGGTTTATTTTTTATGTTTTAAGTATGTAAATTATGTTTCATGTTTAAAAAAAATGATTCGTCCTAAAATAATGCGTCGTGCCGCTGAGCCACCCCCAACGCAAACGGACGCGCGGTCGATTTCGACCAAAGGATCGACCCAAATGAACGCGCGCGGACGCTAAAATGTGTTTCGCCGCTGGAGATGCCCTTACTCCCTGCGAGCCATGTATTGATATGGATTGTGGCCTCCTTCTGGTTTTCTAGCCCGGCGTGCTAATTTTTCCAGCCCACTAGAATTAGGTCTTCGTTTATTCCATAGATGAGAATATTAGCCCAATTTTTCCTGTTCATCTTGTATTGAGATGGTCTAGAAATTTTTTACCCCCATCGAACGTGTGGAAAAATTTCCACAACGCGAGACACACCAAAGAACAAGCGAAGGGGTGCAACAACTCGGTGATCCATGTGGTTTAAACAAATATATACATTTGGAAGGGGATAAAGCGGAATTGGTGTGACATGGATTGGGTGATGGTATGGGATTAACCTAATCCAAGCCTGGATTGGTTCCGTCCTTGGATTGAATCCCGAAGAAACGAACAAGCCCTTAGCCAGATCGAGTTGGAGTTTTTGGTCTTTCGGGAATATACCTAGAGCAACTTTAGCGGACCCTTTTGAAGTGGTCAAGCTCTTAAATTACATACTTTTACTGTACTGGTAGGAAAAACTGATCCAAACAGACTCCTTAAAATTGCCTGGCCCTTAGAGCATCTCCAGTCGCGTCCCCCAAACGGCGTTTGGGGGACGGCGGACAAGAAATGGAGAAAATCGCGTCCCAGTCGCGTCCCTCAAAGCTAAATAGCGCCTTATTTTGTGTCCGGCGTCCCCGGTAGAGACTACAATATAGAGTCTCTACCGGGACGCCGACACAAATGAGCTCATATGCGTACATGCAGCTCCCTAGCTCCCACATGCCATTCTCTTTCCCCACACTTTCTCTCACCTACTTTTCCACATGGGGTGGTCCCTCTATTAAAATGCATACATCCGGACGCTGTTTGAGGACGCTGGCTGGAAAGGTCTCTTTTCGTGCATGATTTTTGATCTTTTTTGTCCGTAGCGGTCCTAACGCTTGCCCAAATCATTGTCATGCGGACGTTTTTTGAGGGACGCGACTGGAGATGCTCTTAATTTTTAAAATTGGCACTATAAGTTCACACCCGAGATCCTTGTATTCTCAGTTTAGGAGGCACAAATGATGGTGCTCTGTATAGCGGTCAATGCTGATGGTTGGGGAGTTTAAGCTTGCGCCTTTGCCCTTCCGCTACAGAACTTGCCGGATTTGGCCAAATTCTGCCGCACCGCCGCAATAACTGACGAACTCGGCTAATTTCCAGTGATTCGTAGAGACTGTATGAATTTGTAGATGTCGTGGAACAACGGCATGGACTTGAACGGCGCATAGTCGCCGGTCATGGATCCTGGAGGTACCCTGACAGATGTGGACCCTAGAGGTGCCCAAGGTGAGGCGCAACACCTTGTAGACATCGAGGTCAGGCGGGGCGGCACCGGTGAGTTGGGCGGGGGTGGGGCGGAGCGTGGCGGGACGAGACGCCACTGTGTGGGATGGGTGCGGGGAAGAAGAATGGGGACCCATGTAATTTAAGAGCCAGCTTCACAGTATATGTTCTACCGTAGCCAATTTAGGGCATCTCCAACCGGGCGATCCATCCCGCGCCCGCGCGTCCGGATGGGTCCAGCCGGACAAAAACCCGGCCCAGCGCGCGGACCCATCCCTAAAACGGATGCCCGCGGCGTCGGGAACGACGCAAACCCGGCCCAAATCTTGGCCGGTTTTGCGTGGCCGCGGACGCGAAGGGCAGTCGCTCGCGTCCGCCCGCTGTCCGCCCCGGCCCGCGTGTCATAGGCATAAATAATATGTTTCATTAAATAGAACTCATTACAATTTTTTTTAGCTACTACTCCTATCCTATACGTACGGGGCAGGCGGCCTCGCCGCGCGACTCCTCGCCGGCTCGCCGTCGGGGCCGTGGATTTCACTCGACGCGGGCGGCCTGTGCGCGTGAGGATTCCACTCCGGCTTCCTACGGGCCTGGGTGGCGCGTCGGCGGCGGCGCGGGCGTCGGCGGCGGCGCGCGGCGTCGGCGGCGGCGCGGGCGGCTTCGCGGGCCTCGGCGGCTTGGACGGAGGGCATCATCCTCCTCCGCTCCGCCGGCCGCGGCTCGGGCGCGCTCGCGCTCCGCCTCTCGAGGGCGGAACCATCCGCTTCCCGCATAGCTCAAGCTCCTGCGGGCGGCGCGTTCCACGGCGGTGCGCGCCTCCGGGCGGACGCGGCCGGCTTCACGGGCCTCGTGGTTGCCCGCCGCGCGGCGCATGCGCTCTTGCCGGCCGCGCTCCGCCGGCGCGGCTTCCTCCCGGGCGCGCCGCTCGGGCGACGGCATCTGGATGAGGTCACGGGCTGCTCGCATAGCGAGCGGCTCGTTCTTCCGGCCGAGGAGGTCGCCTAGCGGCGGCGGCCGGCCCGCCGGATGCCCTCGTGCTCCTTCGTCACGCGCGTGAGGTCGGCGAGACGCTCCTCGATGGCGGCGTTGATGTTCGCCGGCGCGAGGTCCTCCGCGGCGACGGGCTCCTCCGCGGCGTCGCCGCCTCCTCCACGGCCGCGTACCGGCCGTCGGGGTCTCGTGCCGGCCCTCCGCGGCCGCTTCCCCCATCTCCGCGTCCACCGGCCTTCTTTGCCGCCGCCTCGGCGGCGGCGCGGAGCGCCTCGTCGTCGGCGACCCACCGCGAGTCCGCGCGCTCCTCCTCGTCCGTCCGCGGGAACCCGGCCGGGCGGCGAGGGAGAGCTTGGCCCATGTGGACCGAAGGGTGCGCGGTATGGCGCCGGAGAAGGTGGAGGGGAAGAGAACGGTGATGCGGTGCGGGTTAGACCGCCGCCGTCTTTTATAGCCGGCGGTCACGGCGGAAACTTGGGCGCGAGTGCGCGCCAATGGCGTTTCGCGCGCGCGGGAACCTTGGTGCGCGCGGGATCTTTCCCGCGCGTTCCACCTCCCGCCATGGCTCGTCCCGTCGAGGCACCGCCATGGCGCGGCCGCCGCGGCCGGAGACGAACCACGTGGCGTCTCTTTGGGTCGCCGCGTTGGGCGCCGCGTGCGACCCAAACGGACACGCGGACGCGGGCCGCTGTCCGCGTGTCCGGGCGGCGACCCAAACGGCCCAAAACGGACGGCCCAGCGCGTCCGTTTGGGTCGCCCGGTTGGAGATGCCCTTAGCAACTCAAAATACACGTGTTGGGCTGGCGCTGGTAGGCGAGGCTTTGCTGTACGGAAAGGGGTATGCAGAACCAAGAGGAGGAAAAGTAAAGTAAATAGAGTGACTATATATAACATATGGGTCCTATGTTATACAAGATCCAGTTTTACAGTATTTGTAGCTAATCTAGCACGTCAAAGTACAACTGCAAGTGCTTTTATTCGTGTTTTTACGGTTCTACAGTTGCTCTTACGCTAGTGCTGCCGTGCAGCCGGTAGCTCTCTATGAGAGCCGCTTTGTTGACTTGACGTTCCTGCTTGCGCGGCTCTAGAAAGGAAAAGAGTTGAGGCCAAATTCGGTACGACATTCTCGCGCATGCTAAGCCCCAAGCAGACGATGACAACCCGGAGCCGGAGGCAAACAAGTTGGCAATGGCATCTGATCCAGGATCCGAGTGCACAACAGTGATGGCTACGTTAATTTTTTTTTTTTTGATCTGATATAGTCCAATAGACCGTCGCGGACAAATGAAAAGGGAAACATGATACCGTATATGTCGTCGAATTTTCCCAAAAAAAAGATGTGACGTCGAATTTGGGCAGATATATATTTGACGACGAGCCAGGCTCCCACGTGGGCCAACCCGGACTGTACTAATTGTCGAAGGTATAACAGTACTATTGGGCCTGGAGGCAGATCCAAGCTTTGGGAACAGCTGGCCTGGGCTGGGCTGGTGCGTAGCTCGAAATGCTTGTGGCCTGCATGCGTAGGCCTGGTAAGACACGGTAACGGGCTTTCTAGGGCAACGCGGCGGCCAGCCAGAGCCCAGGACTGAACACTCCGCTAGTTTACTTTTTATTTTTTGGAACATGAAAACACTCCACTAAAAGAAAAAAACAGCGTCTGAACACCACTTGAGCTGAGCTGAGCTTAGCTGATTCAGTCTTGTTAACACAAGTCAAAACGTGCAGTAATTTCTCAGGAACAATGTGATTCCCCTAGAGAGAAAACTGGTGCAGTTTCGCAGGTTGAAAAAAAGATGCATGTAATGTTACCTGAAGCTGGTGGAGGCAGTGATGGTGTAGGCGATCCCGTAGCCGAACAGTGCCGTTTGCTGCAACAACTGGCACACCCACGCGCTGCTGCTACCTGGCAATCACCATTTAATTTTTTTTTTTTTCAGAAACGATCGGACACTGACAGAGCAGTAGCTAAACAAACATGTTGTTTTACAATAAAAGAAAATATCTCGTAGAATGTTGACACATGTAGATCATTTAATCGTGCAGGCATTTCGCAGCTTAAAACAAGCAGGGTTAGTTCCTCTGATATATTTTTAGCCAGCGTTCTAAGATTTATCAAAGTTAGTAGTTGCAAATTTTGATAAAAATATAGAAAATATATATTAAAATTCATAATATATAATATATAATATATGAAAATATTCTTTATGACGATACTAATGCTACCTCTGTCGAGTTATCTACCGAGCACATCTCACAATTTGTTGCTCTTTGGGGAAAGATTGACCCTGTTCAACTCAACCATGATGAGACAGACTCTATTGAGTGGAAGTTTACGGGTGATGGTTCCTACTTTTCCAAGACGGCTTATGCAGCGCAATTTAGGCTCTCATCACGTCGGCCATGCCAAGGTGGGTTTGGAAGAAATGGGCGCCTCCCAAATGCAAATTGTTCGCTTGGTTAATCATTCAAAATAGGGTGTGGATGACGAATAGGCTTGAGAAAAGAGGGTGTGACAATTGTGGGTGGTGCATGCTTTGCAACCAAGTTCATGAGTCCTCGGCGCATCTCCTCTTCAAATGTAGGTTCACTTTAAGAGTGTGGTCAAAGGTCAAGGAGTGGCTTGGCATTCATGACATTAACCCTTCGAATTGGCATACCGCCCGTTTGGTGAGAGCTTGGTGGGCAGATTTTATTCATAGATGAAGTCCTACGAGGAAAATGATTGCCGCTTTGACAATGCTAATCTCTTGGGAGATTCGAAAGGAGAGAAATGCGAGAGTGTTTTGTAACACCTTCTCCGCTTCGATGGTTGTGTTAGAAAAGATAAAGACTGAGGCAAGATTATGGTCTTTAGCCGCGGCTAAGGTTTTAAGTGTTGTTATGGCGCGAGAGTAGACTTGGTTTTAGCCTTAGGATTTTTGCCTAGGCTATTTGGTTTGTAATATTTATCAATGAAAATGACAAGTCAAAGAATGTTCAATGTTTGTCTAAATTTAAATGTATCTAGACACTATTTAGTGTAGTGTCTAGATACATTAAAATTTGCACAAAGCTCTAACATCCTTTTATAAAGGGAGGGAGTACAATATATACTAGTCCCTCCGTCCCACGGAGGTTGTCATCTAGATACATCCAAATTTTGGTAAATCTCAGACGATATTCGTGTGATGGAGGAAGTATATTGAAAATATTAATAATTTCGTAAGTATTTGATTAAAATTTATAAAGTTTGACTTTAACCAAACTAAATACGTGAAGTTATCGTAAATGGATGGAGTATCTAGTACTAAAATGTGTCTTGGTAATTACAAACAGAAAGATTTTTTTTTTTTGAAAAATGTTTGTTGAGCGTACTAAAAAAGAAAGATACAAGACACAAGTATGTGCGCCACAAATTTTCTTTAAGAATTACCTTATATTTTAGGCTAGATAAAAGTATTTGCAGTCCAAAATAGAACTTTGTTTTTACCGAAACTTTATATGGAAACCTATGTCTAGAATTACCCTGGATTCTGGGTTTCGTTAAATTTAAACTTTGTAAAATTTTACTAAGCGTAAAAAAAACACATCAACAGTCATGATAATGGATACATATAATCTGAAATTACATTTTTATGATGATTCCAATAATAATTGTTACATATTATGTATATTGATATTTTTCTAAACGTTTAGTTAGAGTTTACTAAATTTAAGTTTTACTAAATCTAGAATGCACAGTAATTAGCGAACAGGATTCTCTGACTTTGCATGCCCTGACTTTAGGACATTAACAGCTGAGTTCGGCATCTGGTGAGTCTCACATTTCAATGACTTAAAATCAGAAAAAATGTTAGAGAGATAAAGTCAGAGAATTCGTGCCGAGTAGTAATTAGTGAGGGGGAGTATATCAAACCAGCGCGCCACGCGAAGACTGGACAACGTCTCGAATACTTTTCTGCAACGAATCAGCTGCTGACCCTTGCTTGCTTGTCACTCCCGCTAGCCATGGCCAGCTGTCTGTCTATTAATTCTCGGTGACAGACACCAACTCGTGTACGAGGACCAGCTGCTCAAATTAGCGGCTCTCATCAGTGAGAGAGAGATCGAGTCGGAACGTGCGTGCGTACCCTCAAGCTATTTGCACGCCTGCCCTTTTGACGTGTTCTGCTCCACCTCCACAAAATGCTCGGTCGAGCCGTACTGAACGTGCCGCGGGATTCACGAGCCTTCCATCTCGTGTGTCGCAGTTGTGCTCGTACTATCCATGTGTGTGTGATGACAGGCGGACAATATATTTTTTCTCATTTGCAATGTAGTGTACGTATGTGCAGAAGGCGCTTCTGTTTTGTTCCAGTTACTTGCACATTATTTTAGCACCATGAACGATCATGATCGAAACTGTAATTGGAGATCGAGCTTCATGGTGGCCATGTTTTTGAAAAGTTCGAACTCGATATTTGTAAGTTTCCAAAAATTTAGAGGTATTGCATAATGTTGAACTCTACTGGTATGCAAAAATCTCAGTTCAAAGTGAATTGTATGTTAGGCTAAAAAAATGTATTGTAGCACATTTCAGAAAAATGTGTGCGGTTCACTGCGCCCTGACTTTTTGTCAGCCTAAAAAATGCAACGAATTTTGGAATGAATTTTTTGCACACTAGTAGGTTCATCGTTATCTACATCTAGGGTTTTTGCTTACAATTTTTAAAACTTCTCAATGTTATTTACGATATTTCTCAAAAAAAAAAGCTCCCTGCAGGAGCCATTTGTCCACTCTCCTTGATAGATCATCTTCCCAGAAGTAATGAAACAAGTGTGACACAGACGTCTGTGGATAAGTACCGTCAGAGCATAAAGAAGACAGAACATAAGCGTAATTCTATATACTACTTCATTTTTCCATTATCGTTACTTTGTTTAAGGACTTCATGCCCAACATCTGACTACCTGTTTGTAGCAGCACTGCTAGAGTACCCCAATTGTAGCTGTCACTCAATCGCGACTAACTGAACGGATACGAACACTTTTTATAATTAATTAATTAAAAAGCATATCTTCTGAAGATTACGATCAGGGACAGTCGAACAGAAAAAATGACAAAAATTCTAAAGCGAGGGGAGACGTGGATGCGCGTACCTAGGTTGCGCTCGACGGCGTTGGCGTAGGTGCGGTTGCGGTGCGGGCCGTGCTCCGGGTCCGGCGAGCGGTAGCAGTCGGCGAAGATGGTGGACTGCAGCGCCGTGACGGAGGCGAACACCACCATGGTGGCCGGCCCGGCCACCCACCCCAGCTGCGCCATGCTCCACGCCAGCGACAGCACCCCGGACCCGATCACCGCCGTGATCACGTGCGCCGACGCCGTCCACTCGTTCCCTTCCGTCCCATCGAAATCGCAGAGCCAGTCAGGATTCAGGAGGAGCACGTCGGTACCAGGAAGACGAAGATCCGAACGAATCGAGAATGGGGAATATAGAGTTTGAATGGGGCGGGGTGCTCACCGTTTCTGACGATCTTCGAGCCGTCGGAAGAGATGAGAGGGGCCGAGGCGTCGCCGCCGCCTTCGCCGAACGCCATAGTCGCCTCGTCGGAGGGATTCTACTCTACCTTCTTCCCGGCCCCGGCCCGCCGGACGGTGAAGTGGTTAATCGTGTTCCGGCCGGGGATCGACTCTCTGCACTGGATGGAGTTACTTGGCAAATGGTGGATTGGTGGCTGATAATTCAGAGCCGTGATTCGTCGAGGTAATGATGCGGCGGTGGATTGCGCGGCCGAGAAAGAGGCTTATTTCAATGGTGGACTCGCATCGGGTCTGGCGGCTCTGTTGTGACTGGCTTCTCCCAGCGTGTGCCGCGTGGAAGCCTGCTGCAGACTGGCGAGGTGCTACTTGGCGCTGTCTGATTGAGGAGTGGTCAATTCACAAGGGGTACAGCGATGCACTGCGTAATTGCCGCATATCTTCAGGGCCACAGACTGTATATGCAATCAATTTGCCTTTCGAAATGCTTGTGCAATCATTGCACTATGGATATGTTTTGTTCTTCGAACATTCGAGAGAGGGCTAGGGCCTGGGTCCAAGTACAGTATCATGGATCTCCTCTGTATAAAGGGCCTTGGGCACCTGGCCCGGTCGGCCTGACCAGGCCTGGCCCAAAAATCCCGGGCCAAAGCATGCCGCTAGGATGGGCCTCGCAAATGGCTAAGATAACACTACGGCTCGTCCTGAGGCCCGAAGTCCCACGAGCTTTTAACTGGTTGGGTCGAGCCTGGTCCTAAAATTTGAGCATGTCGATCAAGCTGAGCTAGGCCTAGGCCTGGTCTTTTTGCTATGGTCTTTATTTGGCCCGACCTGAGGTGTTGCCAGGTATACTCGTGTTGATGAGGACATGAACAAGGGTTTATGTGCTCCATTCTCAGAGAATGAAATAAGTGATGCTTTGTTCCAAATCGAGCCTCTAAAGGCACCAGGGCTTGGCGGTTTCTCTGCTCGATTCTTGCAACAGAATTGGAGGTTATTGCGTGACGAGGTAGTTCGGGCGGTTCAGAAATTCTTTGAGGAGGGCATTATGCGTGAGGAAGTAAATGACACAACCATAGTAATGATCCCAAAGATGAATGAGCCACATAAAGTGAAGGACTTCCGTCCTATTAGTTTATGCAATGTTATCTTCAAAGTTGTTTCCAAGTGCTTGGTAAACCGCATGCGACCTCTGCTTCAAGATCTTATATCACCTATGGAGAGTGTGTTTATCCCTGGCCGCCTCATCACGGACAATGCACTGATGGCGTTTGAATGCATTCATTCTATACAGACCGGCTTGGTTGCTCGGAGAAAGTTTTGTGCGTATAAACTGGATATGGCCAAAGCTTATGACCGCGTGGATTGGAGATTTCTCGAAGGGGTTCTTGCGAAGATGAGGTTTCATTCAGTGGATACGGTGGGTTATGGCGTGTGTGACCACCACACGCTATTCGATTCGTTTTAACGTAAATATGTTGGACCCTTTCACTCCTCGACGTATTGGCCCTACCTTTTTATGTTTGTTGCTGATGGCTTGTCTTGCCTAATTAGGAAAGAGATCCAAAATAATGTCATGCGAGAGCTACACATATGTAGAAGGGCGCCTGGGATAACTCACTTACTATTTGCAGATGATAGCCTTCTCTCTTTGAAGCTTCTGTTATTCAAGCTCCGGTGGTCAAAACTATCATGGACAAGTATGAACAAAATACTGGACAACTTGTTAGCCTTGGGAAGTGCTTAGTGTTATATGGCGATCAATTCTCTCTAGAGGTGCAAGCTGTATTGAAGCAGATTTTGCGATATGAACAACTTGCTTCGAGGAAAAATACATGGGCCTCCGGATGTCTACGCACGCTTCTATTCTTGTAGATAGTGTTGGGCCTCCAAGTGCAGAGATTTGTAGAACAGCAACAAGTTTCCCTTAAGTGAATCACCCAAGGTTTATCGAACTCATGGAGATAGAGGTTAAAGATATCCCTCTCAAGCAACCTGCAATTACGATACAAGAAGTCTCTTGTGTCCCCAACACACCCAATACACTTGTCAGGTGTATAAGTGCACTAGTTCAGCGAAGAGATAGTGAAATACAAATAATATGGATGATTATGAGTGGTAATTGCAATCTGAAATGAAAATGGCAGCAAGCAAACATGTAGCAGAACTGGTTGTAAACGGTGTTTGAATGCTACAAAGCCTAGGGATCATACTTTCACTAGTGGACACTCTCAACAATGATATCATAATTTAATCCATAAATATCATCTCTTCGCTATGCTACTCTGAACCACTCCGGTTGGATAACGAACACCAATTCATCGTGTAGGGCTACAAAAACACTCATTAAAGTTCACATTCCAAATCTAGGGACGCCCCGCGCTGTCACTTTGAGCATCCAAAGATAGTACGAACAAACCACCACAATTTATAAGTATTTCTGGAAAGTTTAGCCTAAGAGACACACACTGTATGCACACTGTCACCTTCACACCGTGGGACAAGGTGTCACCGGAGATCACATAATAAAACCACTTGAGTAGCATAAAAGATGAAGATTAACATCTACTTATTCAACTTGATAACAAAGCTCATGATCACATAAAGATCATACCATGGGAGAGAGAGAGAGAGAGAGAGAGAGATAGACCACATGCCTCGGGGGAGAACTACTCCCTCCTCATCATGGGAGTCACCAGCAGCGATGAAGATGGCGGTGGAGTCGATTGAGATGACTCCGGGGGCAATTCCCCATCCCGGAAGGGTGCCGGAATAGAGATTCTGTCTCCCGAAACTTGT
This sequence comes from Lolium rigidum, assembly GCF_022539505.1. Lineage (NCBI taxonomy): Eukaryota > Viridiplantae > Streptophyta > Magnoliopsida > Poales > Poaceae > Lolium > Lolium rigidum. The sequence goes on along the minus strand of NC_061514.1, from coordinate 115,190,631 downwards.
CTTTGCTGTCGGCGGAGCTACAGAACTTTTCGTGGCTGGAGGCTGATTGATTTAGGGTTTTCGTGCCGGGAGGCAATTTATAGGCGGAAGGGCGAGGTCGGTGGGCTCCCGAGGGGCCCACACCATGCCTAGGCGTGACCAGAGGTTGGCCCGCGCCTAGGGGTGGTGTGGCCACCTCCTGGCTCGGCTCCGTCTCTCCTCTGAACTCCGTTTTCGTTACAGTAAAATATGTAATCCATGGGGATGGTAAAGCATCAATAGCAGCTTCAGCCCCATACATCGCTAACTACTATGAATCTTTCACCAATGCATCGGTCCAGATTTCATCGGCTCAAGGAAAGCAAGATACTCATCCAAAGTGTAGCACTAGTTCTGCAAGCTCACCTGTCTTTTCTGGGTAGGCAGCCCCTATCGAAGGATGTTTAAAGGCAAATGTTGATGCCGACTGGGATTTACTAACTAAGAGGGCAGGTTTGGGTGTGGTCATACGTGATTTGACAAGGTCAAGTGATTCTCACCGAATGGAAGTTTGTCCCTGTATGTGTGAGTGTAGAAGTAGAAATCCTTGCATGTTTGGAAGGACTAAAGCACCTAATTGAGCTAGGTCAGTGGTCGGCGATTTTGGAGTCTGGCTGTTTACGGGTGGTTCATACACTATCAAGTCAAGACCAAGAGCATTCGCTGTGATGAACCTTTTATGATGAGGCTCATGAACTTCTGAAGGTTTATCGAGACATTGAAGTTATGATTGTGGAACGTGTGAGCAATGGTGTGATACGTCCAAAACGTATCTACTTTCCCGAACACTTTTGCTATTGTTTTGCCTCTAATTTGTGTATTTTGGATGCAACTAACACGGACTAACGTTGTTTTCAGCAGAACTGTTCTGGTGTCTCGTTTTTGTGCGTAAATCCAACTTTCGGGAAAAACCTCGGAATTTATGCGGAAGGTCCTATTTTCCCAGAATACTTACGGAGCCAGAAGGGCGAGCCAGGTGGGGGCCCGAGGGCCCCACACACTAGGTCGGCGCGGCCCAGGAGGGGCCCGCAGGGCCTTAGTGTGTGGCGGCCTCGGTCGGCCCCCGACGCCCTCCTTCGGACTACTTGTCGCCCTCGACCTAAAAACGCACAGAGAGAAGTCGAAGTCGCCAGAAACCCTCCAGAACGCCGCCACATCGCGAAACTCCGTCTCGGGAGCCAGAAGTCTCCGTTCTGGCACTCCGCCGGGACGGGGAATTGGAGGAGATCATCGCCACCATCACCACCGACGCCTCTCCATCGACCAGCCATGTTTCCCCCATCCATGTGTGAGTAATTCCCCCGATGTAGGTTGAAGGGGATGGTAGGGATTGTATGAGATTGGTCATGTAATAGTGTAAGATTGTTAGGGCATAGTGCCTAGTGTCCGTAATTGATACTTAGATGATATTGTTGCAACTTGTTATGCTTAATGCTTGTCACTAGGGCCCGAGTGCCATGATCTCAGATCTGAACATGTTATTATTTCATCATGATATTCTTTGTTTATGGTCTTACCTGCAAGTCGTATACACATGTCGCTGTCTGGAACCAATGGCCCCGAAGTGACAGAAATCGGGACAACCGGATGGGATGGTAGTGATGTGAGGATCACATGTGTTCACGGAGTGTTAATGCTTTGCTCCGATACTCTATTAAAAGGAGTACCTTAATATCCAGTAGATTCCCTTGAGGCCCGGCTGCCACCGGCTGGTAGGACAAAAGATGTTGTGCAAGTTTCTCATTGCGAGCACGTACGACTATAATTGGAACACATGCCTATTGATTGCTTTGTACTTGGACACCGTTTTATTATTATCCGCAAATGCCCCGCTTGATTGTTACATGAGTTTCTCTCATCCATGCAACGCCCGTTATCCGTCCCCGTGCCTACGGTATTTTAATCCTGCCGTTTACTATAATCACTACTGCTGTCTCTCGTTACTCGTCGCTGTTATTTCACTACTACTACTGCTATAAAACTGTTACTATCGATAAACTCTTGCGAGCAAGTCTGTTTCCAGTGCGGCTGAATTGACAACTCCGCTGTTAAGGCTTTCAAGTATTCTTTGTCTCCCCTTGTGTCGAATCAATAAATTGGGTTTTACTACCCGCGAAGACTGCTGCGATCCCCTATACTTGTGGGTTATCAAGACTGTTTTCTGGCGCCGTTGCCGGGGAGCATAGCTTTATTTGGAAGTTCACTTGGATTTATATTGTTCGCTGCAAATTCTCCATCATGGGTAAAACTCGTGATCCTAAAGTTGCCATATTACCATCCACTACAAGAAAAGGTACAACTCTGAGTACCTCTGCTGCTCTTGATTCACCATCTGTGATTGATAAACTTGTTTCACCACCACATGCTTCACATGCTGGTACTTCTGCTGAATCTGAAAACTCTCATAATATTGATAATCTTTCTGTTGTGCTTGATGATAGTGGTTTATTGGGATCCTTTCTAGATGATACAATTGCTAGGTCTAGACAAATTGAAAATGCTGAAACTCATGATGCTACTACACCTGTTAATTCACCTGAACTTGATTATTCTAGTGATGATCCTGATGAAGATTATGTGGAGCTTAATGATGATCTTATTAATAGATGCAATGCTACTGTCGATGCAAGTAAAATTAAAAAGTTTCTCACACAATATACTCGTTAGACATAAGTTATCTCCCGATCCTAAATTTGCCACATCTCCTATATGCATTAAGGATAAAGATTATGATTTTTCTCTTGATCTATCTCATATAGCTATTGTAGAGAAAGCACCCTTTTGTGGTACCGAAAAAGAAAGTGTCCGTAGAACACATGATTGAACTTTCTTCTATGAGTAGCTTGTTTTCTGATGATATCAAGATGCGTACTTATTTTGTCGCTAAATTTTTTCCTTTCTCATTAAAGGATGATGCTAAAACTTGGTATAATAATTTGCCTCCTGGTTCTATTAAAAATCCAACTGATTTCCGTGATGTTTTCTTTAGAAAATACTTTCCTGCTAGTGCTCAACATGTTGCTTTACAGAAAATTTATAGATTTGACCAGGGAGATGAAGAGAAATTGCCTGAGGCTTGGGCAAGGTTGGACATGATTTAGAAAAGAATGATCTACTTGATATATTTTATAGTGGACTAACCATTGAGTCTAGGGCATATTTGGATAGTTGTGCTGGTTGTGTTTTCGAGAAAATAACTCCGCACGAAGTCGAAGAATTATTGGCTAAAATAGGCCGGAATCATGATGATTGGACTACGCCCGAACCAATTCCAACGCCAATATTGAAGAAGAGGGGTTTAATTAAATTGAATGATGAAGATATGAGGGAAGCCAAGAAGTCTCTCAAGGAGAAAGGTATTAAATCTGAAGATGTGAAGAATCTACCTCCCATAGAAGATATATGTGAGATAATTCCCCCTTCATCCATGATTGAGGTAAACTCCCTTCAGCGCTTTACTAGGGAAGATATTCCGTATTCAAAACTTCCTGCGCAATGCCTGGATGAGTTTGATAATTATATTGTTAAGCAAGAAAATTTTAATATGAGAGTAGAGAATCATCTAATGGAAAATTCTCAAGCTATTAGCAATTTGCATGATATTGTGGAGAGAACCTCCAATGATGTTAAGATGCTTGTTAAACATTTTCAAATGGTTCAAACTCAAATTGATCAACTCACTAAAGTGCAAAATGACTTATTACAAAATAATTCTAAAGAGAAACATGCTTATGAAGTAAAAACTAGAGGTGGTGCCTCTACCCAGGATCCTCTATATCCTGAAGGGCATCCCAAAAGAATTGAACAAGATTCTCAACGCATTGAACCTAGTGCTCCTTCTAAGAAAAAGAAGAAGAAACATAAAAATGTTGTAGAATCCTCTCGAACTCGTTAATGATCCTAATAGTATTTCTATTTCCGATGCTAAAGCTGAAAGTGGTAATGAACATGATAATAATAATGGTAATGATAAGAATGATGTTTCGATAAAGAAGAAGTTGAAGATGAACCTGAAAAGCAAGATAAAAATAAAAAGTATACTAAAGAAGATTTTATTGCTAAGAAGCATGGTAATGAAAAGGAACCTTGGGTGCAAAAGCAAATGCCTTTTCCTGCTAAGAAACTAAAATCAAAGAAAGAAGAACACTATAATAAATTTTGTGATTAGATGAAACCTTTATTTCTGCAAATACCTTTGACTGATGCTATTAAATTGCCTCCTTATTCAAAGTATATGAAAGATATTGTCTCTAACAAAAGGAAAATTCCTAATGAGGAGATTTCCACTATGCTTGCTAATTACTCTTTCAATGGTAAGGTTCCAAAGAAGCTTGGTGACCCAGGTATTCCGACTATTCCTTGTTCTATTAAGAATAATTATGTTAGAACTGCTCTATGTGATTTGGGAGCCGGTGTTAGTGTTATGCCTTTCTCTCTTTATAAGAGACTCTATTTAGATAAACTGATACCGACTGATATATCTTTGCAAATGGCTGATAAATCTACTGCTATTCCTGTTGGTATATGTGAGGATGTTCCTGTTCAAGTTACTAATAACTGCTTGATATTAACTGATTTTGTTGTGTTGGAAATGCCCGAAGATGATAATATGTCTATTATTCTTGGGAGACCTTTTCTTAACACCGCAGGGGCTGTTATTGATTGCAATAAAGGAAAGGTTACTTTCAATGTTGATGATAGGGAGCATACCGTTTATTTTCCCAAGAGGATTGAGAAAGCGTGTGGAGTTAATACAATTTCTAATGTGAGAACTATCAAAGTGGGAACTATTGATTGTCCTATATATGAGCCTAAAGAAGGATATCAAAATCTTATGATTGGATCCATATCAATACAATTCAAGAAAAGGGGGATGGACAACTTTAACTTTGGAGAAGTGTTCCAAGGGGAGACAACAAGCACGGGGAGGCCCTCTAGGTCATCCACCCGATGCAGGCCATCCTATAATGAGGACCTCATCGCACCAAGCTTCGCACCCGAGGAGGACAATGGAGTCCCCAACGCTGCATCCTTTCCATGTTATGACTTCTTGAGTAATGCAGGGTTGTTGGATGATTTCTTGACCCTTGTCGGTAAGGCAGGTTTAACCACCTATGTGGGGGATGAAAGTGAGCAATACTACACGCTCATTAAAATCTTTGTGGAGAGCTTCAAGTTCAACAGTAAGCACTTTCACCCGACAGTTTCATTCAAGATCTATGGTAAACCTACTACTATGAAGTTGGAAAATTTTTGTGCTGCATTGGGTATCGCCCCTGTAGGTACAGCAAGGAAGATCGAGGACAACCCCAGGGAATTGTTGGAGCTCTATCGAGGGATCACCAATGATGATTGTCGCACCATTCAGCGTGGCAAGATAAGAAACATTCAACTCCCCGCCATTAAGTATTTTGCTTATTACATTGGTACTAGCATTCTTGGTAGGGAGAACACTAGTAACATATCTAGCTATCACCTTGGTTTCTTAATTGCTGCACTCACTGGGGACACACCTTATCATCTTGGTGCTCTTGTTGCTCGCCGCTTGTCTAACAAGGGGCCTATATTTGGAGGAATTATTGCTTCGCGCGTTTTAGCATATTTAGAGCTTCCTCTTGACCCTAATGATGTAAAAATAGCTCCTATGAGGCTCGATATTGCTGCTATGAAGAGTCATCAATTTGTTACAGCTGACTCTAGGTTAGATAATATTGTCTATAGAGTGTTGTTTGTCGACGGGGAAGAGAGGGAAGTCCCTTTGCCCCAACCAGATTTGTTCGGTATCAACGAGGAAACCATGGTCGCGCTCTAAGGAGGAGGTGGATGAGCAGCTCAAGATACACAACTTCCACCAGCAGCATGACTCCGAGGACGCCGAGCCCTCCTACGACTACACCGTCACGTATCCGGGTGCTTCTTCTAGCACATACTCGGAATATGATCCATCTTCGTACTACGAAGGTGCTACTTCATGGGCACCATGGGGTTGATCTCCACTTAGGCCAAAAGCCTAAGCTTGGGGGGAGGTATACCGGCATCACTCATTCTTTGCATATTATGGTTGCTGGATACTTGTACATACTTGTTTAGTTTCTTTGAGTGGTTTTCTAATGAGAGGGAGATGATATTTGGGGAAGTGCTGCCTGAAAACAGATTCTGGACTGTTACTAAAAAAATTCGTGCGCAAAGCCAGAACGTTATTTTGAGCTGCCAATTTTTGGGCATGTTCCCCAGGTTGTTATCTAACTTTCATTAGCTGAACACTTTTCGAGCTGAGCAACGGAAGATTTTTGTAAAAATCAATTTCTGTACTCATTGTCAGGTTTTGGCAGATTTCTGCCATCTTGTTTTTCTGTGTTTCTTTTAGTTTTTATTTTCTTGTTCTTGCTTTGTTTCTTTCCTAAAACACAAAAAGACCAAAAATATTTCTGTTGTTTCTCTTCACCACTTGTTTATCTTGGTTTCTTGCATTTGTCTTGCTTTATTTGCTATTGCTAGTTTGCTATGAGAAAACCCAAAAAGATTTTGCTTTGTTTGCTTGTTTCCTTTTGTTCTTGTTTCCAAATTCGAAAACACCAAAAATATTTGCTGTTCTTCTTTGGTTTTGTAAAGTTCATTATGAGTTCAATGGTCTTCGGTGGCTGGAGCGTGGTTTTCATTTCATATTATCCAAGCTACACAAGTGAAAGGCAATAATGACGATATTCGACAATCTGATTGTGGTGAGAGGCTGGTATGAACTCTATTTGTTTTCATTTTTGTACATATACTCATCCATGTGAGCATGCTTAGTTGGTTCATGTGAGGTATATGTAATTTAAGAAATTCTAGTAGTTCATGATCTCTCATGTTTAGCTCCAATTTATTAATATGAGTAGCATGTCAGGAATGTTTGCTTGCATTGTTTTATTCATAGATAGGTATGATATTGTGGTATCCTCCTCTGAATAATTTGGTTGAATTAACTTGGCACATGCTCACGCATGCATATTGTAATATCCCAGGTATTGGGGTTACAAAAATAGAGGAAACAGATGTGTGCATTGCATTCATGCATAGAAAATCTGGGAAATTTTCGCGCTTTTGTTTAAAACTGTCAAAGTGATCGAGATTTCTCTTGCATCGGTGGAATTGAGTTAGTCATCGATGTGAGTGCGACAAATTTCGACATGACCTTTGTGAATTCATGTGTTTTTGGGAGAACCAATTTGAATTCAATCAAATATGGATAATATGAATTCAAATAGAAATTGAATTGAATTTGAATTCCAAACTACAACAAGAAATACAATGTGTAAAAGTAAACACATTTGATAATTCCAAAAGAATAAGTAATTTAAACTTTACTACAAATATCATTACCAATTATTTACAAGTCACATAAATATAAATAGAGAATGATTAAAAAAGGAAAATAAAAGAAGACCTAAATCTAAATCTTCTCGATCTTCCAATCTTCTTATTCTTTATCTGCAAAACAAACAACAAAGAAAAAGGAAATTGTTGGGTGAATATTAAAATGTTGCCATCATCCATGATGAGGCATTTTAATGTTGGAATCTAGCTAATGGGAGTCAAGAACTAATCTTGATCCCCAAATAGTGATTAGAGGGAGGAATATTTTTCTTAGGCAATAGCAGGGACAAATAGAATACACTTGGATCAGGAGAGGCAACACTGATCACGAGACAAACATGAGTAATTGAAGGCAACAAAGGACTAGAGGCAGCACCAAATCTAATTTATCCTTAGGCAACAATATTATTTCCCTCTAATCTAGCAAGAATCCTCTAAAAGCCCACAAGGTTATTTGTTTGAATCAGTATTGACATGGAGAAGTCAATATGATTCTAGTCCATATATTAGAAGCCACTTGCTAATTAAGCAAAGTCTTAATTAACATAATAGTCACACTTGATCTTATTAAGCTCACATATATTATACACTTGGCAGTACCAAAAATAAAAGGCAGCACTAGATAAGCACAAGCCAACCGTATGCCTTGCACTATGAGGCAAAGAAGATCAGGTTGGATACACACGAGCAGACACGATCACTAGAAACAGGACACACACAGAGCAGCACGATCCACTGCATGCACATCATGTGCTTGTCACTTCCCCATCAAACCCCGAGCACTACAAAAGCAAAGCGAGTAGCCAACCGCATCACACTTTGCTCACATTCACCTTAGTCACCGAGCAGCCCGGCTAGCCATCGTTTGCACTAGCAAAAATCCACTCAAATATCAAGAACAACATCAATAGATCCTCTTGCCGGCCTTGTGCATGATCTACCAGACAAGATCACATCCACCGTCATAAACAAACACCACCGATGATTTCTTAGAAGAAATAGGAAACAAATCAAGAATCTAGGAGGAGCAGGCTGACCACAAGAAGAAGATCAAACCACTACCAGAAGATCAAACTTCTTTACAACAGCAGGTTAAATGAGCAATCACTTTAATAAAGCATCAGTTCACTGGCATATCTATTCCAGATCATCTTTGCACCTGGATATAAGTATAAGCATTTACAGTAGCTTGTTTGGGGTAGTTTTTTGTTATACATCATATGATCATAGCTATGATCAAAGCCTATCTAAATCACTACACAAATACCTGCAGTACCAAATCATGCTAAGCATATTATTACTCCATGCACACTCTTATGAGGCACCACAGAGGAACATAGATCTAGCAGATGGCACAGACATTTATGCAAGTGAAATAAATAGGAATCAAGCATAAACTATAAAGTCATCAGTTCCGTTGTGAGATAGATTTTTCCCTCAGTTTGGCATAGAGATGCTATGCAAATTCATCACAGAGAATTTTAAAGACCACCAACAGTAACTGTTCTTATCTAAAAATCGATGCCTCAGCCTTTGCATCATTGGCCAGGCTAAGATATCAAGAAAAGAACTGCTCTTATCAGTTTAATAATCCAACTAATACATCTGAGAAAGAACTGGACATAATCACCTTGCACCATCAACACATAATCATAAGCCCCGACCATGTATGCACATGATCTACAGATTCCATAACAGCCAAGCCACTAGAGATGCATATAAGCTCACAAGTAAAACTAGTCCGATAAAATGTCCAAGCATCTACTTAGTACCGAGCATCCGCCGATATTTATTCCAACCCATGAAAACAATAAGATGATCAAGGAATCATCTCAATCCGATAATAAGAGCATTATAAGCATACCCATAAGCTCACAAGAAACCATCAAGTAAACCATCCAGTGGTAGCCACAGTACTTATGTTTTGATGTTTACACTTAAATAAAGCACCACTCGCCCCAACAATCTCAAGCCAAGGCTTGTGCATTTATAAACGAGGCTATAACTAAAATCCTTGGATCGTCAGTCTAACACATACTCAAATTTTGTCGATAATAGCAACGTCGGGACAATTATATCTAGTAGGTAACTAGTCGGAGGAACCACAAGCGGTTTGATACCAAGTTAAAGCCTACAACCAACATATATGTAACTTAATCTTAAGCCAACAAATTTGAATTCCTATGTAAGCTATTCCAAAGTTCAATAATGAAGTTAACCGTACTTAACTTCAGTTTCGACGAGTAATAGCAAAACTACAAAGCACACATGCCATGTATGATAGAACCATCCGACTCGAGACATCACATAATGCAGCAAACCAAGCAACATTTCACGAGTATTCTCTTTAGTAGATGTATCCGTTCATCCGTTAGAGTATCTATTCACACATACAACAGCAGCTAGAGTCTAGCAATGATTCATTCCTTTAGCACAACCACATCAGGAGTGCTTAATCATCACACCTGTTCATACCTACCTACATATCCAGGAAACCACCATACCACTAGTTTGCATAAACGCCATGATTCCATCTCATGTATCAGAACACACCAACCATGAAAATAGCAAGGTGATTAGGAGACCATTAGTGCAACTACGGTCACATAGAATCCCAACCTGTAGACAAGTCATCGACACATCACCATACGGGAGTAGGGGAGAACTGGGATTATACCGGGAGGAGGCAGCGTAGTAAAAACAACACTAAGTGGTCGAGGTTGTCGACGAGGTCGACCAGGAGCTCGGGGGAGGTCGTCGAGGAGGTGCAGACCGAGCCACGGGAACGCGCCAGCGCCCGCATCGGCCAGACGAACCACAGCTGGGGTCCCGTGTCCGCATGCGTATAGGCACTATGGGCGTCATGGCGGCGCGAGTAGGTGGAGAAGGTCGTCGGAGCCACGCCGACAGCCGACGCTGTCAGAAGAGGCCGCCGGCGGCTGAGCTAAGACAGGGGTTAGGGTTAGCCGCGGGAGCTCGCAAGGGTGCGGGTGGGCGCCATCGTGCATGCCAAACGGAGGCGGATAACAAGGCGGAGTATCGCCGGCAACAAGCGGTGGCGGGTGTGGCCGGCGACAGCCGAAATCGAGGCGGCGGTGGGCGCATCGCCAGGTGGTGGTCGCAAGCGAGAAGGGGAATCGAGAGGGGGTCGCGTTCATGTTCCAGATAGGGGAATGAGAGACATGAGGCCGTGAGGGGATCAAGTATCCTCGGGCTCGTACGTATACGTGTACGTGTGCGTAACCGAACCAGGTGTGCGTGTGTGCTACTAGGCCCATTGAACTCTAATCAAACTGATAATCCATTAGATTGTACGTATCGTTTAATTAGCCCATTTTGCTCCAGCTAAGTTAACTGGTCTATTTTTAGTACCATATAAAGAAAATATAATAAACTTTTGAAATACAAACATATATTAAACAACAAATATAAGTTGATTTCTAAATTCCAAAAATACCATAGTCAAGCTATAAATTAGTATTAAAACTTTGAACATAGTCAACCATTAAATTAAAGCCATATAGAATTTTCATAATTTATATTTAAATTTCTTTGTTAATCTTATTAAGTTGAATTCTTAAAAAAATAGAAATACTATTTCAAACTTAATCATGTAATAAATATTGTGAAAATAATTTAAACATGATAAATAAGAGTGTTTATTTTAATTCATAAAAATCTATTAATTCCATAAAACTCAAGCATAAAGGTTAACTATTCTTAAATCATATTCTAGTTCCAAATTAAATTTGTAAGGAATATTTTACTTAAAAAATATAAATTAAATCTAGGATACTTTTGATATTCTTATACCTTAAAAATAAGTTATTAAACCTAAATATGATATGGATTGATATAACATAACTATTAACAACAATAATCGCAACCATGTGTGGTAATGGCAATTTACTTGATTTATTTTTAATGATCATGCTCAACTTAGGTATACACAAGTACTAAAAAGATCTTCAATGGTTACTTTCATATGTTATCTCTAATAACCTCTTAGGGATTAATTGAGAATAATAGTAAACCCTATAATCAATTAACTCTTATTTGAAATATTTACTATTCATCAAGAATTATGTTTTTCAAAGTTATTCTTTTAAAGTATATGATAAGTAATCATTAACCATGTCATATAGTACTAAAACTAACCACTATTCATTACATGTTAGGATTATACCAAATATTATTGTGGTGTGCTAGTAATGTTATTATTGTGATTTATTACATTGGTTGTTTATGATACCAAGTTAATCAAAACCTTAATAAGAACCTTGCTTGCGAACCATCTCTAAAAGTGCAACACACCCTAAAGAAATCCTTACAACTCACTAATCCTAAATCATCGGGGTTAGGTCACGCTTAAAGCGATTGCATCTCATACTTATGCATTATTGCATCCTTACCAATCTTTTAAACATCGTCCTTACGGACGATGATGCTATTTCAGAACTGCAGAGTTATTGCGTATCGAAGACCTTGCCTGCATAATCTTGCAGTCAAGAAAGGCAAGTTCATCACTTGCTCATGTCATTTGAGTATCTTTATCAAATTACTTGCAAAGTACTATGATTATCACTATTGCATAAAAACCAAAACCACTATTTTCATAACTATGAATATGACTATGTGGTGGGCAATGGAACCATGGATTGTGTTGATATGGTGGAGGTTCCATTGCAAGGGTTTATATCCATCTAGGATTAAACAACAAATGTCGTCCAGTGATTCTTGTGCCGTAATACCCGTGTTAACCATAAGATCCGGAGTGGGACGGAATAGTCAATTGTATTTCCACCTCTTGTACATCAACGGATGCGCTTTACCGTAGACCCTTGATCCAAGAGAGGACAAGTGGTACCCTTGATCCAAGAGAGGACAAGTGGTAGGGTGGGGGTCCCGATGAAGTCCCCACGGTTATTGCGGTCTATGATGGGTTGCAGCTGCCGGCGAAGGAGTTCATGGTAGAGACCTGAACTGTTGTCGTGGTCGGGGGCCGTCCTTAATTGGTATAAGAGCACCGGCGAGGACCCAGGGTCGGAGTTTGCAGCAAAGGGTGGGTGTATGAGGTAGCGGAGGAATATGATTGGCTATGACCTTATACCGGGCCTCACACCAAAGGAAGTGTGAACGGGTAACGTGCTCGGTTGGCACCAAGGTTAAGATCTCTTATGGGTAAAGCAACACACCTCTGCAGAGTGTAATGAATCGTGACCTGTCACTCCCTGTTCCGGGATTTGGAACTGCGAACGCTGCCGGAAAGGAACTCCATGAAGTTCTAGTAAACCGGTGAAGACTGACAGACATAGTTCTTCTGAATAAAAGCAACCTTTTGAAGAAATGGTTATCAAAACCTGCATTGGTATTAGACTTTCTGGTCTAATGTTGTAGCTAGTGCATTAAACACCTCTTTCCTATAATGAACTTGTTGAGTACGCTCGTACTCATCCCACTCTTAAATCCCCTGCTTAGATATGGAGGCCATGAAGGAGGATCTCCAGTTCAACTCGAAGACCGAGGAGACAACAACTACTTCAAGGGACGTAAATCTGCCGGAAGAGTCATATACCACATCCACCATGGAGAAAACCTAGATTAAGAAGTAGAAGGGAACTAGCTTCCTAAACCTAGCTCCTATTTAGCTAGAATCTATTCATAGCCTCTCGTAGCTAGTTAAATACTCTACAAATAGAGTTCGTGTTAGGATTAGACTACGAGTCGTTCTCCCGGAGTTTATTTGCGGTTTTACCTCATTGTAAAGTAGGAGGCTGTGTTGATCTTCTGTAATAGCAGTCCGTATGTAATTCTATAGACATGCCTTGGACCCGCATATGTTTCTGTTGTACCACTCTGAGCGATATAATACTAGTGGAACGGTGTTTCATTGGTGTGATATCAGACTTGCATACTACACCATGCAGTGGTATGCCGGGTCACCACACATATGACTGAACAAAAGTCAATTAAGCCTCGATGATTTACATTGCTTCAGAGTTCTTGTATCACTTTTATGCCTCAGTTAATTTATTTTGCCGCAAGCATGATTATGACGAATCATCGCTCTCTTGATTTGTCGCTCCCTAGTCTTTTGCTAGCCTTCACTTGTACCGAGCGGGAACGCTGCTCGTGCTTCCAAACACATGAAAACCAAGTTATTCCAGAGTGTCCACCATAAATACCTATGCATGGCATTTCAAACCATTCCAAGTAAATTCTCATGCGCTACCTTTAAACCTTCAAAATGCTTCTCAATTTGTGTTAATGTTTCATAGCTCATGAAGAAGTATGTGGTGTTTAACTTTCAACCTTGTCATTTACTCTTGACGGACTTTCATACGGACTAGTGGCACATCCGCTTATCCAATAATTTTGCAAAAAGAGCTGGCAATGGGTTTCCCAGCCCCAATTAATCAACTTTCACTAATAATTCTCTTCACATGTTTTGTTCTGATTCATCAGTAAGCAACTTAATTTTGCAAATAGACACTCCTCCATGGTATGTGATTGATGGAAGGCACCCGAGGATTCGGTTAGCCATGGTTTGTGTAAGCAAAGGTTGGGGGGAGTGTCACCCATAATAAAACTAAAATACGTGTGTAAACAAAAGAGAAGAGGGATGATCTACCTTGCTGGTAGAGATAACGTCCTTCATGGGAGCCGCTCTTGAAAGTCCGGTTGGCGAGGTAGTTGGTGTACCCATTACCATTCGTTGACAACAACAAACACCTCTCAAAATAATTTTACTCCTGTTTTAAAAATGAAAAGCTCTAGCGCATGTTAATCCTTGCTTCCCTCTCGCGAAGGGTCAATCTTTTACTTTTACATTGAGTCTCCATCCTTTCTTTGAGCACTTTCTTGAGAGCACAACTCGTCATTCTTAGTATAATATGCTTGTCTCAAAATATGATTGATTGTGGTATAACTTTGATGCTTTTATCTTTGACAATCACTATTTCTAGTCTTTCTATGAACTTCAGAGGTGCCCGAGCATTTATGTTTTGCTGATCAAATATGGGCAAGCGAGATACCACTCTATCATACTCTTTTATGAAAATTGCAATCCTGCTTATATACATGATTCATGATGCTTATTATTAATTGTTGGTACCTTTCCATGATTGACATAGCTATTAGATGATCTTATTTGCATATATCTTATTATGAACTGCCTAAGTGTTAGCCATAGCATGAGAATATTTACATCATATGAACAAATGTGTTCGTGAAAGTTCTTTTATCGCTCGATTGTTAACCGAATTGCTTGAGGACAAGCAATAAGCTAAGCTTGGGGGGAGTTGATACGTCCAAAACGTATCTACTTTCCCGAACACTTTTGCTATTGTTTTGCCTCTAATTTGTGTATTTTGGATGCAACTAACACGGACTAACGCTGTTTTCAATAGAACTGTTCTGGTGTCTCGTTTTTGTGCAGAAATCCAACTTTCAGGAAAAACCTCGGAATTTATGCGGAAGGTCCTATTTTCCCAGAATACTTACGGAGCCAGAAGGGCGAGCCAGGTGGGGGCCCAAGGGCCCCACACACTATGCCGGCGCGGCCCAGGAGGGGCCCGCGCGGCCCTAGTGTGTGGCGGCCTCGGTCGGCCCCCGACGCCCTCCTTCGGACTACTTATCGCCCTCGACCTAAAAACGCACAGAGAGAAGTCGAAGTCGCCGTGAAACCCTCCGTAACGCCGCCACATCGCGAAACTCCGTCTCGGGAGCCGAAGTCTCCGTTCCGGCACTCCGCCGGACGGGAATTGGAGGAGATCATCGCCACCATCACCACCGACGCCTCTCCATCGACCAGCCATGTTTCCCCCATCCATGTGTGAGTAATTCCCCGCCGTAGGCCGAAGGGGATGGTAGGGATTGGATGAGATTGGTCATGTAATAGTGTAAGATTGTTAGGGCATAGTGCCTAGTGTCCGTAATTGGTACTTAGATGATATTGTTGCAACTTGTTATGCTTAATGCTTGTCACTAGGGCCCGAGTGCCATGATCTCAGATCTGAACATGTTATTATTTCATCATGATATTCATTGTTTATGGTCTTACCTGCAAGTTGTATACACATGTCGCTCGTCCGGAACCAATGGCCCCGAAGTGACAGAAATCGGGACAACCGGAGGGGATGGTAGTGATGTGAGGATCACATGTGTTCACGGAGTGTTAATGCTTTGCTCCGGTACTCTATTAAAAGGAGTACCTTAATACCCCACTACTAGGAAAAAGCCTAGCCGTAAGATGGGTGTTAGTGGCGCACCAAGAGGGCAGTGCGCCACTACTACTTAGCAGTGGCGCACCGGAAAGTGGTGGGCCACTATTAAAAATGTAGTAGTGGCGCACCTCTCCTGCGGTGCGCCACCACTAAGTTTGACCATGGGTTTGTGTTGACTGCCAAAACCCACCGGCGGGCAGCGGCCTTGCCAACACTGTAGAGCCGGGAAGAGTCTAGAGCTGCGGCTGGCTGAGACCCCTCCGAGCGACGGCCCGCAATGCTCTTCTGGTCACACGCGGCGCTGCGGCGTGCAGGGCGTGCCACCTGACCTATACCTCGGTCGGGAAGGTGATGAGGATGCCTCGCTTAGTTTCTCGCAGGGCATACATGTAAACGTTAAATACGAGCCTCGATCGGCTCTCAAGTTATCCCGTGAATCGGCTCAAAGAGCCGATCCACCCATGATCCGTACGGGGTGCACGGATACTTGGTGGTCCCGCTTGATCAAGATGAAGCTGATGAGATCTACGACGATTTAGGGTTTTCACCGCATAATCGGATCATCCTACTCCAGGTTGGGCCTTGCGGCCACGCACGGTGCTCGTAAGCCGATCCTAAACAAGGCCAAAAACCAACATGACGTTGATCCTAGGAACATCCCGTTTAGGACTTGCGAACGCCACCCTACGTGCCACTGGATCCTCCCCCTTTGTAAGGCCTAACTATTGCGAGATATTAAACTAATCCTTATAGAACAAGGAGCAATCGTAACGGATCAGATCTACTAAATAATGATCAAGCGGGTGCCGCCCCCACACCCGAGATAGGCGTGAGGGCGGCTAGATATGCAAGGGTTGCACTACGTAAGCATGCTTAAACGAAGAACAATGCTAACCCTAACACATCTAATGATAACTACGTTGCTCGCCATCAAAAACGCTTCAGATACGAGCAACGCATGGAACAACGTGGGCTTATGCTGCCTAGATCGCAAGATGCGATCTAGGCAGCATGTCGCTTACCCGATAGAAACCCTCGAGACGAAGGAGTTGGCGATGCGCCGAGATTGGTTTGTTTTGGGGTTGAACGTGAGTTGTTGTTTATTCCATAAACCCTAGGTACATATTTATAGTCCAGTGGACTTTCTAATGTGGGCATGCACTAAACCGTGCACGACTAAGATTCTATCTCTAAACTAAAATAGATCTAATATGTTACGTATACACGGGCAATTAAGCCCGACAAAGCCGATTCATATAATTCTCCACGTATATTTCCTTAAGCCCATCTTGATCGCGGCCCACCTCCGACTCGGTCAAATCTTGGTGATAACACATGCCCCCCTGGTTTTGGAATTGGTAATTCCAAAATCACTCTGCTTTCCTTCGTCGGGTCATGTTGTGGCAGAACCGTCGCAGTATCCCTCATGATGATGCCTTGCCTTCTCAACTTCTCCACGTGACCTGGCAGTTTTTTTTTTCTTTTAGGCACCACTTCCTCGGAAACTGCTGTGGCATTGAATTTCCACTATATCCTCCTTTGATTTAACCGCTCTGAACAGCTTCTCCTTTGTATCTCCTCCGCATTAGCACTCCAAAACCCTCCCAGCCACCATGTCTTCCTCCTCCTCTCGCTCCATCGGATCTTGCTAGCCAGTCCTCCACGTCCCGTGAGCCGACGCCGGAGTACGACGCGGCGGCGGTCCACGCGGCCAACACCCGCCGCGCCATTGCGGCGGGGAGGAATCGACCACGACTTCTCCATCCGGTCCGAAGACGACCAGTCCTTGACCGGACGGGGAGAGCGACCTCCGCTTCCTCGCCGTTGGGGAAACGGAAGAGGGGAGCGACGACGACAGCCTTCTCCTCGCGACTTCACCTCTCCCGGGGAGGAGGAGGAGCAGGAAGAGGGAGGACGACGACGAGGGCTCCTCCGACGAGCCGCCGGCCAAGCGGTTCCGCCCTTGGCCGGGCAATCTTAGCGACTTCGACGGCCGACGAGGACGACGCTGACGAAGAAGATGAAGACAACGAGGGCCCGGTCGGCGGCCATTGGAGCGACGACGAACCCGCCGGGAGCAGCGCCGATAGTGGCGACGACAGCGACGACGAGGGCAGTGATGGCCCATAGATAGGACCTCTAGAATAGGGCCAGTAGTAGTAGATGGGGCGGTGGATCCTCTAGTATTCCTCCTTTTGAGAGCAATTAGCTCCTTATGTAAGAAATCTCCTCTTAATCAATGAAGAACTTTTCCCCAATCTTGATTTTGCCGATTCCTTTTAATTGAGCCGATTCTCTCTTCTACTGACCTTGCCGATTCGTCCCCCTTTGCCAATGCGTAATGAGCCGATCGCACCGCATCGGTCCTTTGAAATTCTCTTCCTCAGCTGATGATTTTCTACATCTGGTGGAAGGTGCCGGACTTTCAGAAAAACCTTCGAACTTTTCCAACCAAACCAAATAATCATTTTCAGTACCCATCATTGTGAAGAAGGTTGCAATGAAGGATCAGCCGATGGTATCCTCATCGGTTCTTTAAACAGAGTATCCACTAGGCCTGCTGCCCCCCGAGCCTTACTCGAGGCGAGAATGTCAGAGAGAATGCGCCACAGCCGATAATCTTCCGTTTCAGCTGCACTAGCCCCACAGATTGGAAATCCTGGATTTAGTGAAGGCTTGATAATCATCGCATAACTAGAGTCGATGGCTACGCATCGGCTGTTTCTTGATTCTGAAGTCGATGTCTGCTGCATCGGCTGTGCTTGAAAATTTTCGAATTTTCACCTTTTGTTTTTACGGCCGACCTGTGCATCGGCCCCCATATTCCAATACCCATCGACGGAAGATGAGAGGCTTCCGTTGCATATCCTCGTGTTTTATCCACCTGGGTGCCCCCCCGAGCCGATTCTGTCAAGAGAATTGATGGTATCGGCTCGTGTCGGATAACATGTTGAACCCAGGCAGAATGGTGGGTGAGGATAATTTTGGCCGATTGCTGGAATCGGCCTCCACGTTGCTTGCCCGTTGAAGGTTTTGTAAGTTCCCTTCGTAAGTTTTTTGGGGCCGATCACAAGGATCAGCCTCTCCTGGTTTGCTCATTGGTTTGATCTTGCTACTTGGTCAGGCTGGATAAAACCAACCCAACCTCTGACTTGATGCGCTTGCTGTCGTCCACTCTGAGTGCCCCGTAGAGTCGTGGAGCGTTACGCTCTGTCGGCAAGACGAGTACCATGTTTGTGCCAGCCGACGTCTCATCATCGGCTTTCCTCGTTTAGGCGCCACTCCATTTTCCGTGGACGACCCTCTTCATCCAGGGTTCGCTGAACCTTTGCAGCCGCATCAGGCCGTGCCTTCCTTAGCGTATGCGGTATAACCTCTCGGCTTCCTCTAGGCCGCGCAATCGCCGAACCCTGCGCTTTTGGGAACGGCTGAGTCCGTCAGTGGCACCACCTTGGCCGGTGGTACCTATCTTCTTCCACTTCTCCCTCGTCTTCCGAATCTTCAAGATCTGCCCAACGAGGTGACTCGAGCCGCGTTTGCTTTGTGGCGGGAGAGGCCCTAGGCGCTCAAACACGGACACGTTGGCTGCCTCCTTCTTTTCTGGTCTGGCATTGGGTGTGATGTGGGCCCATTCACCCAAATCTGACGATGAAAGACAGTCCCAGAAAATACGAAAAAGCCATATCTTGCTTCCCCTGCATCATTGTGACCATGTAAATGCTGGCTGTTGTGCTGCTCCTTGGCGATCTGTAACAACCTCACCGGCTTGCCGGGCGTTCATATCATGGTAGTGGGCCGTCAAAGTAGTCCTCTTTTTACGACTCTGCTTTATTAAAGGAGATTGATAGAAGGGCTCGCGACCTCTATTGCCTTCTTCCTATCTCGTTATAACTACCGTCTGGCGGTAGTAGTGACGTCTATCACTGGCGGCACCTCTCTCATCTTTGTAAATGGTTTGGTTGTTGTGATATTTGTAAGACTATAGCATGTTCTGGGGGTGATATCGACACCTTCTGTTGTAGTAAGAAGAATGATGGCGTTTCTTCTTTGTTGTTGAGTTAACTCTTGCTGTATATCTGCCTTTGAGTTCTTTTGCTTTCTTTCCATTGTCGATAACATCGGAAAGTAGTTATAAGACTCAGGTGCGTTTTCAGGCACTTCTTCAACATCAGGGCCTGGGGTATGGGAATCGTCAACGTTAGCTATCTCATTTGAAATTGTGAGAATTTATTAGTGCCGTTATCAAATCAGTCTGAAGCGACCACTGGTGGCTTTACCATTGAAGTTGGGAGGATACCTAGTTACTAAAACAGCTTATCTCTTAACTCATGTTTGCGTCATCTCTCGTATCGACCTGCTCACATGCGTAGAGTATTTTGATGCGATTGGGAGTAACAATGTACTCGATGATTTGATTCCTTTCTATTAAGATCATCTTGAAGCCATACCATTATTCGAGCTTTTGCTCTTACAATATTTACTTTCACCGATTAGAGCGATATATGGTTTTAAGTTTCTGTTTGGATGCTGTCCGGTTGCGACTTGTAGCGACAACAATCTCACCAAATAATCTGGAAGCTTCAGGCCGGTGACGTTGCGTGAAGCAAATATTCATCTGTTGCGTTTTTGGATGATTCTTGGCGAGAAGTACTGTCGAAAGCAGTTGGTGAAGGTTGTGAAAAAACTCGCAGCATTGCTGCATTCGTCTGCGGTCTGACTGAACCTAAATACTGCAGGTAACAACTGAATGAAGCTGGAATATCGGTCTATGGTACGGAAGAATGGGCGGTGTGGAACAACGTGGGATCTTCAAACGGCTCGTGGAGTGAACTTTGGACTCGGCGCAACGCCTGCACGGCGCTATAAGCCCGATCAATATCGAAAACCCAATCCGTCAAAGTATAAAGCGTGAGATTTTTGGTCGCGGGAATTGGGCGTGCAACCTGCCGCTCTTTGCTTCTTCGACTCTGTTTATCGGAAGCGACAGAGTTTAATGGCGTGGCGTTGGAACAACACATCACCATCATCAAGCATTCTCATATCTGCAAGATTGCAGTGTATTGCTTTGCGGTTGATGCAAAGTCACATCAGCCCATTTGCCGTATCTGAAGGGTCTGTGGCGCTATTGGTGTCGTCGCGGGATGCTATCGATTGCGAGCGGAGAATCTGGTGTGATGTACCAATGATCTGCTCAACGTGGCGGTGGTGAAGCCGGAAACCATCAAAGCCGTATAATCAGTCTGAAGGCGGTTCTTTAACGGCGATCGTTAACTCAAACGGTCTCAGCGATTACGTTGACGTATCAGCTGCGTTGACCGGATAAAATTGGCGATTATGGCGATGACCACGAATGATTGGTCTGTGGGCCTGCAGTCATTCGGCGGGGCAGAGGTCTCTGCTCGAACCTGCGTGAAAACCCTTCATGGAAGTATGCGGGCAGTTCGCTGAAAAAGCGATGAGTCGACCGAAGGTATACCGATCTCGATTATTATTTCATGAGGTGTCAGGCGATCAAAAAGCAGAGTAGCGCGTGCGGCGTGCTCAAAATATAAGAATGGGCGAGTTTAGTCGAGGTGTCCGTAATGCGAAAATATGATTGCTTACTAAAACCGGCGAAATTTGCATTATATATTTGCGGGCGGAAGGTGGTGGCGGCAGTTTACAACAGCCATCGTATTACTAATGCGTGATCAGTGGCGAAGCGCGTACCTGATGAAACGACAAAGATTTCGCCATTTCCATTGTTGCGCGTCATCGACCTCGTTGCGTGCCGGGATTTCATGTGGATGACTATGATCTCAGTCGTGGGTGGCGGTGTGGCGATCAGTGATTAAAATGTGATAAAGATAATGATGGTTTTCAGCGCATCGATCATCTACCAGTTGAACGCCCGTGCTTTGGGTACTGTCAGCGTCTCTTCGACCATCGCTGTGACGTGATCCGGAAGATACTGGTTGGACTTCCGGCTTATTACCGTACCGCTGGTCTCCGTGACCAACTATGCGAATCGCCAGCCGTCTGCTGAAGCGAAGGGCGTGTTGGACCAGTTCTACCGTGGCTGGTCAGCAGGGTCGCTACAGATGAGCGTGAGGCGTTGAATATGGTGAAGGATTTGCGCTGTCGCGCCGCCGCGAAGGCAAACGTATTGCTTTTCAGCAATGTGCTCGATGCTGTATCATAACGCCCCGATACGACATGTGGTCGCGCTGGGGCTGTGTTTCGATAACAAATGATCATGGCGGCTCGCCCGCAACATTCCTAAAGCGAAGAAGAGTTCGATCGCGAAATTGATTTGCAGGTTGAGCAGGCCATGTTGTCACAAACCGAACATGTTCTGATTCGTGATTTTCTCTTCGTGGGTTTTAAGCGCTAATTGATTATGTTGTGAACGGCGGAGATCGTATAATGATCACGACGATATTAAAAAGCGTGAAGGCGGTCGCGTAATTCTCCGCTACTGCCAAATATCGAAGCCGACCCTGCAAAGCTCGTCAAGGCTCACTGACGATATGGTTGATAAAACCTACCGCGGCGACGGCGCGTGCAAAGTGGCGATTAACTGATAAAGCACCCTCTGGCGTGGCGACATCTCGGAGTGATGCAACTATGGTGATGAAAAAGCGTTGCTGTCAATGATTTTGCTGCTCACACTGCCCTGATGATCTCACTGGTTTTAAAGCAGAAATGATAAAAAAGTATCAAAAAATAAATCAAGAATACTTGTGTGACATAATTCTCTCAAGATTTATGAAAATGAAAAAACAATTTTAATCTCACCATACAAAAATGAAACGTCCATATTTAAATTTAACAGTTTACGGAATTTACCTCATTTCAAATAAGAAAAGCTTTTTGCTCCATAAAATGATCTCAAAAGCTATTCACCAATGTAAGGTCTTCATCATTGACTGTCACAATCGCGACATTCGATAAAGATCTTTCAATGAAACTAACCGCATTCATATCGATAGGTTGGTGACAACATAACAATTTGTGATTCAGCTCTTGAGCACTTGCACCGTTCATTTAAAGCAACTTCAAATCGTACAAAGTCTTCTTTAAATATCGTCTCTTCGAAGATACCACTAAGATTGGCGCATTTATTACCGGAAGCACTCAAGAAGATTCAGTTATGTCTGAAGTTGTTTCAGTTTGCGACAACGTCACTTCCTGAACTCGCAGGCATCTGCGAAACTTTGCTTCAAGCGCACGAACCATTTGTCTGAGGATGCAGCACATGACCTACAACTAACTTTTAAGAATGGTGACTGGTTCAGTTAACTCCACAAACTATGAATTGTTGATTTCAAAGTTTGATGAACCTTCTTTAAAATTGATCGCGTGTCTCTAATATAACTCAAATGATAAAGTAATCGTAGGAAGCATCTTCGAGCCAGAATTCACTCAAAGAGGGTTTCAGTCTGCAGAAATTAAGACTGCGAGGCATTTGGAAGTTGCAGTGATCAGTCAACCACTTCAAACATGCTCCACCAAGCTCCTGCTGATCATCACTCAATCAAATGTGAAAACACCAATCTGTACGACAGTTTGATTGTCTACCACCAGTCCTCACTTTCTGAAGTACGGACCTCAACAACAAACAGTACTACTCTTTATGCAGGTCGTAAAGTAAAGATTTGCGTATTTACCATCACTATTAATCACTTTATATTTGATTCTGTGATGATAAAGCATTATGCGCTGTTTTCGAAGAATAAGTCTTAATCAAATTTTATTAATTGTGCCGCGCTCTCTCGATGACAAAGATCAGTGATCCATTTGTCATGGGTATGGGAATTTACTGTCATTTCACTTCCAACAATAAAGCGACGATGCTATAAATGGTTAACATTCATTTAATTAACGCATCGCTGTTAACTATATATCGCCCTCTCGAGGATATTGAAATAAAGTAAACTGTCTTTCTGAGGTACTCGACAGAAAAGACATGTCATAAAATGAACAATAGTAATACTGGAACGGGCTTCGATAACAATCCCAAATCTCAACTCAAGATCATAATATTATATGCGATTTAACAACAATTATTCAAACACTTGATTAACGAAGCGATTGACGGAAGAGTTCGTGATATTCATCAAACGCGATCATTCAAGCGACGATGTACTATCTTTGGTGGTCACGAGATACATTCTTTATTACAACTGAATACAATAAACAATATTAGTATCGCTCTAGGTATAGTGCGAGACAAGATAAAATCATATATCAGTTTTGCTCCCTTTAGCGACCGCATTATGGTCAACAGTGTACGACATTAACCAGTCGCTTAAGAAGCGATCGAATATAAGCGACAGTTTTTATAATTAAACCAAAGTTTAATGGATATGATGAGTCAAAAATGCGTTGAAGGACCTTGTTGTGTGAAGATGCAATCAAACAACACTGCGGTTTAAAATAAAAAGTATGGTTTACAACAATCGACTTTTTACTAACTGTGAACTGAGGTGTGGCAGTCTCATAAACTTGCGCAACAAAAAAAGTCATCATGTGGATGATGATGGTTGTTTGCGAAGAACGATAAAGAACAATTGCGAGTAGATTGTACTTCAGATGTAAAGAATAGGACCGGGGTCCACAGTATCACTAGTGGTGTCTCTCCCATAAGATAAGCGGATGTTGGGTGAACAAATTACGGTTGGGCAATTGACAAATAAAGAAGGCATAACAATGCACATACATATATCATGATGAGTACTATGAGATTTAATCGGGGCATTACGACAAAGTACATAGACCGCTATCCGGCATGCATCTATGCCTAAAATGTCCACCTTCGAGGTTATCATCCGAACCCCTTCCGGTATTAAGTTGTAAACAACGAGACAATTGCATTAAGTATGGTGCGTAATGTAATCAACACAAATATCCTTAGACAAAGCATCGATGTTTTATCCCTAGTGGCAACAGCACATCCACAACCTTAGAACTTTACTGTCACCTTGTCCTAGATTTAATGGAGGCATGAACCCACTATCGAGCATAAATACTCCCTCTTGGAGTCACAAGTATCAACTTGGCCGAGCCTCTACTAGCAACGGAGAGCATGCAAGAACATAAATAACATATATGATAGATTGATAATCAACTTGACATAGTATTCAATATTCATCGGATCCCAACAAACACAACATGAAGGATTACAAATAGATGATCTTGATCATGATAGGCAGCTCACAAGATCTAACATGATAGCACAATGAGGAGAAGACAACCATCTAGCTACTGCTATGGACCCATAGTCCGGGGGTGGACTACTCACACATCGATCCGGAGGCGATCATGGCGATGAAGAGACCTCGGGAGATGATTCCCCTCTCCGGCAGGGTGCGGGAGGCGATCTCTGAATCCCCCGAGATGGGATTGGCGGCGGCGGCGTCTGCGGAAGGTTTTCCGTATCGTGGCTCTCGGTCGCGGGGGTTTCGCGACGAAGGCTTTAAGTAGGCGGAAGGGCAGGTCGAGGAGGCGCCACGGGGGCCCCACACAACGAGGGCCGCGCGGGCCCCGCGCTAGGCCGCGCCGCCCTGTAGTGCGGCGCCCCGTGGCCCCACTTCGTCTCCTCCTCGGACTTCGGAAGCTTCGTGGAAAAATAGGACCACTGGGCGTTGATTTCGTCCAATTCCGAGAATATTTCCTTACTAGGATTTACTGAAACCAAAAACAACGGAAAACAGACAAGCGGCTCTTCGGCATCTCGTCAATAGGTTAGTGCCGGAAAATGCATAATAATGACATATAATGTGTATAAAACATGTGAGTATCATCATAAAAGTAGCATGGAACATAAGAAATTATAGATACGTTTGAGACGTATCAAGCATCCCCAAGCCTAGTTCCTACTCGCCCTCGAGTAGGTAAACGATAACAAAGATAATTTCTGAAGTGACATGCTATCATAATCTTGATCATACTATTGTAAAGCATATGAGATGAATGCAGCGATTCGAAGCAATGATGAAGATAATGAGTAAACAAATGAATCATATAGCAAAGACTTTTCATGAATAATACTTTCAAGACAAGCATCAATAAGACTTGCATAAGAGTTACTCATAAAGCAATAAATTCAAAGTAAAGGTATTGAAGCAACACAAAGGAAGATATAAGTTTCAGCGGTTGCTTTCAACTTCAACATGTATATCTCATGGATAATTGTCAACACAAAGCAGTATAACAAGTGCAATAAGTAAACATGTAAGAATCAATGCACACGGTTGATACAAGCGTTTGCTTCAGGATAGAAAGAATAGGCAAAGCTGACTCAACAATAAAGTAGAAGATAGGCCCTTCGCGAGAGGAAGCATTGATTACTATATTTGTGCTAGAGCTTTTCATTTTGAAAACAAGAAACAATTTTGTCAACGGTAGTAATAAAGCATATGTGTTATGTATAAGATATCTTATAAGTTGCAAGCCTCATGCATAGTATACTAATAGTGCTCGCACCTTGTCCTAATTAGCTTGGATTAACACGGATTATCATTGCATAGCATATGTTTCAACCAAGTGTCACAAAGGGGTACCTCTATGCCTCCCGTACAAAGGTCTAAGGAGAAAGCTCGCATTGGATTTCTCGCTTTTGATTATTCTCAACTTAGACATCCATACCGGGACAACATAGACAACAAATAATGGACTCCTCTTTAATGCATAAGCATTCAACAACAATTAAAATTCTCATAAGAGATTGAGGATTAATTGTCCAAACTGAAACTTTCACCATGAATCATGGCTTTAGTTAGCGGCCCAATGTTCTTCTCTAACAATATGCATACTCAAACCATTTGATCATGAAAATCGCCCTTACTTCAGACAAGACGAACATGCATAGCAACTCACATGATATTCAACAAAGGTAAAAGTTGATGGCGTCCCCAGAAACATGGTTACCGCTCAACAAGCAACTTATTAATTATAAGAAATAAGACACATAAGTACATATTCCTCACCACAATAGTTTTTAAGCTATTTTGTCCCATGAGCTATATATTGCAAAGACTAAGAATAGAAATTTTAAAGGTAGCACTCAAGTAATGTACTTTGGAATGGTGGAGAAATACCATGTGGTAGGTAGGTATGGTGGACACAAATGGCATGGTTATTGGCTCAAGGATTTGGATGCATGAGAAGAATTCCTCTCAATACAAGGCTAGGCTAGCAAGGTTGTTTGAAGCAAACTCAAGTATAAAAGGTGCAGCAAAGCTCACATATGAACATATTGTAACTATTATAAGACTTTACATTGTCTCCTTGTTGTTCAAACACCTCAACCAGAAAATATCTAGACTCTAGAGATTATTCATGCAAACCAAATTTTAACAAGCTCTATGTAGTTATTCATTAATGGGTACAAGGTACATGATGCAAGAGCTTAAACAAGATATATATGAACACAACAATTTCCAAGTATCAAATTATTCAAGACATTTTACCATTTACCACATGCGGCATTTTCCGTTTCCAACCATATAACAATGAATGAAATAGTCCAACTTTCGCAATGAACATTAAAGATAAAGCTAAGAACATATGTGTTCATACGAAACAGCGGAGCGTGTCTCTCTCCCAAACAAAGAATGCTAGGATCCGATTTATTCAAGCAAAACCAAAAACAAACAGATGCTCCAAGTAAAGCACATAAGATGTGACGGAATAAAAATATAGTTTCACTAGAGGAACCTGATAAGTTATCGATGAAGAAGGGATGCCTTGGGCATCCCCAAGCTTGGACGCTTGAGTCTTCTTAAAATATGCAGGGATGAACCACGAGGGCATCCCCAAGCTTTGAATTTTCACTCTTCTTGATCATATTGTGTCATCCTCCTCTCTTGACCCTTGAAAACTTCCTCCACACCAAACTCGAAACAAACTCATTAGAGGGTCAGTGCATAATTCATATATTCAGAGGTGACATAATCATTCTTAACACTTCTGGACATTGCACAAAGCTACTGAAAGTTAATGGAACAAAGAAATCCATCAAACATAGCAAAACAGGCAATGCAAAATAAAAGGCAGAATCTGTCAAAACAGAACGAGTCCGTAAAGACGAATTTTAAAGTGGCACCAGACTTGCTCAGATGAAAATGCCCAAATTGAATGAAAGTTGCGTACATATCTGTGGATCACGCACGTAAATTGGCAGATTTTTTTAATTTTTCTACAGAGACTACTGCTCAAATTCGTGACGGCAAGAAATCTGTTCCTGCGCAGTAATCCAAATCTAGTATTGGCTTTACTATCAAAGACTTTACTTGGCACAACAATGCAATAAAATAAAGATAAGGAGAGGTTGCTACAGTAATAACAACTTCCAAGACTCAAATATAAAATAAAGTGCAGAAGTAAAATAATGGGTTGTCTCCCATAAGCGCTTTTCTTTAACGCCTTTCAGCTAGGCGCAGAAAGTGTGAATCAAGTATTATCAAGAGATGAAGCATCAACATAGGGGTTGGGAGTTTTCTCAACTATGCATTTTATCTTATCTATGTGAGTTTCAGAGGCTCCCTTTTCATTATTCTTAGGCTTGCTATCCTCGTCAAACAAATTTTCAGGAACAAGCCAACCATAGTTATTTTCTAGAGCGTCATTCATTCCTAGGAGCTTACAAGGTATTGTTGTCTTAATCTCCCCACCATCATTAACATTATTAGTGTATCTTATTCTCTCCATGTCCATCTTTTCAAGGATACTAGCAAAGTTGGTATAAGAGCCAAGCATCTTATATTTAATAAAGACCTTTCTAGCCTCTCTTGCTACACCACCAAATTCTTTAAGAAGGGTTTCTAAAACAAAATCTTTCTTTTCTCCCTCTTCCATATCACCGAGTGTAAGAAACATGTGTTGGATTATAGGATTGAGATTAACAAATTTAGTTTCCAACATGTGTACTAAAGAAGCAACAACAATTTCATAAGTAGGAGCAAGTTCTACCAAGTGTTTATCTTCAAAATCTTCGAGCGGTACTAACATGAGTGAAAAAATCTTCTATATTATCTCTCCCAATTATAGACCCTCGTCCTACCGGTATGTCTTTCGAGTGAACTTAGGAGGAAACATGATGAAATAAACTAAAGGTAAATAAAGTAAATGCAAGTAACTAATTTTTGTGTGTTTTCGATATAGAGAACAAGACAGTAAATAAAGTAAAGCTAGCAACTAATTTTTTTGTGTTTTTGATATAAGGAGCAAACAAAGCAGTAAATAAAGTAAAGTAAAGCAAGACAAAAACAAAGTAAAGAGATTGGAAGTGGGAGACTCCCCTTGCAGGCGTGTCTTGA
>NC_061514.1:115148403-115161631 GCF_022539505.1 Lolium rigidum | reverse complement strand
AACTTCTTGGGCCGGCCCGCTTGCTTTAATGTGGACCCCACTTTATAAATGGGCGGCCCGATACCGAGAAAGTGGGTCCCACATGTCTTGTGGGCCGGCCCTTTTGCTCGTTGACCGGTCAATCGAGTGCATTCGGCCGGCCCACATGCTTAGTGGGCCGGCCCATTAAAGTTTTGACCGATCAACCTTAGAGGTTAGGCCCGGCCCACGTAACTAATGGACCGACCCAGCTATATAGTTGACCGGTCAAACTAAGTCGGCTGGCCCGGCCCGCAAAATTAATGGGCGGCCCGCTTAAGACGTGGCGGTGCCTCGTGTGGGCCTACCATCTACCACGGGGGTTTCGGCCGGTTAACGCCGTTAAGTGCCGGTTAACGGCGTCCGCCACGTGTCGGCTTGCATGACGTCGGCGGTCAACGGGCTCCCGGAAACACTTGGGCAACGGTCCGATTTTCCGTGGCGGAAGGGCGCCCAAGCGCGACGGACCGAAAAAATCGTCGTAGGACTTTGCCTGACGCAGTTTCGACAACAGAACCCATATCGTCGGGTTAGGCCCATAGGCGACGAAAAATACCCCTTAGCGGACGATTTTGAGGCGTTGTCTATCAGAACTTTTCTTGTAGTGTCATTATTATGAGGATCTTCTTCATTATCCGACTGGTGATTTTCTTCACCTTCTGGATTTCCGTTATCATTAGTTTCAGGATCACCATCAGATTGAGGACCAGAACTGTGAGGTTCAGTCTCAATATGAGAAGTGACTAGCAAAAGTGCCCGTGCGTTGCATCGGGAGTAATGAAAATTCATATACTCCAACAAATCATATGTGATAACATTTCTCGTATGTTCCATCATCGATGATTTCACATTTTGTCATATTCATGATGTTTAATCCTAAGAAGATTTTAATACAACACATGGTTGTCGCCACAACCTATATGTAATTTAAACTTGTTGTGATGGTTTGCAACACCTATGTCCGGTCCACACTTGGTGTTGCTGAACAAAAGATCGCCCATTAGAAAAGCGATGGATAGAGAGTTTTAAAATTGGTTATTTTTAAAACATTATCACTACTCAAGTTTTGGCTCAAAGTAATTTGACATATTTCCGATCGGGAGGCATCGCTGTGTCAGTTTTCTTGGGAGCGTCGCAGCCTCTCAGGGGATTTTTTTAATCTTGCCCAACGACACCGATCCGATCTCAATCAACCGATCCAATTTTCTCGGGGGATATGGAGTTGTGGTTCACCTTCAAAATTATTTTCAAAACCAATATACCACACAGAAGTGCGAATTAAAATAATATAATATATGCTCACAAATCTCGACAAACGAGTTTTTTTCAATTAGAAATAAGGTTGCAACTGAGTTTTTCTAGTTGCAAATCTCCCAACATCTAAATCGTGAAATTACTAACATGCGATGTCCTGTAACAAAAATATGCATGAATGGTTCACGGCCTATTTTTGTAGGCTTAGAGCAAAGAGCCCAAATAAATTCGTGCACGGCGTGTTGTGTTCGTAATGGGTGAATAGAAACATGGACAAAAATATGCTCTCTCCATCGTTGTCCTCTACTCCTCTCGGCGGAAATCATCCGATTTCATCAGCATCGCGTGTGTGCCTGGCTGGGGTTCAGAACTTTGGAGCAGCGCCCGCCTTTTGGAGGAGCAAGGTCCGTCCTCGAGAGGAGGGGCTTCAGGCGGCTGTGCGGGCCTCGGGCACTAGATAGGATTCAGGATCTCCGGCAGACCGCCGTGGGTCCAGCCCGCCCTCCGCCCCCGTCCCCAACTTCGGCAGGCGTGCGACGCCCAGCCTGTCCTGCCGCCCGGGTCCGCTACCTCTGGCCGTCCTGCGCGCCGCCATGCTCCTTTTCTTCCGCAGTGGAGCTGGCCGGCCCCATTTTCTCAACTCCCCTCCGGAATATCTCGATTCAGCGCCGCTCTATGCTCTCGATGTTTCATGGCTCTCACTTTCATTGTGCAGAGCCCATCACAGGGGTTCTGTTTAATTACGATCCGTGCGATCCTTCCTTATTTCAGTAACTTCATTATCCTCAAAAAATACTGCTTGTCGGGTCTTCACATACTTAGTGGTATGACCGGGGTAATAGAAACGGTATCCCTTTCCCCTGTGCGGGTATCCAACTAAGAAACATGTAACCGTTTTTAGATCTAACTTCTTAAGTTGTGGATTGAAAATTCTAACTTCAGCAGGACAACCCCACACACGTAAATAGTTCAAGTTTGGTTTCTTTCCCGTCCACATCTCGTGAGGTGTGTTCGGTATTGACTTAGTGGGAGCAAGATTTAAAATATGTGCAGCCGTCTTCAATGCCTCCATCCATAGGCTTACCGACAAACTTGCATGACTGAGCATGCTACACACCATATTCATAAGTGTGCGATTGCGGCGCTCAACCACACCATTTTGTTGAGGTTCACCAGGCATTGAATAATGGACAACAATTCCATTCTCAACTAGGAACTTAGCAAAAGGTCCTGGAATTTGCTCATAAGGAGCATGCCTACCGTAATACTCTCCTCCACGATCAGATCGTACAACTTTAATTTTTTGCATTCAGTTGGTTCTCAACTTCGGCTTTGAACACTTTGAATTTGTCCAAATCTTCCGATCGATCACGTATAGGGTAAATGTACCCATAACGGGAAAAGTCGTCTGTGAAGGTGATGAACGAATCAAAACCATCTATAGACTTAACATTAAGAGATCCGCATATGTCAGTATGTCTGAGTTCGAGGACACTCGTGGCACTTACCGCTCCTTTTTTAATTGTTTTTGCATATTTACCTTTGATGCAATCAACACATTTATCCGCATCAGAGAAGTCTAATGGGAGGAGTACATCATTTTTAATAAGTATTTCCATTCTCCCTCTCGAAATGTGGCCTAAACGACAGTGCCACAATTTTGAAGAAGTGCTAGTACCCTTCCATTTCTTCTCTACATTCGAAACATTACTCACATGTAAAACATAATCATTCATAGATAACATATATAGTTTGCCTCGTCTGACACCGAGGCCAACATCATTATTACAATAGTTTAAAACAAATTGTTTGTTACCAAACTTGCACTCATACATGTTATCATCGAGACAAGAAACTGAAATTAAATTCCTACTTAAAGTAGGTACATAAAGAACATTATTTAAATGAAGGTGAAAGCCGGTGTGGAGCTCCAAGGTGAGTGACCCAACAGCTTCGACATCAACTTCAACTCCATTTGCAACTCTAAGTCATCTTGCCCCGCTTGTTATGGTTTGGATCATATTTAATCCCTTCATAGAATTAGCAACGTGAGCAGTTGCACCTGAATCAATCCACCATGATGTACAAGAGAAATCAGTATATAACATTTCATCAACAAAAGTGATTTCATCTGTACCTTTCTTCATCATCCACTTGAGGTATTCAGGACAGTCCTTCCTGTAATGGCCTCCCTTCTTACAGTGGAAGCACACATTATCAGTAGGTGCTGAAGACTGCCCATTATCCTTTTCCTTTGCTTTAAACTTTGGCATTTTCTTCTTGAAGGTCTTCTTTGGCGACTTTGAAGGGCCTGACCCGTCATGCTTTCTCTTTGAGGAGCCAACATGAAAAGCCTGATCCTTGTTCTGCCTCATCATTCTTTCTTCTTCCTAGACAATCCGAGGGGATATCTCAGCAAGTGTCCACTTCTCCTTCATGGAATTGTAGTTGATCTTGAACTGATCGAACTCTTCATGGAGGGACTCCAAGATCATGATGATAAGGAGATTGTCACTGAGCTCACACTTTAAGTGCTTCAACTTATTTGAAGCATTTATCATTCTCAGTATATGTCCCCTAACATCACCATCATTTTTGTACTTTCCAAGTAGCTTGTGAAAAAGCTCATGTGCATAAACCTTTTCAGAGCCTTTGAATTGCTCCTCTAAGGCTTCCATAAATTTCTTGGCAGTATCTTTCTTGGGGAGAGCCCCAATAATCTCAGGTGAAATGGAAGAACTCATCACGAGCATTGCAACGTGATTGGATTTGTCCCACTTCTCCTTCTTAGAGTCATAAGTTTTATTTAGTTCATCATACCCCGTAGCACCAGAAACTGGCGCCACGGGCTTATCCTCCCTTAAGACAAAAACAAACTCGTTGAAAGCCAAACATAGCTCAATGGAATTCTTCCAACGAGGAAAGTTGCTGCCGGTCAACTGCTCGACAGCATCATAACGCATCCGCAACGGAAGCTGAAATTTGACATGGACCTTCATTAGTAAAATTGCATGCATATAAAATAAACATGCCATAAATTTCTTATTCTATGTCAAACACCGTTGGGCAGAAATGACATGAATTAGAACAACATTAGGGGTTGACATGCAGAAATAATACAACGTTGGTCAGAATTATTTTGCAGCCATAACATTCTCAAAATAAACATCAACTTTAAATCATTGAAGGAACAACATATGTGATGCTTAATTTGATAATTCAACATTAAAACATGCTAAATACTCTAAACAAAAAATCTCGTTGGTTCATTTTTGTCCAGAACAAATAGCATGTTTTATGATCATATTATTTTAGGCAATTTAATTTCTGTTCAAAAACAGTGAAAAACATTAAAAACATCACCTTAATAATCATTTATTTGCACTGATAAAACAAAAATAGTAACAGAGAAACGTACAGTAGCCCAAAACTTTATGGGCTGTCGAAAACTTGGGCCGAAGCCCGCCTCCAAAAATAGCCCAAAATCCCCTTTGGCCTGGCAACCGTCCCCGCCTCCATCTGGTCCGTCCAACCAAACGGACGGCCAAGATCGGCTCGGAACCAAACAAAATGGGGGGCCGGCCAGGAAACCCTAACTCATTTCTTCTCCTCCTCCCCCGAGTTTTCCGCGACAGAGAGAGGGGGCCGACGCTGGTGGCGGCACCCTCCTCCCCTCGGCGGCGCGAGGCACGCGAGGTGTCCACGCCCGGCAGCCCGAGGCGGCCACGCCCGGCGGCCCGAGGCGAGCGACGCGGCCACGCCCGGCGGCCAGAGGCTTCCCTTCATCATGCCGGCGCGGTGGCGGCGCTCGCCGGAGCAGCGTGCGACGGACCATGTCATGCGCGCTCCTCCGTCAAGCGTGGCTACTGGCGCCGTTTCCGTCTGCGAGGGGGGCGCTCACCAGCGAGGCCGGCAGCCATTCCGCGCGTTACCGCGCGTCCATCCGCGTGTTCCTCCATCGTGAGAGAGCGGCGGCGCGGGATCCTTGCCCTCGCCGGAGCTATCGCTGCTCCGGCGGGCCCCGAAGGGAGAGGCAACGACCCGGCGGCGTCAGGTGAGGTTCTCATCCTCAAAAACGTGCCGAATTGCATATTTAGGGTTCATCCGTAATTGGGGAATTAGGGTTAGGGTGTATACATCATCTAATCATGCAACATAAAACAACAATTCGGGCTAATCTGAGGCTTAAGCATGATTTCGAAACTAAAATAGGATCATCAGATTGCTTGCATAACAAATCTGAAAGCCTAACATGCATAACAGGGGCTAAACATCAACATAATCAGCCTAAAAACACGATCTTCATACAAAATTGTGATCTCAGATCACAACTAGGGTTCTAGTGCTAGCAGTACTAGGCCTCTGATACCATTGTTAGATCTAAATCGACTGCAGCAGCACAAGATCGCGAAAAGTAGCCACTAGAACACCTAATGGTCATAATCAGATTGGTTTAGAGATGCATTACTGGGCATTGCAGTTGCCATCGATGCCTGCCTGAGGCAGGCTTGGTGCAGCGGTGTTGATGACAATCCGGTGGTCGCAAATGATCTGGAGATCCTCCTGATCCCCTCCGGGCGCCACCTGCACTGCCCTGGCACAACACGGCGAGGTTCCAGTCTTCCCGTTGCTTCTGGCCACTCTAGATCGGTAGAGTTTTGGGATGTGGGGGAAGCAGATGTTTAGATCGTTAACTGGATGTCGATCTCTCGCGTACTCCCCTTTATATGGCACAGCGCAACAGGGGACCAAAACCATCGAGTTGGTTTTGGCACCCCCGACCAGGGTGCGTTTGTTACATACGAGAATAATTCACGTACGGATCAAGTCCTGGACGTTGGTCCAGTGGGCCCATCCCTTTAACGTTAAGTTTTGACTTTTCTGTGTTAACTAAAAATGACTGTCGAACCCGACAGATCAACCAACACCAGGGCGTGATCCTGGTAGAGATCAGCGATGCCATAAACATCACCGTGAACATGTCGAGCAACCAGCTAAACAGGAGGGTCCCGGGCTCCCGGCGTCCATCTACCCACTGCCGAAGCGATGAGCTCTCCCTATCCAACGTCCTGACAGGCACGATCCCAAGATGCATAAGGTCCTGGCACCTGCTTGTTTTCTATTCTGAGCCGCTGAGATTGAACGGCAAAGGAGAATCAAGGCGTTGGTGGCAGTGGGTCATGTCGTTGTCGTGGAAGACTGATGTGTAGCGGTTCGGACGTGGTCGACGACGATGATCCAATTGTCTTTGGGACTCGGGGAAGGTGCGCTCGGGTGAGGATTGCCAGGAAGCGGTCGAAGGAGTGCTTGTAAGGTCCCAGCACGGCCCTAGACGGCGGCTGCTCGATTTGGGGAGCGGCATCTCCGGCCTAATCCAGGCGGCATTGCAGGGTTCGTTCCTCCGAGCATGGATGGGTAGAGAATAACCGAGGAGATATGTTGACGATGGAATTCTTGATTTCAATATTCTGTGGCAAACGATCTCCGGCGAGAAATTATGCTCAAATTGACAGGAGTTTTTCTAGGTTTTCTCTGGGAATCGGGAGCAGAGGGGACGGGTTATATATAAAGGAAATCGAGTAGGAACCGTTCTGGTTCGATTGGAGTTCGGGCGAAACTAAACAGAGGAACCCGGAGGAACATATACATGATGAACTCTGTTTCTTGCGCTGCAACAAAACATATCATTGAAGCCTTCTTTGCACGATGGACCAAAAGAAAAGGAGCGGACGACGGAAATCACAACGGACCAAATCAGGGGAACACTTCGTACTTTATTATTAAGGTATATATATGTATAGATAGATCAGTGGAAATTTGGTGAAAAAAGTACAAGGTTTAACGGGAGTAGTTTAAATGGGACACCATCAACAGCAGAGCAACTACCAAGCCAACAGACAGTACAGTAGGGTGGGAGAAGGACTTGTGCGTGACGGAGTCGATGTCCATTCCGGAGAGCTTCTTCTTGAGCTTGGTGTTCCAGTGGTTCTTGACGTCGTTGTCCGTCCGGCCGGGCAGCTGCGCGGCGATGACGGACCACCGGTTGCCGACGACGGAGTGCATCTTGATGATGGTCTGCTCCTCGGCGTCGGTGAACCCGCCGTGCCGCAGGTAGTTGGTCCACCGCAGCCGGCAGCTCTTCCCGCACCGCTGCAGACCTGGCACGTACAATGCAACCCCGTTCAGGTAGAGCCGAGAACAATCAACCACTCGCACGGCGCGCAGCGCATGCATTGGGCGGCGGTGGCGTGCGGACTCACCGGCGTTCTTGGGGATCTGGCGCCAGTTGCGGGTGCCGTGGATCGTGATGTAGGAGAGCAGCTTGTTGTCCTCCTCTGGCGTCCACTGCCCGCGCTTCACGTTGTCCTTCTCGCAGCACGGGATCCGGCCCATGTCGCCGGCGGCGTCTTCTCCTCCTCCCAGATCGTCCGCCGTCGTGGAGATTCCGGTTCCGATTCCGTACGTCGAGGCGCTAGTGCGGCGCGCTTGTGTCTATGATGAGCCGCCGCGCGCTGGGAAGTATAAATAGGTGCGGGCGCGCCCGTCCGTGCGTGCGAGCTGCCGGAGACACGGAAAGGGCGGGGCTGTGGGCGAAGGAGGCATGGGCGGGGTAAAGAATTCAACGCCCGCCCAAAGCGTGGGCACTCCCTCAGGACGGGACAGGTTGCCCACCCGAGCTGCGCCGGGTGCGCGGCGTCGACGGGCAGAGATGTACTTTCTGACCGCGCAAACTGCCGTGCCGAATGCATGCAGACGCCGGCTGAGGTCAGTGTACCCTGTTTCGCTCCGAGTCAAAGCAGACGATAGATCAGACTTCAGACAAGTTGAGAGACTCCGGAACCGGAATTATCAGTTGGTCAGTTGGTCTTGCTCAGTTGCTCACTAACATTTTCTTAAGTGAACGTGCTCTCAAGGATGTTCAGTGCGAGATTTGGGAGATGTTTTATTTTTCATGACTGAATGATGAAAGAGACGATCTGAATTTTGACAGGCAGACACAAAACCTAGACGAGGAGGTGTAGAGCATCACGGGCTAGCAGCAGCAGATGTTTGCCAAGAACATTCATTCAAACACTCCCTTTATTTTGGAGAGAAGGAGTTCTTTTTAAGCGCGGGCAAAAGAATCTGACTCAATTTCATCACTCCCTCCGATCCGTAATACATGTCATGGTTTTAGTTCGAAACTTCAAATTTGACTAAAAATGAACAAAACCACTATAATTATTATGGATCGGAGAAAGCAACTTATATGATGCTTAGACAACTTTGCTCCGTCGTTTTTTTGAGTCTTCAGATCAACATGAAACAACTCCCATCTCATACCGCTCTTTCTAACGATTACAAAATAAAATCTACAAGAAACGAGCAAATCTTCAAAGTTTTCAAACTATTTCCTTTTCCATGGCACAATCTTGTACTTTGCTGAAGCCAACCAAAGATAGATACCAAATCATACATGTAAATACGAACAAAGGTTCTCCCATAATTTTAATTCGACTCTAGCTCACAAACTCTTGTAGCTACTTCATTTATAAATTGCCGTATATAGTTTCATTACCTTCTTTAATACTGGGATTTTTCACGGTGATTGTCTTCACGAGATCTTCCACGGAGTAATTTGGGGCTGGAGCATTGATATAGTCCATCTCTTCAGGGGATTCATCTTTATTTTCGATACTGATCATCTTGAGGTCTTCAACCGCAAACCGCATATGAGGAGTACTGGAGGAGCAGAGCACCACGACAGCGAGAGATGTTTGCCAATCACATTCATTCAAATGTTTTCATACTTTTCTCTTAAGAGATTTCATTCGTTCAAACTATGGGTAGTGGAGTCGTGTGTCCGGCGGATCTCCATTCTATTTTCATGTTCATTGGGGTGGTTTCAGGTTAGTCTCTTTAGATCTACGGTTTTCATCATTTGCGATAGTTGCTGCTCTGGTGCGTTGGTCTTTGGGCCCCTTAGCACGACGACTTCCTGTTTGTCTACACAAGAAGCTCTACCATGACAAGATTTGCTCGTCTTCGGTGATGAAGGTGCGAGGACGAAGACGCACATTTGACTTGCGCTAGTGTTTTTTTGACATCGCTAGATAGTCCAGTGATCTATTTATAATTTTATTACTTTAGTTCTCTTTGTACCACTGTTATTTATTATTAATAGATCGGTGAAATTTTGGAGAAAAAAAAGTCCAGAGTTTAATGGGAGTAGTTCAAATGGGACACCATCAACAACAGAGCAACTACCGAGCCAACGGACAGTAGAGTAGGGTGGTGAACTCTAGCAAATTAACTTTGCTACTGAGATGATGTTTTTCAGCAAAGATTTAACAGATGAATAGATGGGAACCAAATTTGCAATACATATGTCCAATATTGAGTCTAGTGCTGTTTTTTCTTTGGTATATCAATGCCACGGTCACTGGCGTTTAGCCTTCAAATCAACATGAAACCGCTCTCGTCTCATCTCACTTGCACTAACGCTACACTACTGCCTCCTTCAGATCAACATGAATCTAGTGGGTAATTCGTTGCTCGCGAACCCATTTACCGCACGCCTTGGGCAAAAAAAAAAAAACGCCCATTTGATAGCCTAGGTTGCACCGAAATACTACACCGCGTGAAGCTTAAAGCAGCCCAAAACATGGCCAGGGAGGCACGCTCGATTCGGCGGTTTTTCATGGGACAGTCCCTGATGAGCACCGTGTGCTTGGAGGTTTACACGTGTTGGGAAGTGCAGGAGACGGGACGTCTCGATTAAGTCCCCATTCCACTCCCATCACCCACCCAAACGACACTCGTCACCACTCTCTCATCATTGTTTGTCCATGGCTGCCACACCTCCTCCTCCCCTTTGCCTGCTGGCCATCTCCCTATCCGGTCGATGATGGCGCAGGAAGTCTTGGCGGCACGTCAACTAGAGAAGCTCGTCGTCGGCAAGGGCGACCTCGCGGCAGATCTCAAGCGGCCGTCCCCCGTGTGTTCGAGGCCTCGCGCCACGAGGGCGGCAAGCTCGGCGGTGGCCTCATGAGTGAAGGATCCGCCCAACGGATCCTCAATGGTGACGGTCGCCGATCCATCGAGTGTTGCCCTGCCTTCACCGGGCCAACCCACTTCGATTTGGTGTGGTTTTTTCGCCCTGCCCGTCGGACGCACCCGTGTGTGTGTGTGGGGGGGGGGGGGGGTCATCGAGGGCTCTGGTGGCTCCATCGTCATCTAAGAGTGACCCTCTGCCGCCTCGTAGATTAGGGTAGCGGTTAGGGTTTGCTAGTGGCGGTTTTTGCTCCATCGATTTGGTTTCTTCAGCGAACAGCCAAAGTTTTATTTCAACCGCGAATGCACATATTAGTTAGAATCACGGTCACGTCGGTCAATCATTGCACTCCCCAAATTGGGGAAACCACCAAAATGTGGTCATGCCATAACCATGGCATAGTGTTCACAGTGTCATGATCATTCCATTGCATTGACCATGGCATTGTGTTCACAATGGCATGATCATGCAATTTCCCACGAGGCTACAAGGACCATATTTCCCTCAACCGGTGGATGCAAGGTCTAAAACCGATGGTGCCATGAAGGGTCGAGGTTGCGGCGGTTGAATGTACCGTGGCGCGACCAGAGGGGTGGGGGGTGAATGGTCGCTATACCAATGTTTACTGCTTTTTTAGTTTTAGGCAATGCGGAAGTAAAGGTGGCGACTTTAGCAACTACGGTGATCCTAATATGATGCTATGCAAGACAAAAAGTAAAGCAATCTATGAGTGAGTAAGGAGGAAGCGAAACAACCGGGCGGTAGCGGAGACGAGACGCGATATGTTTCCCGCAGTTCCTCCCACAAGAGGGAGTACGTCTGCGTTGAGGAGGCATGGACCAGAAAGGTCCAACAGCCACAAAGGCTTCAGCTTGTTCCTCGTGGAGACCCCACAAAGGAGCTTTCACTTCTCCACTGTCAAGGCCGGTCGAGGCGGCGATTCCTTCACAAGGTTGGGGCGAGCTCCATAACACAGGAGACTCCCAACACCCTATGGGGCTAGCACAACTCCAAGCTAGCCTCCATAGGAGCTCATCTCCAAGAGATCCCACAATAGGAACCCTAACAACAAGATCGACAAAGTATAAGGTGGGATTGGCAAAATCTTTCTTGGTGGAACTATAGATCGGGATCTCCTCCACCACTCCTCGAAGTTTTTGCTTGATTGGATGGATGGGGAGGGAGATCCTCAAGATTTGAGCTCAGCAACAATGGATGAGAGAGAGAAGAACAGACTTAATTCGAGCTGGGGAAGACGACCCCCTTTTATAGGGGTCCACGAATCCAACCGTTATCCTTTGGTTCTGCACAACCGGTACTACCGTTGTGGGGAGCGGTACTATTGCTTCTGGTTAAGCTCAACCCTCCTGCAAAGGACAAATGGGGCCCAACCGGTATTACTGGTACCGGTACCATCAAGGTACCGACATGGTCTCTGGGAGCCGCTGACCCCCTGCCCGGTACCACTGCGGTACTAAGGCGGAAGTACCGCCATGTTTGCATGACCGGTACCTTACCGGTACCTGGGCGGTACTACCGCGTTTCACCGTTGCCGGTGACTCAAGCGGTAGTGCCAGTTCAGGTATCGTCAAGGTACCGACATGCTCTCTGCAAGCTTTTCCCAAAAGGTGGTATCGCCAGCGGTACCTCAACCAGTACTACCGATCCTGTGAGGGAGCAGTAGTACTGCCGCGAGGTTACATGCTGACGTGTACCTGGTGCTGAAGGCGGTAGCGGTACTACCGCTCTCAGAACTGGTACTACCGGTTTTCCTAAACCAGGTTTCTTTTATTCACCTCTCCAACCACATCGTCTCGCGATACACACACAAAGCCAGAAAACCTATCAACTACTAACTTGAGTCTTCCGATCCTGAGGTGTTCAACGAGAACACCTTGCACCTACAAATGTTCAAGACAACTATGCACATGGTGAAATATATTTGAGTGTTGTTATCAAAACCACTTATGAAGATACCTTGCTCTTTCAATCTTCCCCTTTTTGGTGTTTGATGAGAACACAATAATTTGCAATATAGCACAAGATATTATGATACAATTTGAGATTTTCAAAATATAGACGGCGCTTCCCCTAGATGTGTGCGTAATCGGAATATGCATTTGAATACAAATGCAAATCATCCTAGGAGCACAACTCCCCCTAGGTTTTACAAACCAAGCACATATGCAACAACGGATATATGATATTATATATAGCATAGGCACAACTTGAGGCAACACAATTAGATACAAGGAGTTTGGGTGCATGAACCATACCTTTGCCTTGAGAAAACCCAAACTCCAATACTTTTGCCTCCATTGAGATGATATGTCCAATAGATATGAATACCGAAATCCAACATTTAGGCATACCATAATAATTCTTATTACAAACCAGGGGCGGGTCCACGGATAAAAGAGTCTCAAATACGAATAAAGTTTGTAATAACTAGGGATGAAAGTGATGCCAAGGCCGAAAATACCAAAACGAAGCACCAAGCTCTTGGCATCCCCATGCAAATTCATGTTCCCAATAGAACAACTTCTCCCTCTTTGGCACCGGAACACCAAAAAAGGAGAAGAAGCATGCTAACGGCCCAAAAGGATCACTCGTCATCTTCATCATCCTCATCATCCTCGTCCTCATTCTCCTCATCATCATCATCCTCATACTCCTCTCCACCGTAGCCTTTCTCTTCACCTTTGTCTTCATCTTCCTCCTCATCATGACCTTGGGCTTGAGTCCTTTCAGGGATGGAGTGTTCGGAGATAGTCCACTTGTGCTTAGACTTTCATTCCTCGGGAGGGGTGATGATGTTCTCGGGGCCATCGGAGACGGTGAGACCCATTGATAACGCGTGAAGCACACGTCCGTTGGGAACCCTGATGACCCACAAGTATAGGGGGTGTATCGTAGTACTTT
>NC_061514.1:115078918-115148303 GCF_022539505.1 Lolium rigidum | reverse complement strand
CCAATTCCACTTACTGACGTGGGCATTACCCTTCGGGTAACCGACATTGCCCTATCCTATACAATCTAACTGGAGGCCCATGAAGGTACTCGATGGCAAGGCGGGCCACTTGGATGGCGCAGAGAAGATTCCTTGGCGGACAAGACAAGGAAGGAGCCGAACAAGGAAAGTTTAGAGCTAGGACTACTGTAAACCTAGTCGTACCCGGTTGGACCTCTTGAGACCTGGCCTCCTATATAAAGGCCAGGAGAGGGGCTACCGAGAGACACACGATCAATCTTAGCAACTTTAGCCACCAGAAGTCTAGAGCTAGGTCGCCGCAGCACTTAGCCTCTCGACGATCTCAGCCGAAACCTTCGGCACCCCATTGTAACCCAATATTCTCATAATCAAGATTAGACAGGCAGGACGTAAGGGTTTTACCTCATCGAGGGCCCCGAACCTGGGTAAATTGCTCTCCCCGCTTGTCTAAGAACCGATGTCTCGTGTCAGCCAATAGGATTCCATCAACCCTAAGCCCCAATCGGAGGGCATTACCGAGGAGTACCCTCGACAATTGGCGCCGTCTGTGGGAACCCTGTCGGCACAAGATCGGTCATCGGCAGATCCAGTCATGTCATCGCCATCTTCATCAACACCATCATCGCCAAGTCTGGGAAGCCCGATTCGATTCGGCTCCTATGAATTCACCCCGCACAGCTGTTATCACCAGAATTTGACCAAGTCAGAGGTGGGCCGTAAGAAAAGATGGGCTTTGAAAGACTACACGTGAAGATCTTTGAAGCGGCCTTGCACGAAGAATTTGGGCTTCATTGCCCGTGTATCTGTAACATATTAGATCGCATCTTAGTTTAGAAGTTAGAATCTTACTCGTGCACGGTTTGGTGCACGCCCACATTAGAAAGTCCGCTGGACTATAAATATGTATCTAGGGTTTATGGAATAAACAACAACCAACGTTCAACCACAAACAAATCTCGGCGCATCGCCAACTCCTTCGTCTCGAGGGTTTCTACCGGTAGCATCATGCTGCCTAGATCGCATCTTGCGATCTAGGCAGCGACAAGCTCTGCCCCGTTGTTCATGCGTTGCTCGTATCGAAGCCTTTTTGATGGCGAGCAACGTAGTTATCTTAGACATGTTAGGGTTAGCATTGTTCTTCATATTACATGCTTTCGTAGTGCAACCCTTGCATGTCTAGCCGCCCTTACACCTATCTTAGGTGTAGGGGCGACCCCGCTTGGTCATAGTTTAGTAGATCTGATCCGTTATGATTGCTCCTTGTTCTACAAGGATTAGTTTAATATCTGCAATAGTTAGGCCTTACAAAGGGGGGAGGATCCAGACGGCACGTAGGGTGTCGTTCGTTGGCCCTAAGCAGGATGTTCCGAGGATCAACCTCGTGTTGGTTTTTAGGCCTTGTTTAGGATCGGCTTACGATCACCGTGCGTGGCCGCGAGGCCCAACCCGGAGTAGGACGATCCGATTATGCGGTGAAAACCCTAAATCGTCGTAGATCTCATTAGCTTTACCTTGATCAGCGGTGACCACCATATATTCGGACACCTCGTCCGAATCATGGGTGGATCGGCTCTTTGAGCCGATTCACGAGATAACCCGAGAGCCGATCGAGGCTCGTATTTAACGTTTACGTGTGTGCCCTGCAGGAAACTAAGCGAGGCATCATTCACACCTTCCTGACCAGGTATAGGTCAGGTGGTACGCCCTTGTGATAAACATCGGTGCGTGCGACCAGGAGGCTTTGCGGGCCGTCGCTCTGAGGGACTGGGGCCAGCCGCAGCCCTAGTTGTTCCCGGCTCTACGGTGTTGCCCGTCTCTGCCCGCCAGGGGGTTTCTGACGTCAACACATTCTGGCACGCCCGGTGGGACCGTCGACGACATCCACGACATCGCCATCTACATCCGAGATGGCGGAAGACACTCCGGTCACGTACGAGGATCTGCCTGATGAGCTCAAGAAGAAACATGACGAGATCAAGGCAACCCTCGAAGCGGAACTCATCGGCTCCTTCCACCGAACCCGCTCCCATGGCGTCAGGTGGAAGGGTTTCACACCTGAAGGCGCGCTCGATGGAGTGGACCGGTCCGCCCCGTCGGAAGAATGCACCAGGTCGGCCGCGGCAGAAATCAACTACATGGTGGCTCATTCGCTGCACCGCCACTCCGAGAGCCTCGGTGAACACCTTGGAGCGTGTCGCTCTGCGCGTCGTCAAGGAAATCATGAGCCACCGGTACTCCCCGTCGGGACCGGCTCTGGGGACTTTCAAAGGAGAGATGCCGCTCCAGCCCCAGCCGTTCGCATGGGCAGCGCCGGAACTTCCGAACTCATCGGCATACGTCGTCTACAAGATTGGTGGTGATCCTAGTGACTACCAATTCCTACCTGAGGCAACCAAGGAGATCCCGCACGGATACGCGTGCGCATACGTGCCGGACTGCAACGCCTGGGCACTCTCGAACCAGGCTGCA
Source organism: Lolium rigidum (assembly GCF_022539505.1). Lineage (NCBI taxonomy): Eukaryota > Viridiplantae > Streptophyta > Magnoliopsida > Poales > Poaceae > Lolium > Lolium rigidum. Next base: position 115,145,813 of record NC_061514.1, on the reverse strand, counting down.
ATATCGGGGCCTCTGGAACGGCAGGAGGAACGTCAGGAGCCGATCCTGAGAAGCAATCGTGGCTAGCTAAGTACGCCACTCCGACGAACCTCCAAAGCCCAGCTCCTGCAGTTGGCTTAGAACCGGAAAAACAAGCATGGCTGGTTAAATACGCCACCCCGGCGAATCTTCAGGGTTCGACACCTTCAGCCATCACAGCGGATCAGATTTGTGCAATTCTGAAAGATCAGTTCGGCATGATGCCAAAAAGGAAGGCGTTCGGCTACACCAAGCCGTACCCCAACAGCTACGAACTGATCCCGCTACCACCCAAATATCGGCTCCCGGACTTCACGAAGTTTAGTGGATCAGATGGTTCCAGCTCCATCGAGCATGTGAGCCGATATTTGGCACAGCTGGGCACGATCTCGGCGTCGGACAAGTTGCGCGTGAGGTTCTTCGCACAGTCCCTCACAGGATCGGCTTTCGGGTGGTACACATCGCTACCACCGAACTCCATCCGGACTTGGAAGCAGCTTGGAAGAGCAGCTCCATGAGCAGTATCACTCGGGAGGCTTCCGATGTTGGCATTGCCGATCTAGCGCAAGTACGGCGAAGCGCGGGGAGACAAGGTGGCGAATACGTCCAGCGCTTCAGGACAATTAGGAACCGATGCTTTTCGGCTCATATAAGTGAAAAAGAAGCAGTCGAGTTGGCGGTGGTGGGTCTCTCATCATCAATCAAGGACGTGGCCTCCCAAGCAAGCTACCCTTCGTTGGCGCACATGGTGCAGAAGCTGTCAGCATATGAACAACGCCACCCAGATGTTTACCAGGACAAATTCAAGCGGGTGGTGACTGTGGTTGAGGCAGACGAAGATGAAGGTGCCATGGGAGATCAGGAGGTAGCAGTGGCTGAATGGACTCGAGCGACAAGCCCCGTGACCTGCAAATGGGTGAAGCCACAAGGCCCTCCAAAAGGGTTCGACTTCGACGTGACTAAGACGGAGCAGATTTTTGACCTCTTACTCGCGGAGAAGCATATAAAGGTACCCGAAGGCCACAAGTTCCCCACGGTGCAAGAGCTGAACGGAAGGCCGTACGCAAATGGCATAACACGTTCTCCCACACCACCAACGACTGCAGGGTGTGGCGGCAGCAGATCCAAATGGCGATAGAAAACGGACGGTTGATTTTCAACCAATACGCCATGAAGGTCGACACGCACCCCTTCCCCACCGTAAACATGGTGGAGTATGCTTGCCATGGAGGGTGCCAGCCGGGTTTCCTGTGCAATATCAACATGGTAGATCTTGGACACCACGCTGGCAAGGATGGAGATGAGGGCAGCTGCTCTCATAGCAAATGTACAGAGGAAGCCGCTCCACGCGATCGGCTCCGCCAAGACGGAAAGCGCTACGTCACAGAGGGAGAAGTGAAGAACATAAGATATCAGCGACCTCTCTCTGATCACCTCCTCAACAAGTATGTGAGTCAGTACGACCAACGCCGACGGTCAAGCGATGATGATGAAAGAGATCGTCCGGCTAGAGAAGCCGAAGACATCGTCGGCATAATCGCGATGAGAAGGAGCACGAGCGTTGTGCCAAGGAAAAGGCAAGGGAGCAAGACGACGAGGACAGAGCACTCGGGACCGTCCCTTCTTCGGATATCGCTGGGATTCGGGAATGAGCCGATTGCCAACAATCGGCAATTGCCCGAATGCAACCGAAAGAAGAAGGAGGCAGCCAACGTGTCCGTGTTCGAGCGCTTAGGACCTCTCCCGCCACAGAGCAAACGAGCTGAGTCCCCTCGGTTGAGAAATCTCGAAGATTCAGAAGACGAGGGAGAAGAAGAAGACAGGTATCACCGGCCAAGGTGGTGCCCTGATGGACTCAGCCGTTCCCAGAAACGCAGGGTTCAACGATTACGCGGCCCGGAAGAAGCCGAGAGGTTATACTTGCATACATTGAGGAAGGCAAGGCCCGATCTAGGCCGCGAAGGTTCAGCCGAACCTTGGATGAAGAGGGTCGTCCACGGAAAATGGAGTGGCGCCCCAAGCAAAGGAAAGCCGATGATGAAACATCGGCTGGCACAAACATGGTGCTCGTTCTTCCGACAAAGTTTAGTGCTCCACGATTTCACGATGCACTCAAGGGGGACGACAGCAAGCGCACCAACACGATAAAGTCAGAGATTGGGCTGGTTTTGTCTACCGGCCTGAACGAGTAGCAAGAGCACATCAATGAGCAAACGTGGCGAGGCTGATCCTTGTGATCGGCCCCAAAATTTATGAAGGGACATTACAAAACCTTCATCGAACAACATGGAGGCCGATTCCAGCAATCGGCCAAAATTATCCTCACCATCTATTCTGCCTGGGTTCAACATGTTATCCAACAGAGCCGATACCATCAATTCTCTTGACAGAATCGGCTCGGGGGGGCACCCAGGTGGATAAAACACGAGGATATGCGGTAGAAATAGCTCATCCTTTGGTGATGGGTATTGGAGTATGGGGGCCGATGCGCAAGTCGGCCGTAAAAAAAAAATCTGAAAATTCGAAATTTTTTCGAGCAAAGCCGATGCATGGCCATCGACTCAAGAGGGTCAATGGAGCGCGAAGAGGGTTTTTAATGAAAGAACTCCTCAATGGAGTAGTTTAAGAGCTCGGATCCTCTCTTCAAGGACAAGGCCAAGAGCAGTCTGGACGTGCAGATCAGGTCAAGGATGGATTGCATTAGATCCGCCAAAGGAAAGGAGCCGATCCGGCCGGCAAGATGCAAGAAGAACTGAAGAAGCTCGGGGGGCAGCTCACCTTGAAGGCTCTCTGCTCTGGGAAGCCGATTTATGTTCCGATCGGCTGGTTCTGCATAAAAGGCTCCCTCGGGCATAATCAATCCCAGGTCCATACGGCTAATCCGCGTATCCTCGTCTCTGTTTTGCCTTGGCTGAGACTCGGGGTGCAGCAGGCCTGGTAGATGCTCTACTGAGGAACCGATTGGGGTACCATCGGCTGATCGTCGTTGCAACCTTCTTCACAAAATGATGAGCGCTCGCTGAAGAGGATCGCTGAAACCGATGGGAGGAGTTTAAGGGCTCTCCTGGAAATCATCAGTCGAAGAACGGTAGGGTAAAGATCGAAGGACCGATGCGTGGCTATCGGCTCGTTACGCATTGGCAAAAGGGACAAATCGGCAAGATCAGAGGGAATCGGCTAAGATAAACTAAAAGGGCATCGGCAAAATCAGATTGGGGAAAGTTCTTCATCGATAGATTTCTTACATAAGGAGCTGATTGTCCTCAAAAGGAGGTACTAGGGGATGCATTGCCCCATCTACTGCTACTGGTCCTATGCTAGATGTCTTATCTACGGGCCGTCGCTGCCCTCCTCGTCGCCGTCATCACCGGTGTCGGCGCTACTCCCGGCCGGCTCGTCGTCGCTGCTCCAGCGGCCACCGGCAGGACCTTCATTGTCCTCATCTTCCTCGTCGTCGTCGTCGTCGTCGCTGTCGAAGTCACTCAGATTTCCCGGCCAGGGGCAATGGCGCTTGGCTGGCGGCTCGTCGGGGAAGCTATCGTCGTCATCGTCCTCCTCTTCCGCCTCCTCCACCTCCTCGGAGGTGGTGAAGTCGTCCCGGAGAGAAGCGATCGTCATCGCTCTCCTCCTCCGATTCCCCGTCGGCGAGGTACCGGAGGTCACTCTCCCCGTCCGTCGAGGATTTGTCATCCTCCGACCAGAGGGAGAAGTCATGGCTAGACTCCTCCCCGGCCTCAATGGCGCGGCGGATGTTGGCCGCGTGGACCTCCGTCGGGTTCGGCTCCGGCGTCGGCGCGCGAGACGGAGAGGACTGGGTGGAAAGATCCGATGAAGCAGAGGAGGAGGAAGACATGGTGGCGCAGGACGGCTTTTGGAGTGCTAATGCGAAGGAGATGCAGGATTAAGCCGTGCAGAGCGGTTAAATAAAAGGGGATATAGTGGAAATTCAATGCCACAGCAGTTTCCGAGGGAGTGGTGCCTAAAAGAAAAAAAAAACTGCCAGGTCACGCGGAGAAGTTGAGAAGGCAGGGCATCATGATGACGGATACTGCAACGGTTCTGCCACGACATGACCCGACGAAGGAAAGCATAATGTTTTTGGAAATGTCATTTCCAAAACCAGGGGGGCATGTGTTATCACCAGAATTTGACCAAGTCAGAGGTGGGCCGTAAGAAAAGATGGGCTTTGAAAGACTACACGTGAAGATCTTTGAAGCGGCCTTGCACGAAGAATTTGGGCTTCATTGCCCGTGTATCTGTAACATATTAGATCGCATCTTAGTTTAGAAGTTAGAATCTTACTCGTGCACGGTTTGGTGCACGCCCACATTAGAAAGTCCGCTGGACTATAAATATGTATCTAGGGTTTATGGAATAAACAACAACCAACGTTCAACCACAAACAAATCTCGGCGCATCGCCAACTCCTTCGTCTCGAGGGTTTCTACCGGTAGCATCATGCTCGCCTAGATCGCATCTTGCGATCTAGGCAAGCACAAGCCTGCCCCGTTGTTCATGCGTTGCTCGTATCGAAGCCTTTTTGATGGCGAGCAACGTAGTTATCTTAGACATGTTAGGGTTAGCATTGTTCTTCATATTACATGCTTTCGTAGTGCAACCCTTGCATGTCTAGCCGCCCTTACACCTATCTTAGGTGTAGGGCGGCACCCGCTTGGTCATAGTTTAGTAGATCCGATCCGTTACGATTGCTCCTTGTTCTACAAGGATTAGTTTAATATCTCGCAATAGTTAGGCCTTACAAAGGGGGGAGGATCCAGCGGCACGTAGGGTGTCGTTCGTTGGCCCTAAGCGAGGATGTTCCGAGGATCAACCTCGTGTTGGTTTTTAGGCCTTGTTTAGGATCGGCTTACGATCACCGTGCGTGGCCGCGAGGCCCAACCCTGGAGTAGGACGATCCGATTATGCGGTGAAAACCCTAAATCGTCGTAGATCTCATTAGCTTTACCTTGATCAAGCAGGACCACCATATATTCGGACACCTCGTCCGAATCATGGGTGGATCGGCTCTTTGAGCCGATTCACGAGATAACCCGAGAGCCGATCGAGGCTCGTATTTAACGTTTACGTGTGTGCCCCGCAGAAACTAAGCGAGGCATCATTCACACCTTCCCGACCAGGTATAGGTCAGGTGGTACGCCCTTGTGATAAACATCGGTGCGTGCGACCAGGAGGCTTTGCGGGCCGTCGCTCTGAGGGACTGGGGCCAGCCGCAGCCCTAGTTGTTCCCGGCTCTACGGTGTTGCCCGTCTCTGCCCGCCAGGGGTTTTCTGACGTCAACAACAGCGACTCTTCTCGCTCGACCTTTTCCGATCTACAAGGAAACATGGAGATGACCTTCGGCAGCTGATACGTCTCCGACGTATCGATAATTTCTTATGTTCTATGCCATATTATTGATGATACCTACATGTTTTATGCACACTTTATGTCATATTCGTGCATTTTCTGGAACTAACCTATTAACAAGATGCCGAAGTGCCAGCTCTCGTTTTCTCGTTGTTTTTGGTTTCGTAAATCCTAGTAACGAAATATTCTCGAATTGGACGAAACAAAGACCCGGGGCCTATTTTTCCACCGGAGCTTCCGAAGACCGAAGAACATACGAAGTGGGGCCACGAGGTGGCGACACCACAAGGCGGCGCGGCCCAGGGGGGGCCCGCGCCGCCCTATGGTGTGGCCCCCTCGTCTGGCCCCCGACTCCGCCCTTCCGCCTACTTAAAGCCTCCGTCGCGAAACCCCTGATGCGAAAAACCACGATACGGAAAACCTTCCAGAGCCGCCGCCATCGCGAAGCCAAGATCTGGGGGACAGGAGTCTCTGTTCCGGCACCCTGCCGGAGCGGGGAAGTGCCCCCGGAGGCTTCTCCATCGACACCGCTGCCATCTCCACCGCCATCTTCATCACCGCTGCTGCTCCCATGAGGAGGGAGTAGTTCTCCATCGAGGCTCGGGGCTGTACCGGTAGCTATGTGGTTCATCTCTCTCCTATGTACTTCAATACAATAATCTCATGAGCTGCCTTACATGATTGAGATTCATATGATGATGCTTGTAATCTAGATGTCATTATGCTAGTCAAGTGAGTTTTACTTATGTGATCTCCGGAGACTTCTTGTCCCACGTGTGTAAAGGTGACAGTGTGTGCACCGTGTGGGTCTCTTAGGCTATATTTCACAGAATACTTATTCACCGTTGAATGGCATAGTGAGGTGCTTATTTATATCTCTTTATGATTGCAATGTGTTTGTATCACAATTTATCTATGTGCTACTCTAGCAATGTTATTAAAGTAGTTTTATTCCTCCCGCACGCGTGCAAAGGTGACAAGTGTGTGCACCGTGTTAGTACTTGGTTTATGCTATGATCATGATCTCTTGTAGATTGCGAAGTTAACTATTGCTATGATAATATTGATGTGATCTATTCCTCCTACATATGCATGAAGGTGACAGTGTGCATGCTATGTTAGTACTTGGTTTAGTCTTTTGATCTATCTTACACTAAAGGTTACTAAAATATGAGCATTATTGTGGAGCTTGTTAACTCCGGCATTGAGGGTTCGTGTAATCCTACGCAATGTGTTCATCATCCAACAAAAGTGTAGAGTATGCATTTATCTATTCTGTTATGTGATCAATGTTGAGAGTGTCCACTAGTGAAAGTCTAATCCCTAGGCCTTTTTCCTAAATATCGCTATCGCTGCTTGTTTACTCGTTTTATCGTGTTACTACTATCGCGTTACTACTCTGCGTTACTACCGCTTGTTTATCGTCCCGGGCAAAGCACTTTTCTGGTGTCGTTGCTACTACTTATTCATACCACCTGGATTTCACTATCTCTTCGCCGAACTAGTGCACCTATTAGGTGGGTTGGGGACACAAGAGACTTCGTGCTTTGTGGTTGCAGTGGTTGCATGAGAGGGATATCTTTGACCTCTTCCTCCCCGAGTTCGATAAACCTTGGGTGATCCACTTAAGGGAAACTTGCTCGCTGTTCTACAAACCTCTCGCTCTTGGAGGCCCAACACCGTCTACAAGAATAGAAGCTCCCGTAGACATCAAGCACTTTTCTCGGCGCCGTTGTCGGGGAGGAAAGGTAAAAAGGCACTCATACTCCGGTTCCAGTGTAACAGTACTTTTCTCAGCGCCGTTGTGTTTGTGCTCGAAGCTATTTCCTTTAGATCCCGCAATTGCATCTTTTTGTTTCTTGTTTACACTAGTTTGGCATAATGGACAACAATGAGCTTCTTATTCTATTTCCCGATTTAAAACATGGATTGTTTGATGCGAAAATTAAAAAACCTATGAAATCTTATTTGCATGTCGGTAGTAATATTGGTATGAACGCTTTGAACACCATTGTTGATAATAATATAGAAAGTTCTAAGCTTGGGGAAGCTGGTTTTCATGATCTTTTTAGTCCCCCAAGCATTGAGGAGAAAATTTTCTTTGATGATACTTTGCCTCCTATTTATGATAATTATGATGATAGTGGTCTTTTGGTGCCACCTACTATGGAGAGTAAATTTTATAATGATTATACTATGCCTCCTACACTTGATGAGAATAATAATGATAGCTACTTTGTTGAATTTGCTCCCACTACAACTAATAAAATTGATTATGCTTATGTGGAGAGTAATTATTTTATGCATGAGACTCATGATAAGAATGCTTTATGTGATAGTTATATTGTTGAGTTTGCTCATGATGCTACTGAAAATTATTATGAGAGAGGAAAATATGGTTGTAGAAATTTTCATGTTACTAAAATGCCTCTCTATGTGCTGAAATTTTTGATGCTACACTTGTTTTATCTTCCTATGCTTGTTACTTTGCTCTTCTTGAACTTGTTTATTTACAAGATTCCTATGCATAGGAAGCATGTTAGACTTAAATGTGTTTTGAATTTGCCTCTTGATGCTCTCTTTTGCTTCAAATACTATCTCTTGCGAGTGCATCATTAAAACCGTTGAGCCCATCTTAATGGCTATAAAGAAAGAACTTCTTGGGAGATAACCCATGTGTTATTTTGCTACAGTACTTTGTTTTATATTTGTGTCTTGGAAGTTGTTTACTACTGTAGCAAACTCTCCTTATCTTAGTTTTAGTTTTTGTTGTGCCAAGTAAAGTCTTTGATAGTAAAGTAAATACTAGATTTGGATTACTGCGCAGTTCCAGATTTCTTTGCTGTCACGAATCTGGGTCTAATTCTCTGTAGGTAACTCAGAAAATTATGCCAATTTACGTGAGTGATCCTCAGATACGTACGCAACTTTCATTCAATTTGAGCATTTTCATTTGAGCAAGTCTGGTGCCCTTTTAAAATTCGTCTTTACGGACCGTTCTGTTTTGACAGATTCTGCCTTTTATTTCGCATTGCTTCTTTCGCTGTGTTGGGTGGATTTCTTTGTTCCATTACCTTCCAGTAGCTTTGAGCAATGTCCAGAAGTGTTAAGAATGATTGTGTCACCTCTGAACATGTGAATTTTTAATTATGCACTAACCCTCTAATAAGTTTGTTTCGAGTTTGGTGTGGAGGAAGTTTTCAAGGGTCAAGAGAGGAGGATGATATACTATGATCAAGGAGAGTGAAAACTCTAAGCTTGGGGATGCCCCGGTGGTTCACCCCTGCATATCCTAAGAAGACTCAAGCGTCTAAGCTTGGGGATGCCCAAGGCATCCCCTTCTTCATCGACAAATTATCAGGTTCCTTCTCTTGAAACTATATTTTTATTCGGCCACATCTTATGTACTTTAATTGGAGCGTCTGTGTGCTTTTGTTTTTGTTTTCGTTTGAATAAATGCTTGTGTGGGAGAGAGACACGCTCTGCTGGTTCATATGAACACATGTGTTCTTAGCTTTTAATTTTCATGGCGAAGTTTCTTCTTCGTTAATTTGTTATATGGTTGGAATTGGAAAATACTACATGTAGTAACTCTAAAATGTCTTGGATAATTTGATACTTGGCAATTGTTGTGCTCATGTTTAAGCTCTTGCATCATATACTTTGCACCCATTAATGAAGAAATACTTAGAGCTTGCTAATTTGGTTTGCATATTTGGTTTCTCTAAAGTCTAGATAACATCTAGTATTGAGTTTTGAACAACAAGGAAGACGGTATGGAGCCTTATAATGTTTACAATATGTCTTTTATGTGAGTTTTGCTGCACCGTTCATCCTTGTGTTTGTTTCAAATAACCTTGCTAGCCTAAACCTTGTATCGAGAGGGAATACTTCTCATGCATCCAAAATCCTTGAGCCAACCACTATGCCATTTGTGTCCACCATACCTACCTACTACATGGTATTTCTCCGCCATTCCAAAGTAAATTGCTTGAGTGCTACCTTTAAAATTCCATCATTCACCTTTGCAATATATAGCTCATGGGACAAATAGCTTTAAAAACTATTGTGGTATTGAATATGTACTTATGCACTTTATCTCTTATTAAGTTGCTTGTTGTGCGATAACCATGTTTCTGGGACGCCATCAACTATTCTTTGTTGAATATCATGTGAGTTGCTATGCATGTCCGTCTTGTCCGAAGCAAGAGAGATCTACCACCTTCATGGTTGGAGCATGCATATTGTTAGAGAAGAACTTTGGGCCGCTAACTAAAGCCATGATTCATGGTGGAAGTTTCAGTCTTGGACATATATCCTCAATCTCATATGAGAATAATAATTGTTGCCACATGCTTATGCATTAAAGAGGAGTCCATTATCTGTTGTCCATGTTGTCCCGGTATGGATGTCTAAGTTGAGAATAATCAAAAGCGAGAAATCCAAAATGCGAGCTTTCTCCTTAGACCTTTGTACAGGCGGCATGGAGGTACCCCATTGTGACACTTGGTCAAAACATGTGCATTGCAAAGATCCGGTAGTCCAAGTTAATTAGGACAAGGTGCGGGCACTATTAGTATACTATGCATGAGACTTGCAACTTGTAAGATATAATGTACATAACTCATATGCTTTATTACTACCGTTGACAAAATTGTTTCATGTTTTCAAAATAAAAGCTCTAGCACAAATATAGCAATCGATGCTTTCCTCTTTGAAGGACCATTCTTTTTACTTTTATGTTGAGTCAGCTCACCTATCTCTCTCCACCTCAAGAAGCAAACACTTGTGTGAACTCGTGCATTGATTCCTACATACTTGCATATTGTACTTGTTATATTACTCTATGTTGACAATTATCCATGAGATATACATGTTACAAGTTGAAAGCAACCGCTGAAACTTAATCTTCCTTTGTGTTGCTTCAATACCTTTACTTTGATTTATTGCTTTATGAGTTAACTCTTATGCAAGACTTATTAATACTTGTCTTGAAGTACTATTCATGAAAAGTCTTTGCTATATGATTCACCTGTTTACTCATGTCATTACCATTGTTTTGATCGCTGCATCCACTACATATGTTTACAAATAGTATGATCAAGGTTATGATGGCATATCACTTCAGAAATTATCTTTGTTATCGTTTTACCTCGCTCGGGACGAGCGTAACTAAGCTTGGGGATGCTTGATACGTCTCCGACGTATCGATAATTTCTTATGTTCTATGCCATATTATTGATGATACCTACATGTTTTATGCACACTTTATGTCATATTCGTGCATTTTCTCGGAACTAACCTATTAACAAGATGCCGAAGTGCCAGCTCTCGTTTTCTCGCTGTTTTTGGTTTCGTAAATCGTAGTAACGAAATATTCTCGGAATTGGACGAAACAAAGACCCGGGGCCTATTTTTCCACGGAGCTTCCAGAAGACCGAAGAACATACGAAGTGGGGCCACGAGGTGGCGACACCACAAGGCGGCGCGGCCTGTGGGGGCCCGCGCCGCCCTATGGTGTGGCCCCCTCGTCCGGCCCCCGACTCGCCTCTTCCGCCTACTTAAAGCCTCCGTCGCGAAACCCCCGATGCGAAAAACCACGATACGGAAAACCTTCCGCAGCCGCCGCCATCGCGAAGCCAAGATCCGGGGGACAGAGTCTCTCGTTCCGGCACCCCGCCGGAGCGGGAAGTGCCCCCGGAAGGCTTCTCCATCGACACCGCTGCCATCTCCACCGCCATCTTCATCACCGCTGCTGCTCCCATGAGGAGGGAGTAGTTCTCCATCGAGGCTCTGGGCTGTACCGGTAGCTATGTGGTTCATCTCTCTCCTATGTACTTCAATACAATAATCTCATGAGCTGCCTTACATGATTGAGATTCATATGATGATGCTTGTAATCTAGATGTCATTATGCTAGTCAAGTGAGTTTTACTTATGTGATCTCCGGAGACTTCTTGTCCCACGTGTGTAAAGGTGACAAGGTGTGCACCGTGTGGGTCTCTTAGGCTATATTTCACAGAATACTTATTCACCTGTTGAATGGCATAGTGAGGTGCTTATTTATATCTCTTTATGATTGCAATGTGTTTGTATCACAATTTATCTATGTGCTACTCTAGCAATGTTATTAAAGTAGTTTTATTCCTCCCGCACGCGTGCAAAGGTGACAAGTGTGTGCACCGTGTTAGTACTTGGTTTATGCTATGATCATGATCTCTTGTAGATTGCGAAGTTAACTATTGCTATGATAATATTGATGTGATCTATTCCTCCTACATATGCATGAAGGTGACAAGTGTGCATGCTATGTTAGTACTTGGTTTAGTCTTTTGATCTATCTTACACTAAAGGTTACTAAAATATGAGCATTATTGTGGAGCTTGTTAACTCCGGCATTGAGGGTTCGTGTAATCCTACGCAATGTGTTCATCATCCAACAAAAGTGTAGAGTATGCATTTATCTATTCTGTTATGTGATCAATGTTGAGAGTGTCCACTAGTGAAAGTCTAATCCCTAGGCCTTTTTCCTAAATACTGCTATCGCTGCTTGTTTACTGTTTTACTGTGTTACTACTACTGCGTTACTACTGCTGCGTTACTACTGCTTGTTTACTGTCCTGGGCAAAGCACTTTTCTGGTGTCGTTGCTACTACTTATTCATACCACCTGTATTTCACTATCTCTTCGCCGAACTAGTGCACCTATTAGGTGTGTTGGGGACACAAGAGACTTCGTGCTTTGTGGTTGCAGGGTTGCATGAGAGGGATATCTTTGACCTCTTCCTCCCTGAGTTCGATAAACCTTGGGTGATCCACTTAAGGGAAACTTGCTGCTGTTCTACAAACCTCTGCTCTTGGAGGCCCAACACTGTCTACAAGAATAGAAGCTCCCGTAGACATCAGCAGCGTCCACTACAGCGTCAACTCGGAAGGAGTCCTTCGACTACTAGAACCACTCGCCTCCAGATCGATAGGTCCAGGCACGTCGTCATCAGTCGACCTTTCGGCTGGTCTGACGGACTCAACGAACTCGTCCGCGCCATCAACTCCTCGTTCGACGTCTTCAATGTCGGTTGGATCCGATAATCCCGCATCTTCGGAGATGACCTCGTACTACTGCTTGAACTGCGATACCAGGCACGGGCTAGGATCAAGCGACACACCGTTCATCTGCAACGCCCAGTATTCATCGGGAGAGGATAGTGTCGACAGCATCGTCCAAGGTGCCACCCGGAAAACGGCACACCACCAGGTTTATGCCGCCAATAACACAGGAAACACAAGGAACAGGGGAGATGGAGATCACACCCCCCGCTCCAGCAGACGAGCAAGTTTTGGAAACAGCGCCAGTAACAACAACATCGATTACACCATCGCAGAGGAAGAGTGGGCAGCAGCCAAGGTAGCCGTGCTTAACAACACGCCGCTCCCCGCAGGAACCTCGGTTGGGATCCTCAACGCTTATCGCTCTATATTGGAGAAAAACCGGGAGCGCCTATCGAAAGAGCAAGCCACCCTCGAGAGACGCTTATCCGCTGCAGACCAATCTAGTGAACGACGGAGGGGCTTGCGAGGAAGCGCCTCTCGAAGCACTCAAGGTGCAGGCAAGCACCGATCAAGGTTATCCAGACTTTCGGAAGATGACGGCAGAGAAATAACGTCGAATCTGACCAAGTCCTTCATGACCACGGACACCGCGGGCATGCCACGGCCAAAAACCGTCGCGGGAGCAACTGCCAATCTCGCAGCATACCTCATCAATCAGCGCCCTGAAGGTTCTATGGACCAAGCCCATCGGGGTGCCCTAGAAAGTCTCGCAATATTAGGAGACGACCTGGTCCCGTAGAAGGAAAAAACCACGTTACAGGCCAGCGGCTCAAAGCATCGTGCGACAGATGCTCGAGATGAGATCACCCAGAGTAGAATCGACAAAGCAAGATGGCGACGCGCCGCTAGGGAGGAATATGACAGTGATTCTTTGGATGAAAGCCAGGAGAACGACGGAGAGTTAAGGGGGGCCGATTGCTTAAGCTAAGTAATCCGCGAGGCGATGCCACCCAAAAAGTTCAAGCCCACCCCTACTGACGCCGCCAAATATGATGGACAGCAGGAGCCGAGGTCCTGGATAGACGACTACTTGCAGACTGTGATTCTGCACAAGGGAAATCAGATAGCAGCAATGCAATGCTTACAGCTTTACCTGAAGGACTCAGCACGAGCTTGGCTAAGAGGCCTGCCGAAGGGTTCCATCAAATCATGGGACGACCTAGTAGACGCTTTCGTTGCTAATTTCCAAGCAACATACAAAAGGCCCGTCGGGATTGAGGAATTACGGCATTGCCAGCAAAAGCAGAAGGAATCGATGCGTGCATACATCAGGACATTCACCAAGCTCTTAAACGCTGCATAAGATGTCTCTGTCGACAGATCAATCGATGCTTTCAGCGATGGCATCCGACGTGAAACCTACATAGAGGAACTCGGGCGCAAAAAGCCAAAAACTATAACCAAGTTAATGGAAATCGCCAACAGCTGGGCTGATGGCGAGGACAACGTACGAAGGCCGCGACAGCGCAGTGACGACGAAGACGACGACCAGCCGAAGCACGACTCGGGTGGACGAAGGGATCGCCATAAGAGAAGAAAAAACCGCAGTTACGACGATAGTAACCTGGTAGCTGCAGGATACCCTGATCGGCAGGACGATCGGTACGACGACAGACGAGACGATCGGCAGGACGACAATCGGAACAACTCTGGAAACCGCGGTAACTACAAACCACGACCACAGAGGACTCCCGAGCTACCCTTCGCCGAACAGATAAATGCTCCTTGCTATTTGCATTCGTACGTCAACTCTAAGGACAACAAAACGAAGTCAAGCCACTTGCTCAGGGATTGTAGGCAGTTCATTGAAATGCAGAAACTCGTCCAGCAGCAGCCACAGCCGCCACCACCACCACCCCCACCGAAACACCAGGTCCAGCAGGCTCAGCATCACCAACCCAATGAGGCGTTTCCACCTCCACGTGGGCAGATGAGCATGATCCACAGGACATGTGTTTCAAGAAGAGAAATGAAGAAGCTCACCCGAGAAATCAATCTGGTAAAAAGCATCATGGCGAACATCCCTGAGTATGTCGAGTGGTCGTCTCAGAACATTACGTTCAGCCGAGCAGATCACCCGATGACCATACCAAAACCAGGACACGCTGCCTTAGTAGTCGAGGCGCAAATAGGGGGGTTCAAGATGAGCAAAGTCTTCATGGATGGTGGAAGCGGACTAAACCTGATATTCGTCGACACAATCAAAAGTATGGGGGTCACCATGAGAATGGTAGAAGATACTGACACCTGTTTTCATGGGATTCTCCCCACTTCACCGGCGTACTCTCTTGGCAAAGTTTACCTGGACGTCGTCTTTGGCAAACCCGACAACTTCAGGAAGGAAAAGATCGAGTTTGAAGTCGTGAACTGGGAATCACAGTACCACGCTATACTCGGAAGACCAGCTTATGCCAAGTTCATGGTTGTACCGCACTACGCATACCTCAAGCTGAAAATGCCTGGGAGCAACGGGACAAACATCACAGTCTATGGAAGTTTCTCACGCTCAGACAATTGTGATCGCGACTTTCAGAGGATTGCTGCAAAGTTTGGGTTAAAACAGGAAATTACCGATCTCCCTTCCAAGTCATCGCCACGCGATAATAAGGAAGAAAAACACGTCAGGGAAACGAAGAAGAAGCCAGCCGACCTTGCCCCAGAAGTTTCGGCAGTAAAAGCTTTGGCAGTTGACGGTACAGCAGTCATAGGAGAAAGCAAGACACTGACAATCGCCGTCGAGACCCCTAGTGAAATCAACGACGCTTCGAAAACCGCTAACATGGTCGACAAGCCGGAAGATAAGAAGAACCCTTTCCTTGCTTAGGCAGATGAATAGTGCTTAGTTTTTCCTTTCTTTTCAACAGGGCCTTCCTTTTTTCGCCCCTTAGTCCCGTGCTTACTTTATTAATGAGAACTTAAGTTTTGATTCCTTGAAAAGCATTGCAGTAATTCGGAGCACCCAAACCGCATCATCGTAAACCTTGCTTACGCCCCTCGGCGAACGATGGTGCAACGTAGTACGCGGCAAAAGATTGTGCTCCGAAAAAGCCTCTGAAACTACGAGCGCTAAAGGATGCAAAACAAACAAGGACGCTGACCTTTCCCCTCGCTACGGATGCCTCTACGAGCGCCGTAAATAGCAAGAGTCCGGAAATACATATAAAACAACCCACGTTCGATATTTTACTTATGGAAATATCAAAGAACAACGGGCTCATCGACAGAGTTAGTGCTTCCGATACATTCGGGAGCCGCTCGTCGTAACAAACATCGGTTGAAAGCAAAGTTGTACATACAACGGGTTTAGCAAGACCTGCAACACGAGCTGATCACTCAAACAATTTGCTGACCAACGAGTACACATACGCTTAAACGGGCAATTAAGATTTGCTCCTTCAAAATTTGCCAACGGCATTAACACGGTAAAAGTACATATATATGTACCTACCGAAAAAATAAGTTTCAACTACACAATCCAAACGCTTGGATGAAGTAGTCAAATTATCTATTTACAATAAGAACTTGACTCCGAATTACTCTTGCAAAGTATCTTTTTCTTCAGGTACCTTCGAGTCTTTTTCCAGCCTGTCGACAATTATATTGGACGGCAGTATCACCTTCGGGTACAGAAATTCCAAATCGCCCACTGCATTGGCAATGGATAGCAAGTCTGCCGAAGGATAACACGCAAGGACGAGGGCAAGCGTAAATCTGGCCCCTGCAAAAACCTGAGCTCGCACCAAGTCTCGAATTTTCTTGGTGTTCCTAAATTCAGACATCAGAGTCAACAGTGTAGGAGGGACCGCGTTCAAGGGGAACATCGTCCTCCAAATTACTCTTAGGGCTTTGTAGCACTTGTCGAAGACGTGGTGGACCTGCTGAACCCGATCTTGGAACTGGGCGACAGCCGAAGCTTTCGAGTGCTCCCTCCAGAAAATCTCATCGGCTGATGACAGCTGGGTTAATGCGTTCACGCGCTCGTGAATCCGCTTGTTCTCTTCAGCACAGTTCAAAGCTATGACTAGCAAAGGAATCAACAGAAGATCAGACAATGCATTTTTGATAAAGAGTAATGAGCGCAAGGACCAGGGAACTTACAGTTCAAACTTTCGGTGGCCTTATGAAGTTCAGTAAGAGCGTAGCGCTCTACGTCGGCTGGAATCTCGCTCTTCTTCTTGATAATGGCAGCCAAGGCATAGGTATTGCGCAGATCCTTTTCCATCTGCGCGATCCGATCCTTCATACGTTGGATTCGATCATCTTCAGAAAGAGCACCCGAAGAATCATCGACAAACGCAGGCACTGGGAAAACCTACAAAAACAGCGTCAAGGGTATGACGGATCGTATCGCTTCAAGCATTGAAAGTAACTCCCATCGGGAGAGTGCAAGTAAAAAATGTCATAACAAGAGTGTAGTAGCAACATTGCTAGCACGGAATTTATTACAACCACAAGTTTTGCGACAGAACATTGTTTCACATCAATTCAAAAAGAAGTTTGTTACAAAAATCAAGGGGCTTGGGTCTGGGTCGATAAAATTGGGCCAGCCGATGTTTTCTTTGATGAAACCAGCTCAAGGAGCTGGCGTGCACACTTAAGAACTGACGTTTTGAAGATGCTTAAATCAATGAACTGCCCATCTTGATCTTTCGGCAGCTCCCTAGACATCTCCTCAATATCGGCCTTGAAGCCATGACCCATCATAAGTTGGAAGGCTAGGAGGGCACCATAGGTACACGAAGTACGTTTGAATACCTCGATAACCTCCTTGGTATCGACTGCGAAGGCATCAACCAGCTACCCCAGAGTCCTGTCTTGACTAATTTTGGGGAAGATCATCGAGTGCATCCGCGCCATGGCACCTTTGCCCTTTTCAAGGAGCTCCCGGTGTAAGCTGGTGTGAGGCAAGAGTCATTGACACACCGTTTGCTGGAGAGTTGTTTGGAATTTTATCCAAGGCATCGACAGGGATGTCAGCGGCCTCTGCAAGAGAATGAAATAGGAGAGATTACCAACAAAGGATCGCATTCGCAAAGTAATAATCGACAGAGAAGCATAAACGGAATTACCAAGCAAAGCCAAAGAAGACTGGCGAAGAAGATCATCTTTTTTGGCTGCCCAAGCTTCAGCAACTAGCCTAGACGCTTCCTCCTCCTTCAGTTTTTCCTTTAGCCTGCCGAGTTCCTCCTTCAGGGAGTCAACTTCTTGGCGAGCTTCGGCGGCTATTTTGATTGCGCCTTCCAATTTCGAGGAAGAAGATTTAACTTCCTTCTGCAGCCGAACCTTGTCTGCTTCCAGGGAAGTAAATTGGGAGGCGAAGGCCTCCAAAGAAGATATAACGCCTCGCAGATCCTTAAGGAAAGGGAAAATATATGTTTGACGAAGAATCGTTAATCAAGGCACATTCAGGAAAGTTTGCGTTACGATCGAGAAAGACTTACAGGTTTTCCTGAAGGAGGGGTCGTGGCGGCGACAGTCGAAGGAATATCCTTTCCCCTAGAAAGGGTGGAAGCAGTCGATACTTGGGCCGCGGGGGTTGCAGTAGGAGCCGAAGCTTCGGAAGCTGCGACGTCCGGCAGAACAGCGTCAGATTTGGCCTTCTTAGACGGAGGCTCGATGAAACTTTCGTCACTACGAAAGAGAATGGTTGGCAAGAGTTATGAAAGAAATGCGAATGATGAAAGCGAAATACGAATTCTAGGAAAAAGGCACTTACAGGTCAAAGAGATCATCTTCATCGGCAAAGCCGCCGGTTGATCTCTTCGCAGGCGAAGCTCTGGCCTCCTCCACAGCTGCATTAACAAAGGCATCATGATCAGCATCGTCATCACGCACTGATCCCGCTGTGTCGCAAGTATCGTTGGCTGGGGGAGGAAGATCGGTGAAGACAGCTTCAGAATCTATCGGATCATCGTGTTCATTCTTTGAGCTCATGAACTCGGCAGTATGAAAGTCAACAGGGGCTGAGGAACCTCTTCCCTCGGAAGTGTCATTTGGTAGATCATACAAGTTTTCTGAAACTATGGGGATCTGCCGAAGGAAAGAACAAATAAGAACAGTAATAGTCATGTCAACCAAGTGGAATAGGGTAATAAGAGTGTGAGAAGGAAAATTTACCTCTGTCAGCGGATGATCGGCATCAAGAGGTGAATAAGAAGATATCAACGGGATCGAGTCTTCCTGACTAAAGAGAGTGAGGCATCGAACTTCGTCAAGCAGCTCCTTTTCCGATAGTTCAGCAATGTTTATCCTGGTCTCATCCTTCGGACCCGAATACAACCACATCGGACGAACCCTGGCCATGACTGGCTGGACTCGACGTTTCAAGAACACCGCAGCCACCTCTGTGCTGATCATGGTTTGGCCATCGGTTTCTTTGATCCGAAGAAATTTGGCAAATAACTCATCGGCTGCTATCCTTTCGTCGGGAGAGAGGATGTTTTTCCAAGAATGCTTAGGTTTGGCTTCAAGGACGTCGGCAAAGCAAGGAAGCTGGACTCGATTGTTGGGGAATCCTTAACATAAAACCATTTCAGTCTCCATCCTTGCACGGATTCTCTCATTGGAAAACTGAAATAATTGACCTCTGAACGGACAACGAACCCCACTCCCCCAATGACGAAGGGTCCATTGCTACTGCTGTATCTCTTTACGAAGAAGATTTTCTTCCACAACCCAAAGTGAGGCTCGATGCCCAAGAACGCCTCGCAAAGGGTGATGAACACAACAACTTGAAGGATTGAGTTGGGGGTAAGTTGCCACAGTTGGATTTCATAAGTCCGCCGAAGGCGATGAAGGAACTCGTGAGCAGGAAGCGAGAGACCCCGATACAAGAACGACAAGAACATCACGGTAAAACCAGCAGGAGGATTGGGCCGAGAGATCGCACCTGGGAGAAACACATTCCCCTCGTCGGAGGAGATTAGACCAAGGCTTCGGGCCCTCTTTTCATCACGCTTCGTGATGGAGGACGCTAGCCAATCTCCGGGCTTGGTCACGACTGCCGAGCTTGGCGGTTCTGGCGGCGCCGGAGTTGGGGGAGGAGCATCTGGAGTGCTCCTCTTCGGAAGATTCGAGGAGGCCTTGGCGGCGGCGCCACCACACTCGCGGAACTGGCGGCGGTAGCGAGGTTCTTCTTCTTCACCATCGCGGGATCTGGAGAAGATCTAAAACGGTGGTGGCGGCGCGGTGGTTATGAAAGAGGAAGGAGGAAGAAGAACAGGAGAATGCTACGATGATATGAGAGAATGCTAAGGATTTTGTTTTGAGAGATTTTAAGTAGGGGAGAACTTGAGGATTGCGTGGGCACGTGTCGTTGCTTCCAGTTCATTAAGAGGACCCTTTCTCCAGCGTTGATCGCGGAAATCGAGGAGGTGCCTTGGTAACCGTACGAGAAAGGCAGATATTACTTAAAAACAGAGCCAGGCAGAGGTAGGAT
Source organism: Lolium rigidum (assembly GCF_022539505.1). Classification (NCBI taxonomy): domain Eukaryota; kingdom Viridiplantae; phylum Streptophyta; class Magnoliopsida; order Poales; family Poaceae; genus Lolium; species Lolium rigidum. The sequence goes on along the minus strand of NC_061514.1, from coordinate 115,125,881 downwards.
GGGCCCAACGGGTCGCGTCTTGTCAGTCAAAATCAAAGTGTCAATAACGTCATCAGTGACGTCGTGAGGAACGCTCGAAGCATTCGAAGAAATATAAAAGGTATCGGATGGTGGACTTGAGTCTACTTACGGATTGCAAGCATCCGCACCTAGACTCGGGGGCTACTCCCATCGGGAGCGCTGGACGCGCACCCGATAAAATGAGAACTCGAAGATATTCCTGTGAAGAAACGTCTGAAGAAAAGGATGGAATGCTCAGCTCGAATCTGCACCCGGTTGCAAGCGCCCGTGCCCAGACTCGGGGGCTACTCCCATCGGGAGCGCTGGACGCGCACCCGATAGAACTTTTTTGCACTCCAGGATCATGCCCGGGGACTTGATTCTGCGTAGGGTGACGTTGTTTTGCCATCGACAGTTAACCAGCAAAAGTTGGGCAAGTTACTCATTATCCCTTACGCGTTGAAAACTTATTGAAGAAAACAAGCCTTGGTACAAATGTATCGGATGACCCATGAAGACTTGCAGAAAAACTTCGGCAGAGTAAAACGTTCGAGTGGTACAACTTGAGTCTACGCACGGATTGCAAGCATCCGTACCTAGACTCGGGGCCTACTCCCATCGGGAGCGCTGGACTGATACGTCCCAAACGTATCTATAATTTCTTATGTTCCATGCTACTTTTATGATGATACTCACATGTTTTATACACACTTTACATCGTTTTGATGCGTTTTCCGGAACTAACCTATTGACGAGATGCCGAAGGGCCGATTCTTTGTTTTCTGCTGTTTTTGGTTTCGTAAATCCTAGTAAGGAAATATTCTCGGAATCGGACGAAATCAACGCCCAGGATCTTAGAATTCCACGAAGCTTCCAGAACACCCGGGAAGGACCAGAGGTGGGCCACAGGGCCACCAGATGATAGGGCGGCGCGGCCCAGGGGGGGCACGCCCCCCTAGTGTGTGGGCCCACCAGGGCCCCTCCGAGGCTGCCCTTCCGCCTACTTAAGGTCTCCATCGCGAAAACCCTACACCGATTGACGAAACCCGAGAAAACCTTCCAGAGCCGCCGCCATCGCGAAGCCAAGATCTGGGGGACAGGAGTGTCTGTTCCGGCACGCCGCCGGGACGGGGAAGTGCCCCCGGAAGGCATCTCCATCGACACCACCGTCATCTTCATCAACGCTGCTGTCTCCCATGAGGAGGGAGTAGTTCTCCATCGAGGCCAAGGGCTGTACCGGTAGCTATGTGGTTAATCTCTCTCTCCCATGTACTTCAATACAATGATCTCATGAGCTGCCTTACATGATTGAGATCCATATGATGAGTTTGTAATCTAGATGTCGTTATGCTATTCAAGTGGATTTTACTTATGTGATCTCCGGAGACTCCTTGTCCCACGTGTGTAAAGGTGACAGAGTGTGCACCGTGTGGGTCTCTTAGGCTATATTTCACTGAGTTATGATTTGAGTTGGATGTCTCTATGAAATTGTGGTGTGTTAGTACCTCATATGAATGCTCACAGTGACAGCGTGGGGTGTTTATTAGTACTTGGGAATACATCTTTAAGGTTTGCCTACATGATGAATTAGTGTTCGTTATCTTGCCAAAGAGTAATTCAGAGTAGCATAGTGAAGTGCTTATATTTATATTCAATTATGATTGCAATGTTGAGAGTGTCCACTAGTGAAAGTATGATCCCTAGGCCTTGTTTCTAAGCATCGAAATTCCGTTTACTTTCTGTTCTGTTGCATGTTTACTCGCTGCCATATTTTATTCAGATTGCTATTACCACTCATATACATCTATACCACCTGTATTTTACTATCTCTTCGCCGAACTAGTGCACCTATACATCTGACAAGTGTATTAGGTGTGTTGGGGACACAAGAGACTTCTTGTATCGTGATTGCAGGGTTGCTTGAGAGGGATATCTTTGAACTCTTCCTCCCTGAGTTCGATAAACCTTGGGTGATCCACTTAAGGGAAACTTGCTGCTGTTCTACAAACCTCTGCTCTTGGAGGCCCAACACTGTCTACGAGAATAGAAGCACCCGTAGACATCAAGCACTTTTCTGGCGCCGTTGCCGGGGAGGAAAGGTAAAAGGCACTCATACTCCGGTCCCAGGTAACTAAGTACTTTTCTGTTGCCGTTGTAAGTGCTCGAAGCTATTTCCTTTAGATCCTGCAATTGCATCTTTTTGTTTCTTGTTAAACACTAGTAAGGCATAATGGAAAACATCTGTGAGCTTTTTGTACTATTTCCTGAGTCAAGACACGAATGGTTTAATGCGAAAATTTAAAAACCTATGGAATCTTATTTGCATGCTAGTAGCAATGATATTAGTATGAACGCTTTGAACACCATTGTGCTAATGATATGGAAAATTCTAAGCTTGGGGAGGCCGGTTTTGATGAAAATGATCTCTTTAGCCCTCCGGGTATTGAGGGGAAAGTTTATGTTGATTATGATATGCCTCCTATTTATGATGATTATAATGATAGTGGTCTTTTGGTGCCGCCTACTATGGAGAGTAAATTTTATTGTGATTATACTATGCCTCCTACACTTGATGAGAATAATAATGATAGCTACTTTGTTGAATTTGCTCCCACTACAATTAATAAGAATGATTATGCTTATGTGGAGAGTAATGATACTTTTATGCATGTGAATAAGAATGCTTTATGTGATAGTTACATTGTTGAATTTGTTCATGATGCCACTGAAAGTTATTATGGGAGAGGGAAACATGGCTATATGCATCTTAATAATATTAAGTTTCCCCTCTTTATGTTGAAAATCTTGAAGCTACACTTGTTTTATCTTTCTGTGCTTGTTGCATTATGCTTCATGAATTTGTTTATTTACAAGATTCCTATGCATAGGAAGCATGTTAGGCTTAAATTTGTTTTGAACTTACCTTTTGATGCTCTCTTTTGCTTCAACTCTTATTTCTTGCGAGTGCATCATTAAAACTGCTGAGTCCATCTTAATGGCTATAAAGAAAGCACTTCTTGGGAGATAACCCATGTGTTTATTTTACTACAGCAATTTTGTTTTATATTTGAGTCTTGGAAGTTGTTTACTACTGTAGCAACCTCTCCTTATCTTTATTTTATTGCATTGTTGTGCCAAGTAAAGTCTTTGATAGTAAAGTCAATACTAGATTTGGATTACTGCGCAGAAACAGATTTCTTGCTGTCACGAATTTGAGTAGTATTCTCTATAGGTAACTCAGAAAAATCTGCCAATTTACGTGAGTGATCCTCAGATATGTACGCAACTTTCATTCAATTTGGGCATTTTCATCTGAGCAAGTCTGGTGCCTCTTTAAAATTCGTCTTTACGGACTGTTCTGTTTTGACAGATTCTGCCTTTTATTTCGCATTGCCTCTTTCGCTGTGTTGGATGAATTTCTTTGTTCCATTACCTTCCAGTAGCTTTGGGCAATGTCCAGAAGTATTAAGAATGATTGTGTCACCTCTGAACATGTGAATTTTTGATTATGCACTAACCCTCTAATGAGTTTGTTTCGAGTTTGGTGTGGAGGAAGTTTTCAAGGGTCAAGAGAGGAGGATGATTTACTATGATCAAGAAGAGTGAAAAGTCTAAGCTTGGGGATGCCCCCGTGGTTCATCCCTGCATATTTTAAGAAGACTCAAGCATCTAAGCTTGGGGATGCCCAAGACATCCCCTTCTTCATCGACAACTTATCAGGTTCCTCTAGTGAAACTATATTTTTATTCCGTCACATCTTATGTGCTTTACTTGGAGCGTCTGTTTGTTTTTGTTTTTGTGTTTGAATAAGATCTGATCCATCATGCTTGTGTGGGAGAGAGACACGCTCCGCTGTTGCATATGAACACATGTGTTCTTAGCTTTATTCTTAATGTTCTTTGCGAAGGTTGAAACTGCTTCGTTCATTGTTATATATATGGTTGGAAACAGAAAATGCTGCATGTGGTAAATGGTATAATGTCTTGAACAATGTGATACTTGGCAATTGTTGTGCTCATATAGATCATGTTTAAGCTCTTGCATCATGTACATTGCACCTATTAATGAAGAACTACATAGAGCTTGTTAAAATTTGGTTTGCATGATTAGTTTCTCTAGAGTCTAGATATTTTCTCGGTTAAGGTGTTTGAACAACAAGGAAGACGATGTAAAGTCTTATAATGCTTACAATATGTTCATATGTGAGTCTTGCTGCACCGTTTTATACTTGAGTTTGCTTCAAGCAACCTTGCTATCCTAGCCTTGTATTGAGAGGAATTCTTCTCGTGCATCCAAATCCTTGAGCCAAATACTATGCCATTTGTGTCCACCATACCTACCTACTACATGGTATTTTTCTGCCATTCCAAGTAAATACTTCATGTGCTACCTTTAAACAATTCAAAACTTTATTACTCCTTATTTGTGTCAATGTTTTATAGCTCTTGAGGAAGTATGTGGTGTTTATCTTTCGACCTTGTCATTTACTCTTGACAGACTTTCATAATGGACTAGTGGCTTCATCCGCTTATCCAATAACTTTGCAAAAAGAGCTGGCAATGGGGTGCCCAGCCCCAATTAATTAACTTTCATTAATAATTCTCTTCACATGTTTTGCTCTGATTCATCAGTAAGCAACTTAATTTTGCAAATAGACACTCCTTCATGGTATGTGATTGTTGGAAGGCACCCGAGGGCCATGGCTTGTGTAAGCAAAAGGTTGGGAGGAGTGTCATCCATAAATAAAGAAAAACTAAACTAAAGTACATGTGTAAACAAAAGAGAAGAGGGATGATCTACCTTGCTGGTAGAGATAACGTCCTTCATGGGAGCCGCTCTTGAAAGTCTGGTTGATGAGGGGGTTAGAGTGCCCACTACCATTCGTTGACAACAACAAACACCTCTCAAAACTTTACTTTTATGCTCTCTATATGATTTCAAAACTTAAAAAGCTCTAGCACATGATTTAATCCATGCTTCCCTCTGCGAAGGGCCATTCTTCTACTTTTATGTTGAGTCAGTTCACCTACTTCTTTCTATCTTAGAAGCAAACACTTGTGTTAACTGTGCATTGATTCTTACATGTTTACCTATTGCACTTGTTATATTACTTTGTGTTGATAATTATCCATGAGATATACATGTTGAAGTTGAAAGCAACCGCTGAAACTTATATCTTCCTTTGTGTTGCTTCAAAGCTTTCTACTATGAATTTATTGCTTTATGAGTTAACTCTTATGCAAGTCTTATTTATGCTTGTCTTGAAAGTACTATTCATGAAAAGTCTTTGCTATATGATTCATTTGTTTACTCATTGTCTTCACCATTGCTTCGAATCGCTGCATTCATCTCATATGCTTTACAATAGTATGATCAAGATTATGATAGCATGTCACTTCAGAAATTATCCTTGTTATCGTTTACCTACTCGAGGGAGAGTAGGAACTAAGCTTGGGGATGCTTGATACGTCCCAAACGTATCTATAATTTCTTATGTTCCATGCTACTTTTATGATGATACTCACATGTTTTATACGCACTTTACATCGTTTTGATGCGTTTTCCGGAACTAACCTATTGACGAGATGCCGAAGGGCCAGTTGCTGTTTTCTGCTGTTTTTGGTTTCGTAAATCCTAGTAAGGAAATATTCTCGGAATCGGACGAAATCAACGCCCAGCATCTTAGAATTCCACGAAGCTTCCAGAACACCCGGGAAGGACCAGAGGTGGGCCACAGGGCCACCAGATGATAGGGCGGCGCGGCCCAGGGGGGGCGCGCCCCCCTAGTGTGTGGGCCCACCAGGGCCCCTCCGAGGCTGCCCTTCCGCCTACTTAAGGTCTCCGTCGCGAAAACCCTACACCGATTGATGAAACCCGAGAAAACCTTCCAGAGCCGCCGCCATCGCGAAGCCAAGATCTGGGGGACAGGAGTCTCTGTTCCGGCACGCCGCCGGGACGGGGAAGTGCCCCCGGAAGGCATCTCCATCGACACCACCGTCATCTTCATCAACGCTGCTGTCTCCCATGAGGAGGGAGTAGTTCTCCATCGAGGCCAAGGGCTGTACCGGTAGCTATGTGGTTAATCTCTCTCTCCCATGTACTTCAATACAATGATCTCATGAAGCTGCCTTACATGATTGAGATCCATATGATGAGTTTGTAATCTAGATGTCGTTATGCTATTCAAGTGGATTTTACTTATGTGATCTCCGGAGACTCCTTGTCCCACGTGTGTAAAGGTGACAGTGTGTGCACCGTGTGGGTCTCTTAGGCTATATTTCACAGAATACTTATTCACTGAGTTATGATTTGAGTTGGATGTCTCTATGAAATTGTGGTGTGTTAGTACCTCCTATGAATGCTCACAGTGGCAGCGTGGGGTGTTTATTAGTACTTGGGAATACATCTTTAAGGTTTTCCTACATGATGAATTAGTGTTCGTTATCTTGCCAAAGAGTAATTCAGAGTAGCATAGTGAAGTGCTTATATTTATATTCAATTATGATTGCAATGTTGAGAGTGTCCACTAGTGAAAGTATGATCCCTAGGCCTTGTTTCTAAGCATCGAAATTCCGTTTACTTACTCGTTCGTTGCATGTTTACTCGCTGCCATATTTTATTCAGATTGCTATTACCACTCATATACATCTATACCACCTGTATTTTACTATCTCTTCGCCGAACTAGTGCACCTATACATCTGACAAGTGTATTATGTGTGTTGGGGACACAAGAGACTTCTTGTATCGTGATTGCAGGGTTGCTTGAGAGGGATATCTTTGACCTCTTCCTCCCTGAGTTCGATAAACCTTGGGTGATCCACTTAAGGGAAAATTGCTGCTGTTCTACAAACCTCTGCTCTTGGAGGCCCAACACTGTCTACAAGAATAGAAGCACCCGTAGACATCATGGACGCGCACCCGATAGAGGAAGATGATGATGATGCAAGATGGACAAGAACAATCAAAGAGAAGAACACTAGGTGGAGGCATGCTTTAGTCTCTACCCGAACTATCTTCGGCTAGACACTCGGGGGCTACTGACTTGGGCATTACCCTTCGGGTAACCGACATTGCCCTATCCTATACAATCTAACTAGAGGCCCATGAAGGTACTCGATGGCAAGGCGGGCCACTTGGATGGCGCAGCAGAAGATTCCTTGGCGGACAAGACAAGGAAGGAGCCGAACAAGGAAAGTTTAGAGCTAGGACTACTGTAAACCTAGTCGTACCCGGTTGGACCTCTTGAGACCTGGCCTCCTATATAAAGGCCAGGAGAGGGGCTACCGAGAGACACACGATCAATCTTAGCAACTTTAGCCACCAGAAGTCTAGAGCTAGGTCGCCGCAACACTTAGCCTCTCGACGAGATCTCAAACTCGAAACCTTCGGCACCCCATTGTAACCCAATATTCTCATAATCAAGATCAGACAGGCAGGACGTAAGGGTTTTACCTCAACGAGGGCCCCAAACCTGGGTAAATTGCTCTCTCCGCTTGTCTGAGAACCGATGTCTCGTGTCAGCCTACAGGATTCCATCAACCCTAAGCCCCAATCGGAGGGAATTACCGAGGAGTACCCTCGACACTTACCAATAGCGCTTCACTCCCCGGAAACGGTGCTAGAAAATAGTCTTGATGACCCACAAGTATAGGGGGTGTATCGTAGTACTTTTGATAAATAAGAGTGTCGAACCCAACGAGGAGCAGAAGGTGTTGACAAGCAGTTTCGATGAAGGATTCACTGTAAATGCTCACAGACAAGTTTTCAGGGGTTTTTGATATATCAGATAAATAAAATACAAGTAAGTAAAATGCAAGAATAATAATTGCAGCAAGTGGCCCAATCCTTTTTAGCACAAAGGACAAGCCGGTTTGTTTACTTATGATGACCAAACGTTCTTGAGGACACACTGGAATTTAGTCTAGTGCTTTCGCTTCATATAGTTGATTAATCTTCATTGTTTTGATAAGTGTTGTGTGGGTGAACCTATGCTAATGCACCGCCCTTCCTAGGACTAATACATACTTGTGATTAAACCCCTTGCAAGCATCCACAAATACAAGAAAGTAATTAAGATAAATCTAACCACAGCCTTAAACTCTGAGATCCCGCTATCCCTCATGCATCGATATACCAACGGGGGTTCAGGTTGCTGTCACTCCGGCAACCCCACAATTAGTAAACGAATACAAGATGCATTCCCCTAGGCCCATAAAGGTGAAGTATCATGTAGTCGACCTTCACATGACACCACTAGAAGAATAACACCACAATTTAAATATCAAACCATTAAATATTACTCAACATAGTTCACTACTAACATTTAGACTTCACCCATGTCCTCAAGAACTAAACGAACTACCCACAAGACATCATATGGAACATGATCAGAGGTGATATGATGATGAATAACAATCTGAACATAAACCTTAATTCAATGGTTTCACTCAATAGCATAAATAACAAGGAGTAATCAACACCAGGAGAGTTTCCCCTATGAAATAATCAAGATTCAACCCTAGATTTTACAGCGGAGACGAGGTGCAGCAGTGGAGATGACGGTGTCGGTGGTGGAGATGATGATGATGATGATCCCAATGAAGTCCAGCTCGATGACGGTGACGATGGCGACGATTTCCCCCTCCGGGAGGGAATTTCCCCGGCGGATTTGTTGCGGTCAGAAACCCACCGGCGGGCAGCGACGGGCAACACCGTAGAGCCGGGAATCTCCTAGGACTGCGGCTGGCCCTGGTCCCTCCGAGCGACGGCCCGCAAAGCCTTCGGCACGCACGTCCGATGCCGATGCAAGGGCGTGCCACCTGACCTATACCCGGTCAGGAAGGTGTTGGATGATGCCTCGCTTAGTTTCCTGCATGGCATACACGTAAACGTTAAATACGAGCCTCGATCGGCTCTCAAGTTGCCCTGTGAATCGGCTCAAAGAGCCGATCCACCCATGATGCGTACGAGGTGTACGATCAGATGGTGGTCCTGCTTGATCAAGATAAAGCTAAAGCGACCTACTACGATTTGAGGTTTTCACCGCATAATCGGAACATCCTACTCGTGATCGAGCCTGGCGGCCACGCACGGTGATCGTAAACCGACCCTAGACAAGGCCTAAAAACCAACACGAAGTTGATCCTCGGAACATCCTCGTCTAGGGCTAGCAAACTACACCCTACGCGCCATCGGATCCTTCGACCCGTTTGTAAGGCCTAACAATGCAGATATTAAACTAATCCTTGAAGAACAAGGAGCAATCATAACGGATCGGATCTACTAAACAATGATCAAGCGGGTGCCGCCCTTACACCCAAGATAGGTGTAAGGGCGGCTAGATGCCTAAGGGTTGCACGACGATAGCATATGATATGATGAACAATGCTAACCCTAAAACATCTATGATAACTACGTTGCTCACCATCAAAAAGGCTTCAGTACGAGCAACGCATGAACGACGAATAAACGTGTGCTGCCTAGATCGCAAGGTGCGATCTAGGCAGCATGGTGCTTACCCGGAAGAAACCCTCGAGACGGGGGAGTTGGCGATGCGCCTAGATTGGTTTGTGGTGAACGTGATTGTTGTTTATTTCATAAACCCTAGATACATATTTATAGTCCGGGGGACTTTCTAATTCAGGCATGCACCTAACCGTGCACGGGTTAAACTCTAACTTCTAAACGACACGTATCCTACTATGTTACAGATACACGGGCAAACTAGCCCAAGCTTGGTATAGAAGGCCGATTCATGTATTTCTTCTATGTATACTCTTCAAGCCCATCTCCAATCGCGGCCCACCTCTGATCCGTTCAAATTCTGGTGATAACACATGCCCCCCTGGTTTTGGAAATGACATTTCCAAAATCATTACGCTTTTCCTTCGTCGGGTCATGTCGTGGCAGAGCAGAACTGCCGCAGTATCCTTCATCACGATGCCTTGCCTCTTCCACTTCTCCGCGTGGCCTGAATTTTTTTTTCTCTTCTGTTGGGCACCACTTCCTCGGAAACTGCTGTGGCATTGAATCTCCACCATATCCCCTTTTATTTAACCGTTCTAAACAGTTCGCTTCTTCATCCCCTTCGCATTAGCACCCAAAAAGCCCTCCTGCGCCACCATGTCTTCTTCCTCCTCTTCCTCTTCCGGTCTTTCCTATCGGTCTTCCTCCTCCCGCGAGCCGACGCCGGAGGACATACGCGCACCAGAAGAGTGGGACCAGGAGGACCACGCCTCCTCCGTATGGTCCGAAGATGACAAGTCCTTGACCAGCGGAGATGAAGATCTCCAGTTCCTCGCCGACGGGGAACTGGAATCGGAAAGCGAGGATGACTTGTTCCCCTGGGACGGCTGCCCCTCCTCTGAAGAAGAGGAGGAGGAAGACGACGACGACGACTCCCTCGAGGGCTACCCGCCGGCGAAACGCCTCCGCATGTGGTGGGACGACGACGACAGCGATGATGACGAGGAGGATGAAGCTCCCGTAGAGGGCTACGGGAGCAGCGACGAGGAGCCCACCGGCAGTAGTGCCGATGAGAGCTCCGAGGATGACGACGAGGGCAGCGATGGCCCGTAGACTAGGATCTACTAGTGTAGGCCTAGTAGTAGTAGATTGGTCAACGCACCCTTCTTTTGTTCTTCCTTCTTTGAGCAATCGGCTCTTTCTTTGTAAGAAATCCTGTTTATCAATGAAGAATTTTCCCCAATTTGATTTTGCCGATTTCCTTTAAGCCGATTCTCAATGAGCCGATGGCAACGCATCGGTCCTTCACAATCTATCCTTCAACTCTTCGACTGATGACTTTGAGACCTGGTGGACAACGTGGAAGACCCTTGCCTTCACGAGGGTCCTTAAATTCCTCTCACCAGCTCCGGTGATCCTCCTCTGCAAAAACTCACCGTCCTTGAAGAAGGTTGCGACGCAGGACCAGCCGATGATACTCCAATTGGCTTCTAGGAACAGAGCATTTACCAGGTCAGCTGCCCCCCCGAGTCTCAGTCAAGGCGAAACAGAGACGAGGACACGCAATTCAGACAAATGGACCTGGGCTCGATCATGTCTGAGAGAACTACCATGCAGAGCCAGCCAGAGCCGATCACCCTCCTCCGTTGAAAGTCGATATTGCAGATGATCACACAACGGCTCAGAAATAGAACTCCTCTGACACAGAGCTGGAGGTCCTTGTGTTTTGCACATGCCACTGGTAGATCCCATGAAATTTGTGCTAGAGTTGATGGCCGTGCATCGGCTTTGTCCCTCAGCTCTAAAGTCGATGTCCGTGCATCGGCTGTATATTGCGAGAAACTGCGTGAGATTTTTTTTTACGGGCCGATTTTTCTATCGGCCCCCAATGTTTCACTGCACATGTATCACACATGTTCATCCGATTAGGTGCCCCCCGAGCCGATTCTGCCAGGTAACTGCTGAAATCGGCTCTGTGGTTAGCCAAGGCGCTATATGTGAACGTCGGCTCGGTTAGGAACAGTGTTGACTTCTTCCAGCTCATCAGCCGACGTAAACCCATCGCCCATTAGATCGACGTTGAATCCAAGCAGAATGGATGGTGAGGATAATTTTGGCCGATTGCTGGAATCGGCCTCCATATTGATTCGCTCAATGAAGGTTTTGCAATGTTCCTCCATAGATCCTTGGAGCCGATCACATGGATCGGCATCGCCACATTTGTCCATCGATGTTGCTCTTGTTACACGGTCAGGCCGGTGGATAAAACCAGCCTAACCCCGTCCTTTGTCATGTCGATGCTTTCTCGTGGCTTCTCAAAGATGACCGGCCGTGGGCCGCAGTCAAGTTGTGCCACAGGTGCTTCGTCTACTCCTGGAGCACTAAACTCCGTTGGAAGGATGAACACCACGTTTGTGCCAGCCGATGTCTCATCATCGGCTTTCTTTTGTCTGGGGCGCCACTCTTTCCTTTGTGGCCGACCTTCTTCGTCCAGGGTTCGCTGAATTTTAGCGGCCAGATCGGGCCGCGCCTTCCTCAACGTGTGCGGGTATAACCTTTCGGCTTCCTCCAACCCACGTAGTCGTTGAACCCTTCGCTTTTGGGAACGGCCGAGCCCATCGGGGCACCACCTTGGCCGATGATACTTGTCTTCTTCTTCATCATCGTCCTCTAGTTCCTCGAGATCTTCCACCCGAGCGGACTCAGCATGCTTGTTCCGAGGCGGGAGAGGCCCTAGACGTTTGAACACGGACACGTTAGCTGCATCCTTCTTCTTTTGTTTACATTCTGGGCAGCTGCCGATTGTAGGCAATCGGCTCATTCCTGAATCCCAGCAGTGTCTGAAGAAGGGGCAGTCCCGGTGCCTGTCCACGTCGTCTTGCTCTCGCGACTTTTCCTTGGCGTTGCGCTCATATCGCTCCTCGTCGCGATCATGCCGACGACGTCTCCTCGTCGTCCCTAGCCGGACGATCTTTTTCATCATCGTCGTTGTATCGCCGGCGTTGGTCATATTGACCCACATACTTGTTGAGGAGGTGATCGCAGAGAGGTCGCCGATATCTTACGTTCCTTACTTCTCCCTCTCGTGATGTAGCGCTTGCCATCGTGACGGAGCCGAGCGCGTGGAGCGGCTTCCTCCGTGTCCTTGCTATGAGAGCAGCTGCCCTCATCTCCGTCCTTACCAGAGTGGTGCCCAGGTCCTACCATGTTGATATTGCACGAGAATCCTGGCTGGCACCCTCCATGGTAAGTGTACTCCACCATGTTAACGCCGGGGAAGGGGTGCGTGTCGACCTTCATGGCGTACTGGCTGAAAATTAGCCGCCCTTGTTCTATCGCCATTTGGACTTGCTGATGCCACACCCTGCAGTCGTTGGTGGCGTGGGTGAACGTGTTATGCCACTTGCAGTATGGCTTTCCGTTCAGCTCCTGCACCGTGGGGATCTTGTGGCCTTCGGGTACCTTTAGCTGCTTCTCTTTGAGTAAGAGGTCGAAAATCTGCTCAGCTTTGGTCACGTCGAAGTCAAACCCTTTTGGAGGACCTTGTGGCTTAACCCATTTACAGGACACGGGGCTTGCCCCCCGAGTCCATTCGGCCACTGCTACCACTTGATCTCCCGCAGCACCTTCATCTTCGTCTGCCTCAACCAGGACCACCGCACGCTTGAATTTATCCTCGGTAAACATCCGGGTGGCGCTCGTTCATATGCCGACGGCTTCCGCACCATGTGCGCCGGTGAAGGGTAGTCTGCTTGGGAGGCCACGTCCTTGATCGATGATGAGAGACCCACCACCGCCAACTCGACTGCTTCTTTTTCACTTACATGAACCGAATAGCATCGGTTCCTAACGGTCCTGAAGCGCTGGACGTATTCTGCCACTGTTTCCCCGCGCTTCTGTCATACTTGTGCTAGATCGGCAATGCCAGCCTCGGAAGCTTCTGAGTGATACTGCACGTGGAATTGTTCTTCCAACTGCTTCCAAGTCCGGATTGAATTTGGTGGCAGCGATGTGTACCACCCGAAAGCCGATCCTGTGAGGGACTGTGCGAAAAACCTCACACGCAGCTCGTCTGATGCTGAGATCGTGCCCAGCTGTGCCAAATATCGGCTCACATGCTCGATGGAGCCGGAACCATCCGATCCATTAAACTTGGTGAAATCAGGGAGCCAATATTTGGGTGGTAGTGGGATCAATTCGTACTCGTTGGGGTACGGCTTGGAATAGCCGATTGTCCTCCTTTTCGGCATCATGCCGAACTGGTCTTTCGAATTGTACAAATCTGATCCGCGGTGATGGCTGCGAGCGTCGAACTCCGGAGATTCGCCGGGGTGGCATACTTAGCCAGCCATGCTTGCTTTTCCAGCTCCGAGCCAAGCTGCAGGAGCTGAGCTCCGGAGGTTTGTCGGGGTGGCGTACTTAGCCAGCCCACGTCTGCTTCTCAAGATCTGTTCCCGAAGCTCCTCCTGCTGTTCCAGAAGTCCCTGCTGTTGCAGCCTGGTTCGAGAGCGCCCAGCTACTGCAGTCCGGCACGTATGCGCACGTGTATCCGTGCGGGATCTCCTTAGGCGCCTCATGCAAGAATTGGTAGTCACTAGGGTCACCACCGATCTTGTAGACGACCTATGCCGATGAATTCGGCACTTCTGATGCTGCCAACGCGAACGGCAGCGGTGGACGGGACTGGAGTGGCATCTCTCCTTGGTAAGTCCCCAGAGCTGGTCCTGACGGAGAATACTGATGGCTCATGATTTCCCGGATCACGCGCGAGCGACACGCTCCAAAGTGTTCACCAGTGCTCTCGCAGTGGCGGTGCGGCGAATGAGCCACCATGAAGTTGATCTCCCGACGCAACGACCCGGTGCGTTCTTCCGACGGGGTGGACAGGTCCACTCCATCGAGCGCGCTTCGGTGAGAACCCTTTCCACCCGATGCCATGTGAGCGGGTTCCGTGAAAAGAGCCGATGAGGTCGGCTTCGAGGACTCGCTTTGATCTCGTCATACTTCTTTTTGAGCTCTTTAGTCGGATCCTCGTACTTGACCGGAGTGCCTTCCGCCATCTCGGATGTAGATGGCGATGCGGTTGATGTCGAAGATTGTCCCACCGGGCGTGCCGTAATGTGTTGCGGTCGGAAACCCACCGGCGGGCAGCGACGGGCAACACCTTAGAGCCGGGAATCTCCCAGGACTGCGCCTGGCCCTGGTCCCTCCGAGCGACGGCCCGCAAAGCCTTCGGCACGCACGTCCGATGCTGATGCAAGGGCGTGCCACCTGACCTATACCTGGTCGGGAAGGTGTTGGAGAATGCCTCGCTTAGTTTCCTCGCATGGCATACACGTAAACGTTAAATACGAGCCTCGATCGGCTCTCGGGTTGTCCCGTGAATCGGCTCAAAGAGCCGATCCACCCATGATGCGTACGAGGTGTACGATCGGATGGTGGTCCCGCTTGATCAAGATAAAGCTAAAGCGACCTACTACGATTTGAGGTTTTCACCGCATAATCGGAACATCCTACTCGTGATCGAGCCTGGCGGCCACGCACGGTGATCGTAAACCGACCCTAGACAAGGCCTAAAAACCAACACGAAGTTGATCCTCGGAACATCCTGTCTAGGGCTAGCAAACTACACCCTAACAATGCAGATATTAAACTAATCCTTGAAGAACAAGGAGCAATCATAACGGATCGGATCTACTAAAAAATGATCAAGCGGGGTGCCGCCCTTACACCCAAGATAGGTGTAAGGGCGGCTAGATGCCTAAGGGTTGCACGACGATAGCATATGATATGATGAACAATGCTAACCCTAAAACATCTATGATAACTACGTTGCTCGCCATCAAAAAGGCTTCGATACGAGCAACGCATGAACGACGAATAAACATGTGCTGCCTAGATCGCAAGATGCGATCTAGGCAGCATGGTGCTTACCCGGAAGAAACCCTCGAGACGGGGGAGTTGGCGATGCGCCTAGATTGGTTTGTGGTGAACATGATTGTTGTTTATTTCATAAACCCTAGATACATCTTTATAGTCCGGGGGACTTTCTAATTCAGGCATGCACCTAACCGTGCACGGGTTAAACTCTAACTTCTAAACGACACGTATCCTACTATGTTACAGATACACGGGCAAACTAGCCCAAGCTTGGTATAGAAGGCCGATTCATGTATTTCTTCTATGTATACTCTTCAAGCCCATCTCCAATCGCGGCCCACCTCTGATCCGGTCAAATTCTGGTGATAACAGGATTTCAGCCTGCCGGAGAGCTCTTTTCTCTCTGGTGTTTTCCGCGCCGCAGAGGCGGCTGTGTCTATTCTCGATGTTCTTTCGCACCTTAGGGTTTCGGGGAGATGAAGTACGCGAAAGGGCGATGGCCGAGGGGGGTCGTGGGCCCCCTCCCCACATGGCGGCGCGCCTGGCTTGGTGGCCGCGCCGGCCTATGGGGAGGGCCCATGGCGGCCCTCCTCGGCCTCCCCTTTTGGCTGGCTCCGTCATCTGGGAAAATAGGAGCTTCGGTATATTTTCCGTCAATTGTTGATCTTCAGAAATATTGTATCGTGAGGGTGCTTTTTCCAGCAGATTCCTGACTCCGGTGAGTAATTCTCCAATAATCATGAAACATGCAAAATATGTGAAATAACATAAGTATCATCTCTAAATATGAAATATATCGATGAATAACAGTAAATTATGATATAAAATAGTGATGCAAAATGGACGTATCAAACCCCAAGAGGAAGGTGTGATGCGTACAGCAGCGAGTTTTCCCTCAGTAAGAAACCAAGGTTATCGAACCAGTAGGAGATGAAGGCCACGTGAAGGTTGTTGGTGATGGAGTGTAGTGTGGCGCAACACCAGGGATTCCGGCGCCAACGTGGAACCTGCACAACACAATCAAAATACTTTGCCCCAACTTAACAGTGAGGTTGTCAATCTCACCGGCTTGTCGTAAACAAAGGATTAAACGTATGGTGTGGAGAATGATGTTTGCTTGCAAAGAACAACAGAGAACAATGATTGCAGTAGGTTGTATTTCAGATGTAATAGAATGGACCGGGGTCCACAGTTCACTAGTGGTGTCTCTCCAATAAGATAAAGGAATTTATATTTTCGTGCCCTCGGTTCCTAAGTTGTGCTCAATTTTCCCAGCTCCTTAGTTTTTCCTCAGTTTTCCCCAAGACCTTGTCTGAAACCATCACAGGTGTTGTAACGGCCGGTTGCCCGACGGTTGACCGTTATCTTCTGACTAGTGGGGCCACGTAGAGCCCGCAAAGACACGTCAGACCATCCATCTTTGTTTGACCGTAAGCATCGCTGTATCCCTGACCAAAACGCGCACGAGTGGGGCTTCGGTATATCGAATGACAAGTGGGCCATGGCGCTGATACAAGGGGCAATACACGGGTAGGAATAGATTTTTAAACGGAGCTCTACAACGATGGCACGGAGGAGGTGGCCTGCGGGGTGCCGAGATGAGATCGACGTCCACAAAGAACTGCATGAGGCGAGACCAGACGCATTAGATAGATATGAACTAGACGCGTTTAACCGTGCAAAGAAGATAAGAAATGGTCGACGACATCGACGACTACCTCAAAACTTTGACTGACCGTGTCCGACACGAACGCGAGCAATGTAGAGAAAACTGGTGTCTCTCCTTTCTGGCGTGTATAGATGGGTGCTAGAAGAGTGTGGTGGCGAAGGGAAAGACCTCGCGGTGGTCCGTGGCGTCCGGCGATAGCGGGCGGCGTGGCCGTGCCCACAACGGCATGCATGCATGTTCGGCATTGGCATCTGCATGTACGTTCGGCATTGGCCTCGGCGGTATCTCTGGTGTGTCAGTGATCGAATGAGGGGACAGGATTGAGGGTTTATCCCGACCGTGACCTAGCAGTGGCGGCGAGCATAGCCATTCTGACCATGCCGATATCGGCATCGGCAAAGTTTGGAGGTTGTGGTGCTCGAATCAAGGTGGGATTTGTTTCTTGTACGCCAAAAGTGATTTGAAACAAGTTTCATGTTGAAGGTTAGGTAACGAAAGTTTCTAACTAAGCCCAAAATTATACTAGCGCCATGGTGAGGTTCTTTTTGATAGAGCTATACGGTTGGGCAAACTTTTTTGACACTTTTTAGATAGGGTTACTTGTTGTTACACGTATGGCATCATGTATGGCAAATTTGGGGTCATTTGGAGATGTTCAAAAAAATCACTTTGCTTAAACACAAGGTGATTTATTCTACCTTCTCTAAATGACCTCAAATTTCATACAGCTGATCTTCTATACATAGATAGATAGATTGTTTCGTTTTTATATTTTTCAAACTTTTTATTTCCCTTTATAATACCCAATTGATTTTCAGGTCAAAACCTCGAAAAACAAGCATCATGTATGGCATCATTTTCGCCCTAAATTTCAAATTTTGTGAAACTTTCCCTTTTAGATATTCCTTGTTGTTATAGATATGGCATAATGTATGCCAAATTTGGTTAGGTCTCACTCGAAACCAGCTTTTGTAACAAGTTAGGTTTTTTCGACCTTCTCAAAAGGGATTTTTTCTACCTTCTCTAAATGACCTCAAAAATCATACGTACGATCTTCTATACAAAGATAGGTAGATTGTTTCATTTTTACATTTTTTTGAACTTTTATTTCCCTTTATAGTACCCATTTGTTTTCGAGTCAAAACCTCGAAAGTTAACATAAGTAGATGGTGAACCCTTCCAAACTTCAAATACGAGAGATAGATAGATTGGTTCGTTTATCATTTTTACCGTGAATAGTAATGGCTACAAGAAATCGGTGATGGTTTATCATTTTTTGCGTGAAAAGTAATGGATACAACAAATCGGTGATGGTTTATCATTTTTTCGTGAAAATTAATGGCTACAACAAATCGGTGATGGTTTATCATTTTTTGCGTGAAAATTAATGGCTACAACAAATCGGTGATGGTTTATCATTTTTTGCGTGAAAAGTAATGCCTAAAAGAGTTTATAATTTTTAGCGCGTGAAAATGAATACAGAAAACCGCCCTTTAGCATACTTAGAGAGTGGAAGGTAACCGCCGACGAGAGAGAGAGAGAGGTTATCCCGCCCGTTAGATCATACGATCAACGGTCGGCGGGCACGATCCGCGTGACATGGGCTAGACCAATCAGGGCAATGTTGCACGTGTGAGAGAATTTGTGGAGGGAGAGGGCAAAACTGAGTAGTATCAAGAAACCAAGGGCAGCTATGTAATAAACAGACTAAGGGATTCAAATATGAGATTTAAAAAAATGGAAAATGCGTGTTTTGTACAATGAAACCCATCTTGGCCTATCTCAAACTATTTGCAATACAAATATACATGAGTGTGAGAATTGTGGCCTCATTTAGACAAAGTATGTTTTGGGGAAAGCTGTTTTGGGAAGGGATTATTGTGGAAAACCATGCACCTTCATAGCTACTAGGTGATTTGAGAAGGCATTTGAGAAGTGGCAATTTGTGGTAAAACTTGATTTATCTATGACTTATGTATGTTTTGAGAACTGGCAATTTGTGGTAAAGACTCCATGAGTATGTGCCACTATTTTTCGGAACTTTTTGCACATTAAATGACTCATTTAACTAGTTAATCCCATTTGTTGACTGTCTGTTGACCAGCTACTTGAGGGTAAAACTGAGCATATTGCACTAGCTAGAATTAGCACTCAAGGGGAAAACTGAGCACACAAAAATGCTAGTATAATACTCGAGGTTATACCTGAGTATATCTAAATTTCCAGGGTTAGACTCGAGGACGCGTGTTGCGGTGCAGAAATGGAAGACGTGCAATTGTTGACGCGTAGATGCGGGTCGCGGTGCGTAAGTCGAAGACGTGCAATCGTGGACGCGTGTCGCATTGCAGAAGTCCAAGACGTGCAGACGTGCAGCGGTGGACGCGTAGGACGCGGGTCACATTAACCACCCCTCGCCTTTATAGACGCCTCCTCCCACTATCTCTGTCACTCTCACTCGCCTACGCAAAGCCGCCTCTCTCACGTCCCATCATCTTCTCCAAAGCAAAAAACCCTCTCCCTCTCCCTCTCCTCTGCCGGTGAGATGGACAAGGAGAATGCCAATCCCATCGTCCACGGCGCCGTCGGCTCCAAGAGCGACGCCTCCCTCTTCGACGCCGTCCCCTCAACGGACGTCGTCGCCTCCTCCGCCGGTGCATCGGAGGCTGCTGCCGCTGGTGGCGGTCAGATCCCGCCGGGATGGGACCCCTACGAGGAGGTGCCGTACGTCCCGCCCCCGAACCCCTACGACACCTCCATGGAGGACGCATGGAACGAGGTAACTACGGTTTGCTTCCTTTTTTGTTCCCCATTCCTTTTTGAACCCTATTTTTGCTGGTGTAGATGGATCTGTGGATGGATGAGTATTGGGCTAATATTTGGGCCGATTTTATTCCATTTTGCTTTGATCCCTCCTTGATTTCGTTTAAGATTTGGGGTTCGGCCGTTCGGTTAATTTATGCAAGTAATAATGGGATCTCAATCAGTTAATTTATGCAAGTAATCATAGGATCTCAATCAGTTATTTTATGCACGAATCAAAAGATATCAACCATTTAATTTTGCAAATAATCTGGAATGTGTTCAAGTTCAGATCTGGAATCTGTTTCTTTGCCTATGATGAATTGGTAGGCACAGATTTTTACAGGGAGGGTTCAGCGAACCATTTCGGTGTACAAATCTGTTGTGCATGAGCTTTGGTTCGCTGACTACATCCCTGTAGACATATAATCGTGTCCACTCTAAATGAGGCTTCCTCTGTTTTTTCCTAACTTTGTTATCATGCACGTTAGTCATCGTTGCAACTCATTCACTAATAGTCCCCGTTTGATATGGATCAGCTGTCTGGCAGCAACGTCGGCAGCGACGACGAGCACCATGACATCAAGACTCGCCAGGTGTTGCGGAGGCTGCAGGTCGGCCAGTACGTCTCCTACTTCGCCAAGGGTGTCTACAGGTGCCCCTTATGCACTAGGAGGCTCGGCGGCACTGACTTCAACTGCCTCCTCACGCATGCCGAGAACATCGGCAACACCAACCCCAAGGTCGGCGCGTCGCTGAACCCCCACTCCTTCCGCGCCAAGCACATGGCGCTTGGCATGCACCTCCGCAGCATCCAGCGGGTGGAGATCTCCGCCGGGCGCATGCCTCCAATCAAGCCCAAGGCTCCCAAGGGGAGCAACAAGTGGAGGCAGAGGCAGATGGGGTAGGCGGAGTCCTGGACGTGTGATGCTGCTGCCTCCTCCATTTTGTTGTTGGGATCCCTTTGTTGTTAGCTAGGGATCCCTTGTTGTTATGTTGTTAGTATGATGGTGCTCGTGAAGAACCTCGAACTCTGTTACTATGTTTGGCTGCTGTATGCAGCTTATTATCTAGGGAGGGATCCCTATTATCTAGCCCTATTCTACTATATGACCGTGTGAATTTATCGTACATTCCCTGTAGATTTGCTTCTAGATTTAACTACATACATATGGACCAGATGGAGTACTAGATTGGGCTCCCTACTAGATTTGCTGCCATATTGGGCAAACAACGAGGGCCAAAAGGCACAAATAATAATTGAAGAAAGACAGAAATGTAAGCTTCTCTAGATTTGATACTAATTAGGTGAAAATGCAGAGAGAAGGAGGCGCAAAAGGTACTCTTAAAAGGGAAAATGCCAATTTGGGCCGAGAGAGACAAAACCTAGCTCCTGCTCACGTGCAACCAAACGCTATCTCGTCCTGTCCCACGCGGTCCCTTTCTACCAGCCCCACGCGACGCGAGCCCACACGACGCGGCCCCACACGTCAGCACGGAACGGTCAACTAAACGGGAATCCTGCCGTCTGAGCTGCTTCTGCGCGTTTCAAACAAGGACTTGGGGAAAACTGAGGAAAAACTAAGGATCTGGGGAAAACTGAGCACAACTAAGGACCCAAGGGCACGAAAATAGAAATCCCTAAGATAAATAACATGTTGGGTGAACAAATTACAGTTGGGAAATTGACAAATAAAGAGGGCATAACAATGCACATACATATCATGATGACTACTATGAGATTTACTTAGGGCATTACGACAAAGAACATAGACCGCTATCCAACATGCATCTATGCCTAAAAAGTCCACCTTCGGGTTAGCATCCGCACCCCTTCCAGTATTAAGTTGCAAACAACAGAGAATTGCATTAAGTACTATGCGTAATGTAAACAATACAAATATCCTTAGACAAAGCATTGATGTTTTATCCCTAGTGGCAACAGCACAGCCATAACCTTAGAACTTTCTGTCACTGTCCCAGATTCAATGGAGGCATGAACCCACTATCGAGCATAAATACTCCCTCTTGGAGTTACAAGTATCAACTTGGCTAGAGCCTCTGCTAGCAACGAAGAGCATGCAAGATCATAAACAACACATATATGATAGATCGATAATCAACTTGACATAGTATTCCATATTCATCGGATCCCAACAAACACAACATGTAGCATTACAAATAGATGATCTTGATCATGATAGGCAGCTCACAAGATCTAAACATGATAGCACAAGAGGAGAAGACAACCATCTAGCTACTGCTATGGACCCATAGTCCAAGGATGAACTACTCACGCATCGGTCCGGAGGCGGCCATGGTGATGTAGAGCCCTCCGGTGATGATTCCCCTCTCCGGCAGGGTGCCGGAGGCGATCTTCAGAACCCCCGAGATGGGGTTGACGGCGGCGGCGTCTCAGTAACTTATCTCGTATCGTGGCTCTCGGTACTAGGGTTTTTGCGACGGGAGGATTATATAGGCAAGGGGCAGAGTCGAGGGACGCCCGAGGGGCCCACCCCATTTGGCGGCGCGGCCAGGGGTGGGGCCGCGCCCCCCTATGGTGTGGCCACCTCGTGGCCCCTCTTCGGTGTTCTAGAATACTCCGCAGAAAATAAGACCGTGGGCTTTTGTTTCGTCCAATTCCGAGAATATTTCCTGTGTAGGATTTCTGAAACCAAAAACAGCAGAAAACAGGAACTGGCGCTTCGGCATCTTGTTATTAGGTTAGTACCGGAAAATGCATAAAAATGATATAAAGTGTATATAAAACATGTGAGTATTGTCATAAAACTAGCATGGAACATAAGAAATTATAGATACGTTTGAGACGTATCAAGCATCCCCAAGCTTAGTTCCTACTCGCCCTCGAGTAGGTAAACGATAAAAAGGATAATTCCTGAAGTGACATGCTACCATCATAATCTTGATCGATACTATTGTAAAGCATATGTGATGAATGAAGTGATTCAAAGCAATGGTCTATAGTTTGTTAATAAGTAGATAATGTCTAAACAACTGAATCATATAGCAAAGACTTTTCATGAATAGTACTTTCAAGACAAGCATCAACAAGTCTTGCATAAGAGTTAACTCATAAAGCAATAGATTCTTAATAGAAGGTTTTGAAGCAACACAAATGAAGATTTAAGTTTCAGCAGTTGCTTTCAACTTTCAACATGCATATCTCATGGATAATTGTCAACACAAAGTAATATGATGAGTGCAAATAAGCAAGTTGTAACATCCCAAATTTCAATAAAAGAGAGAAGCAAAGTTCCAGAGATCCAAATTAGAGAACCAACAAAAACTTTTAAATTGACATATAGTACCCTGCATAGGACTTGTGCATTTTGAGTGCTATGCCATGATGAGTGTTTTATTGTTTATGTGATGAACTCTAAAACCCTAAAGTGATCAAGTGAAGATCATCAAATAAATAAATCAAAAGAGAAAGATTTTCAATTATGAATAAAACCCTAAAAACCCTAACATATGGCTTATGCCATTTTTGCAAAAATTCACCCTAGACCCTTTTGACTTCACCATTAATTGTAATATGCTATTAGATGGTTATTACAACTTTGGGGAATCAAAGAGATACCATTTGAATCAAATCCAAATTCAATTTTGGCTCACATGAGATAATGGTCATTTCTGACTTTTATATTCTGGTCACCACTTTGAGCCTCTATATTTCAAAATTTCTAAACCAAACAAATTCAAATCTTTGCATGTCATCCAAGTACACAACAAGATGAACAACTCTTGCAAAGAGCACCATACCAAATTCACTTTAGATCAAAAGTTTTGAGCAAGCAAAGTTGAGACTTTGAAACAAATGCAACATTCTCCATTTTCCAAATGTGATCAAACCAGGCCACCACTTGACCATCTCTTGCCCTAGCAATGATCCTTGGACACTCTTACACCGAGCACATGCAAAGGAAGCCAAGGAGAGGGCCAGACATGGCGTGGACATGGCCATGCCGGCCACGTTCGCCACCGACGCGCCTCCCCTCCCTTCTCTCCACAGCAGCCCACGCCACCGTGCCAAACGCGTCGACAAAGATCTCCTGGATCCGCCCGTACGCGCCATTGACCGCGAGGACGACGCCACGACTCGCCACGGTCGCGCCCAGGTACGCCCAGGTACGCCGCGAGCGGCATGGGCGACGTCACCGTGCACGGACGCGCGCGACACGGCCACGCGTCGCTCGCAGCACTCCGTCGTACCCCGACCAAACCCGCGCGCCCTGGTACCTTCCTCGCCACGCGGAGCTCGCCGGACATGCGTGCGTCACGCCTTGGCGACCACGGTAGCCGGAGAGGACGAGCGCGCTTGCCGCGGCCGCAACAGTACATGCACGGACCCGACAACCCTACGCGTCCCCTTGCCGCGCCGTTCACGCTCGTAAATTCGCCATGACGTCGTGAACACGACCCCGTCGTTGCTTAGCCCCCTAGCCCACCGGAGCGGCCGTGCTCTTGTCGCCATTACCGCAGCACCACGGCCACCCTCGCGCCTATAAAAGGAGGCCTCGCCTCGACTAACTCTTCACACCACCACCCTCCCCTCTCTTTCCTCGACCGCCTCAGCACCTCACCATGCTCAATTAGCCACCAGAAGCTCCCAATAGCAAGATCGCCACCGCCCACAGTAGCCGACGATCGCCGGAGAAGGACGCCGCCCCTGGAGCTGCCGCCGGTACCAGGAGCTTCGCCGTCGTCCACAACTTCATCGCGCACATTGCCCAACCCTAGCTGGAGCCACGGTGAGCCCCCGACCCCCTACCAGAGCCGCCGGCGAGCCCCTCTCTCGCCGTCGACGACGATGAATGTGCGCCGTTAGATCACGTTCTAATCCAACGATCCCCTTTAGTCCATACCGCTTCGGGCGTTAAGTGTCGCTGACGGGTGGAGCCCACTGTCAGGCGGCCCGCGCGTGCGTGGATGCGTGGTGGGCTGGCCTTGGGCCGTTTAAAACGTTTAGGCCCAGTTAGTTTTCCCGCCGGCCTTTTTAATTCAAATCTCGTTTAATAAATTTAGTTTGAATTCAATACTGAACCCAACTTTGAAAATACATAGAATCTGTTTGGCTTGGCCAAAATTAACAAAATTTATATTTTTGGAAAGCTAGTAAAAAGATCTACAATATGCCACTGGTCTCACTTCGAGATTTGTTGTAGAAATAAAATGATAAAAAGAAGAAGGCAGGGACTTTTTCATTTTTAAATAATTCTTAAAAATCAACCAAAATAGATATTAAGTTAATTCAAACTCCAATAGCTCCAATTTGACTTACACTAATTGTTTCCGCAAGAAAATGGTGTGGTCACTTTGCATGATCATGCCCTAGTTTAATTAATGGACAATATGGCTAGTTTAGTTAAGTGATATTGTCCAAAACTAATATGTAAATCATTTGAAGTATTTTACTTCATTTAAATCTTGTCTCAAGTGAATTCATGAGATGTTTGAACCCCTGGTCCAACACTCTTTTATGAAATGCTTGGAGATTTAAATCATTTGTAGAATTATTAAATGGTATGAGGTGGTCTACCTCATTTAAATCATTTTCTTCAATAATGATAATGAATGGTTGACTTGGGTCAACATAAGTTCATGTATTATTGTTTGAGAAATTAAATCTTAAGAAGATTTCAATGAGAGGAAATTATTCCTCAAGAACCATATGGAATTTACTTGTCACATATGAATGAGAGGAAATTATTTTCCTCAAGTCACCCAACCAATGCACCTACTTATTTCATGTGTGTGCTTAGCATAGCTTGTGAGAAGTAATGATGTGCTTAGTCTAGCTCTTGAGCTTGTTAAGTGATTATTCCTTGTATTCAAATTTAGACGCTAGCACCGGAGATTACCAAGAGGAAAGAGAATTCTACCCAGAAGAGGAAGAAGAAAACCTAGAGAACTACCAAGGCAAGCTAATACTCTTGCAAAGTGCAAAGCCCTCCTTGGGCAAGGCACCATAATTCTTATCTTTCTTCATACTAGCCTATCCTACTTTTACACCATACAAGTTTTACTTGTTGTGTTTTCAAAGAGTTGATTTAAAATGGTTGAGGGAATAAGGTTACTAGAGTAGCAAAGATAGTTCTATAGATAGCAAAGAAAGGTAGCACCCCTCATGATTAGTGCTAGTGCTGAAATACTAAAATTTGATTACTCTAGATGGGAACATATGACTTGTTGAATTTGAAACCTTGGAATGATGAAACATTCCATTGAATGATTTGAGGTTGAATATGAACAAGAGAAGATAGTGATTTTTGATGAAAGCCTGATATTGGTTTGAATGCGATACCTTTCCAATTTTGAGTACCCCCACAATACCTGATTATGGGTAGGGCTTAACTGGAAGTTTATAGATTTTAGTATGGGTTCCCTCTGAACACACGTCATAGGGGTTATGCCGCGGCTGCCTCAGTTGTGAGAAATGATGTGAATTGAGGTGAAATTGTACGGCCAAGCCCTGTGCAGTTCCCAGGTTAACAGTTGGTTTTCACTGGGAGGCCAAGCTCATGGGGAGAGGTGCTCATACTAGGATTTGTAAGTGAAAGGTTATGGTTGATGATCCGCGTACTGTGTTACGATGATTCCGAGTTATTCCGACGGATGAAATCAAATGTTGTGGCACAAGTGTGCAACCTCTGCAGAGTGTAAATCTATTCGGATAGCCATGTCCACGGTTACGGACGGTTGGAAGGGCCATACAGTTTCCAGTGTCAGATTTTTGAAAACCTTAGTGAATGTGAATAAGGACTTGGTGATTTGTTGGAATTGCAACCAATGTTGTGGGAATGACACTAATGTTCCCACTTGGGTGAGTTAGCACATGATCCAATGCTTGTGAACTAAAACTTGGCTGATGCAAAATAACTAGAGCTTAGTACTTTACTCAAAGAGTTGGCTTTGTACCTTAGTATTAGTTTGCAAGTACTTAAAGTACTTACGGCTTTGTCCCTGGCTATTCAAATGGCCAGAGTACGATGATGAACAGAACTATCACGACGATGATCAGCAGGACGCCTACGACAACTAGGGGTTTCTGACGTCAAAAGTTGGCCTGTGGACTAGAGAGTCCATTTGTTGTTACGCTTCCGCTATGTATGAACTTGTGTATGTATGTTGATCGATAGATCAACTATTTGTGTAAGATGAATCATGTGATTCAATCTTGTAAGACAATATGGCTTGTAATAAATAATGACTGTGATATTCGACTATTATGCCTCGCAACAACATTATCCTGGGATTGCGATGAATGACATAATAGGCATCCGGACTTAAAAACTCGGGTGTTGACAAGTTGGTATCAGAGCCATTGTTTGACCTTCGAAGACCCTAGTTAGAATGGACGTTCATAAAAACTTAACTTCGAAATCAAATGAAGTGAATATTTATGAAAATTTACTCGCATTCTTGCCTTTGAGACTATTTCGAAATTTGATGAATCATGAACTTTCTTAATTGAATCTACTTAAAATTTTGCCACACTTATTTCACTCTCTAACTTACTCATCCTTTTCGCTTTCAGATGGAGCCGAATGAACCCATCAACGCGAAGTTCTATCAGCTCGGGAACGGTGGGAGCCTTGTTTTTTAGCACGACCTCACCGCTGTCTCGGCTTTCCTTGGGCGACTTCACCCTGAGTTCCACGGGATTCAGGTGAACGACCAGCCCGGTGGTGAGTTGCAGTGGATCATCACTGCAGATCTGCGAGGCACGATGGAGTCTCCCAACCAGGAGAGGATCCTGTTCTCGTTCCGTGAGAGCAACTGGCTCGACGGACTTGCGAGAGCTCTTTAGGAGGCACTGGCGCGCCTCTGTGGACAGAATGTGGTGCGCCTACTCGCGTCCCGCTTCGCTCACCAGGTGAGGCGTGATGCAGCAGGAGTGCCCATGGCGCTGCAGTCTCACCCAGAGTTGAGGCACCACGCAGAGCACCTAGATTTCATGATGTATCATACACAGCAGGATCTGGACAACGCTCGTGCGTACGCCAACCAGACGCACCTCGCCTTGGCAACCCATGCCGACGCCATCAAGATGCTCTCAAGAGATCGCAACAAGCTCCGTCTGCAGCGTGCCAAGAGGGACGCCACTATTGATCGCCTGCGCGCACAGATCACATCACTGGAGGCCACTGTCAAGGCCCAGGAGGAGCAGCTGAAGGAGATGGAGGAGGATGAGGATGGTATTGATCTTCAGGGAGGAGACGCCTTCCTGAGCGACGACGACGACTTTGAGGAGGATGAGTTCACTGAGGAGGAGGACTACGCTTTTCTGGAGCCGGGACCTGATGACGTCGTTCCTATCGACGTTGAGGACGAGGGTAGCTGCACTTGAGCACTTATGTAGGTGTGAGTTGTATCCCGTCCGTTGTATCGTAGCATGTGACATGGTTCTTCAAACCATGCAAGGAGTTGGGTGTTAGCTTGTGATGTGTTATGTTGAATGAATGAATGAATGAATGTTTGTGTTGTCATCAAAAGCATTCAAGTTTTAAAGTTCTTGAACTTATCCAAAATAAACCATAGCATTTCCCTCTTATCTTATGATCTTCTGTATATCCAGATGGCCCCTCCCAATCGCAACAACAACGATGCCATGATGCAGCTGCTGCAAACCCTGCTTCAAGACAGGGAGACTGAAAGAGCTGAACGTCAAGCTAACATCGCAGCACTGCAAAACCTCGCAAACCAAGGCCATGGGAATCATGATCATCCCGGTTCAAAGATCAAGAACTTTCAGAATACCAACCCTCCGGTGTTCAGCAAGACTGAAGAACCCCTCGACGCCGATGACTGGCTCCAGACTATGGAGAACAATTTGGAGGTCGCCGGAGTTGAAGCCAACGAGAAGGTCCTGTTTGCAACTCACTATCTTGCCGGACCAGCCCGAGCCTGGTGGACCAGCACCCGTGCCATGAATGGAGGTCAGTTCATGACTTGGGCAGATTTCAAGCTCAAGTTCAGCAAGTACCATGTACCCCCGGGTCTTATCAAGAAGATGAGGGATGAGTTCCGTGAACTGAAGCAGGGTCGCATGACGGTGGTAGAATACCGCGACAGGTTCCTTACACTGTCAAGGTACGCCCCTGATGAGACTGACACCACTGAGAAGAGGCAGGAGAGATTCCTGAACGGACTGCATGATGAGATGCAGACTGTCCTAGTCAACATCCCCTTTGCCGATCTGGAAGCCCTGGTTGACTCCATCATCCAGATGGAGGGCAAGCTGAACCAAGCCAATGAGAACTGCAAACGTCGCATGATGCACCAGAGTGGGCCTAGCAATGCTCCGAAGTATCGCCCCAACCCGAGCGGAGGTTTCACTCCGAGAAACAACAACAAGCCCCCTATGCAGAACTCGCGCCCCGGTTATCAGAACCGGAGTGGAGGAAACCCCAGGCCAGGAGGCCACAACAACAACTACAGCAACAACTACAACAACAACAACTTCAACCGCGCTCTGCCTAGGGCTCCCAACCCCAACAACAACAACAACACCAACACCGCTCCAAGGACTGGAAGCAACGCTATTCCCGTCGCAACCAAGGACAAGTCCACCATCACTTGCTATGAGTGCGGAGTGGTGGGACACTACTCCAACGAGTGCCCCAAGAGACTCGCCAAGCTCGCCGGCAACACCGCTGCACCTCGCTCAGCAGCAACGCCGCGTTTCCACCGGAAAGAAGTTCGCCCCCAACAACCCCAATAACCGCAACGGCCGTCTCTTCCACATGAACGCCGAAGAAGCCCAGGAAGCACCGGATGTTGTACTCGGGTATGTTTCTCGTCAATTCAGCACTCGCCGCAGTGTTGTTTGATTCCGGAGCATCTCATTCTTTTGTCACCGAAGACTTTGCATCAACAAGTAAAATTCAACCTCTCAGTTTGAAACATGTCATGATAGTTCAAATCCCCGGATCAACCACTAAAGCCAGAAAATTTTGTAAAAATGTACCCATCAGAATACATGAAGTAGAGTTCTATGCCAACCTGATAATTTTGGGAACCAAAGGTTTGGAAGTAGTGCTGGGAATGGATTGGATGGCAAAACACCATGGAATGATTGACTGTGCCAAGAAAGCCATCACCATGACCAGTAGCACCGGTATCATAGTAGAACATGTCTCTGAACTACTACCCAGAAAATTTACCTGCAACCAGAGTGTAGCCAAGCCAACTTTGGATCAGATCAGGGTGGTCTATCGATACCCTGATGTGTTTCCTGATGGTCTACCCGGTATGCCCCCAGATCGGGATATCGAGTTTATCATCGAGTTAATCCCCGGAACCGGACCTATAGCCGAGAGAGCCTATAGCATGAACCCAGCAGAGCTAGTGGAACTGAAGAAGCAACCGGATGAACTATTAGCCAAAGGTCCGATACGACCAAGTGCGTCGCCTTGGAGATCCCCGGCTTTGTTTGTGGATAAGAAGGATGGTGCCGACCGTTTATGTACGGACTATCATAAGCTTAACGATGTCACCATCAAGAACAAATACCCCTTGCCAAAGATAGAAGATCTGTTTGACCAGCTGACCGGTGCCATAGTATTCTCAAAGATTGACCTCAGGACTGGATACCACCAGCTGAAAATTCGTGCATCATACATTCCCAAAACTGCCTTTACCACCAGATATGGATTGTACGAGTACAATGTCATGTCATTTGGATTGACCAATGCCCCCGCTTATTTCATGAATCTCATGAATAAGATCTTCATGAACTTCCTGGATAAGTTTGTTGTCGTTTTCATCGATGACATCCTAATCTACTCCAAGTCTGAGGAAGAACATGAGCAACACCTAGAAGATGCCCTGGAGACCCTTAGAGAGCATAAGCTGTATGCTAAGTTCAGCAAATGTGAGTTTTGGCTGAAGGAAGTAGGATTCCTGGGACATATCTTGTCTGCAGGAGGAATTGCTGTAGATCCCGCCAAGATCAAGACTGTTGCAGAATGGAAAGCCCCAACCACCCAGACCAAGGTCCGCGCTTTTCTTGGATTAGCCGGATATTACCGCAGATTTGTAGAAGGATTTTCGAGCATCGCTCGACCAATGACCCAATTACTGAAGAAGGACAAGAAGTTCGAATGGACTGACAAATGTGAAGAGAGTTTTCAACAACTCAAGCTTAGACTGACATCAGCCCCAATCCTGATCATGCCGGACATCACCAAACCCTTTGACGTTTACTGTGATGCATCCAAGATTGGTCTTGGATGTGTGTTGATGCAAGAAGGCAAGATGATCTCTTATCTGTCCCGGCAACTGAAGCAGCATGAGCAGAACTATCCAACCCATGACCTCGAGCTCGCAGCCGTAGTTTTAGCATTGAAGGTATGGCGTCATTACCTCATGGGTAATCGCTGCGAGATCTATTCGGATCACAAGAGCCTAAAGTATATCTTCACCCAGAAGGAGCTGAATATGAGGCAAAGAAGATGGTTGGAATTGATCAAGGATTATGATATGGAGATTCACTACCACCCCGGCAAGGCCAATGTGGTAGCAGATGCGTTGAGTAGACTGTCGTGTCAGTTGAACTCAATGATAGCCGAAGAACAACCCAGTCTATACCAGGAGTTTGAGCAGTTTAGAATGGAGTTAGTCAGTGAAGGATTCCTAGCCAACATGGAGCTACAACCCACCTTGATTGGTCAGTTTAAGGAAGCTCAGAAGGAGAATGCCAGCATTGACGGAATCAAGAAGCAGATAGTCGCAGGAAAAGCAACAAGATTCACCGTAGATGAAGAAGGAGTTCTATGGTACAACGGACGCCTGTGTGTACCGTCGGACTCAGAGTTGAAGCAATTGATTCTGAAGGAAGCCCATGATACCCTATACTCTATTCACCCCGGAGGTACCAAGATGTACCAAGACCTGAAGGAACAATTTTGGTGGCATGGAATGAAGAGGGAGATCGGAAGCTACATCGCCAAGTGTGATATCTGTCAGCGAGTCAAGGCCGAACATCAGCGACCCGCAGGATTGCTGCAACCCCTACAGATCCCTGAATGGAAGTGGGATTCGGTAGGAATGGACTTTATCACCGGTTTGCCCAAATCCAGCAAAGGAAATGATTCCATATGGGTAGTTGTTGATAGATTGACAAAGGTAGCCCATTTCATCGCCGTCAAGACCACCTACCAAGGCCAAAGTTACCTAAGCTGTACATCTCCAGAATAGTCGCCCTGCACGGAACCCCGAAGTCGATAGTGTCAGATAGAGGATCACAGTTCACCTCAAGATTCTGGCAGAAAGTGCATGAAGGACTAGGAACCCGTCTGAATTTCAGCACCGCCTATCACCCGCAGACCGATGGACAGACTGAGAGAGTTAACCAGATATTGGAAGACATGCTGAGAGCATTTGTACTGGAATATGGATCCAAGTGGGAAGACTGCCTGCCTTACGCAGAATTCTCTTACAACAACAGTTATCAAGCCAGCTTACAGATGGCCCCCTTTGAAGCTTTGTACGGAAGGAAGTGCCGTACCCCCCTGAATTGGTCGGAAGTCGGAGAAAGCCAAGTCTTTGGACCTGATGTTCTTCGTGAAGCCGAAGAGAAAGTGCACAAGATCCGCGAGTACCTCAAGACGGCGCAATCAAGGCAGAAGAGTTACGCCGACAAGAGACGCCGAGAGATGACCTTCGAGATCGGAGATTTTGTCTATCTCAAGGTATCCCCCCTGAAAGGAATGCAGAGATTCCAGCTGAAAGGAAAGCTTGCACCCCGATATGTCGGACCCTTCAAAGTTCTCAGTCGCCGAGGCGAAGTGTCCTATCAACTGGAGTTACCGGAAGAGATGTCGGCTGTGCACGACGTGTTTCACATCTCACTCCTTCGGAAGTGCCTTGAAGTTCCTGAGAAGACCGAAGTGTTCAAGAACATCGATCACCGTTCGGTGGATATCAACCAAGATCTGACATACCGTGAAGTGCCGATTCGCATTTTGGAAGAAGCATACAGAACCACCCGCACCCGAAGCATCAAGTTCCTGAAAGTACAGTGGAGCAACCATACTGAAGATGAAGCCACCTGGGAGCGAGAGGAAGACATGAAGAAAGAATACCCAGATCTCTTTAGTACCTAATTTTCTTTAAGATCTCGGGACGAGATCTTTTGTAAGGGGGAAGGGTTTGTAACATCCCAAATTTCAATAAAAGAGAGAAGCAAAGTTCCAGAGATCCAAATTTGAGAACCAACAAAAACTTTTAAATTGACATATAGTACCCTGCATAGGACTTGTGCATTTTGAGTGCTATGCCATGATGAGTGTCTTACTGTTTATGTGATGAACTCTAAAACCCTAAAGTGATCAAGTGAAGATCATCAAATAAATAAATCAAAAAGAAAAATATTTTCAATTATGAATAAAACCCTAAAAACCCTAACATATGGCTTATGCCATTTTTGCAAAAATTGACCCTAGACCCTTTTGACTTCACCATTAATTGTAATATGCTATTAGATGGTTATTACAACTTTGGGGAATCAAAGAGATACCATTTGAATCAAATCCAAATTCAATTTTGGCTCACATGAGATAATGGTCATTTCGACTTTTATATTCTGGTCACCACTTTGAGCCTCTCTATTTCAAAATTTCTAAACCAAACAAATTCAAATCTTTGCATGTCATCCAAGTACACAACAAGATGAACAACTCTTGCAAAGAGCACCATACCAAATTCACTTTAGATCAAAAGTTGTGAGCAAGCAAAGTTGAGACTTTGAAACAAATGCAACATTCTCCATTTTCCAAATGTGATCAAACCAGGCCACCACTTGACCATCTCTTGCCCTAGCAATGATCCTTGGACACTCATACACCGAGCACATGCAAAGGAAGCCAAGGAGAGGGCCAGACATGGCGTGGACATGGCCATGCCGGCCACGTTCGCCACCGACGCGCCTCCCCTCCCTTCTCTCCACAGCAGCCCACGCCACCGTGCCAAACGCGTCGACAAAGATCTCCTGGATCCGCCCGTACGCGCCATTGACCGCGAGGACGACGCCACGACTTGCCACGGTCGCGCGCCCGTGCACGCCTGTGTACGCCGCGAGCGGCATGGGCGACGTCACCGTGCACGGACGCGCGCGACACGGCCACGCGTCGCTCGCAGCACTCCGTCGTACCCCGACCAAACCCGCGCGCCCTGGTACCTTCCTCGCCACGCGGAGCTCGCCGGACATGCGTGCGTCACGCCTTGGCGACCACGGTCGCCGGAGAGGACAAGCGCGCCCGCCGCGGCCGCAACAGTACATGCACGGACCCGACAACCCTACGCGTCCCCTTGCCGCGCCGTTCACGCTCGTAGCTTCGCCATGACGTCGTGAACACGACCCCGTCATTGCTTAGCCCCCTAGCCCACCGGAGCGGCCGCGCTCTTGTCGCCATTGCCGCAGCACCACGGCCACCCTCGCGCCTATAAAAGGAGGCCTCGCCTCGACTAACTCTTCACACCACCACCCTCCCCTCTCTTTCCTCGACCGCCTCAGCACCTCACCATGCTCGATTAGCCACCAGAAGCTCCCAATTTCAAGATCGCCGCCGCCCACAGTAGCCGACGATCGCCGGAGAAGGACGCCGCCCTGGAGCTGCCGCCGGTACCAGGAGCTTCGCCGTCGTCCACAACTTCATCGCGCACGTTGCCCAACCCTAGCTGGAGCCACGGTGAGCCCCCGACCCCCTACCAGAGCCGCCGGCGAGCCCCTCTCTCGCTGTCGACGACGATGAATGTGCGCCGTTAGATCACGTTCTAATCCAACGATCCCCTTTAGTCCATACCGCTTCGGGCGTTAAGTGTCGCTGACGGGTGGAGCCCACTGTCAGGCGGCCCGCGCGTGCGTGGATGCGTGGTGGGCTGGCCTTGGGCAGTTTAAAACGTTTAGGCCCAGTTAGTTTTCCCGCCGGCCTTTTTAATTCAAATCTCGTTTAATAAATTTAGTTTGAATTCAATACTGAACCCAACTTTGAAAATACATAGAATCTGTTTGGCTTGGCCAAAATTAACAAAATTTATATTTTTGGAAAGCTAGTAAAAAGATCTACAATATGCCGCTGGTCTCACCTCGAGATTTGTTGTAGAAATAAAATGATAAAAAGAAGAAGGCAGGGACTTTTTCATTTTTAAATAATTCTTAAAAATCAACCAAAATAGATATTAAGTTAATTCCAACTCCAGTAGCTCACATTTGACTTACACTAATTGTTTCTGCAAGAAAATGGTGTGGTCACTTTGCATGATCATGCCCTAGTTTAATTAATGGACAATATGGCTAGTTTAGTTAAGTGATATTGTCCAAAACTAATATGTAAATCATATGAAGTATTTTACTTCATTTAAATCTTGTCTCAAGTGAATTCATGAGATGTTTGAACCCCTGGTCCAACACTCTTTTATGAAATGCTTGGAGATTTAAATCATTTGTAGAATTATTAAATGGTATGAGGTGGTCTACCTCATTTAAATCATTTTCTTCAATAATGATAATGAATGGTTAACTTGGGTCAACATAAGTTCATGTATTATTGTTTGAGAAATTAAATCTTAAGAAGATTTCAATGA
This sequence comes from Lolium rigidum, assembly GCF_022539505.1. Lineage (NCBI taxonomy): Eukaryota > Viridiplantae > Streptophyta > Magnoliopsida > Poales > Poaceae > Lolium > Lolium rigidum. The sequence continues at coordinate 115,090,457 of NC_061514.1, read as the reverse complement.
GAGGAAATTATTCCTCAAGAACCATATGGAATTTACTTGTCACATATGAATGAGAGGAAATTATTTTCCTCAAGTCACCCAACCAATGCACCTACTTATTTCATGTGTGTGCTTAGCATAGCTTGTGAGAAGTAATGATGTGCTTAGTCTAGCTCTTGAGCTTGTTAAGTGATTATTCCTCGTATTCAAATTTAGACGCTAGCACCGGAGATTACCAAGAGGAAGGAGAATTCTACCCAGAAGAGGAAGAAGAAAACCTAGAGAACTACCAAGGCAAGCTAATACTCTTGCAAAGTGCAAAGCCCTCCTTGGGCAAGGCACCATGATTCTTATCTTTCTTCATACTAGCCTATCCTACTTTTACACCATACAAGTTTTACTTGTTGTGTTTTCAAAGAGTTGATTTAAAATGGTTGAGGGAATAAGGTTACTAGAGTAGCAAAGATAGTTCTATAGATAGCAAAGCAAGGTAGCACCCCTCATGATTAGTGCTAGTGCTAAAATACTAAAATTTGATTACTCTAGATGGGAACATATGACTTGTTGAATTTGAAACCTTGGAATGATGAAACATTCCATTGAATGATTTGAGGTTGAATATGAACAAGAGAAGATAGTGATTTTTGATGAAAGCCTGATATTGGTTTGAATGCGATACCTTTCCAATTTTGAGTACCCCCACAATACCTGATTATGGGTAGGGCTTAACTCGGAAGTTTATAGATTTTAGTATGGGTTCCCTCCGAACACACGTCATAGGGGTTATGCCGCGGCTGCCTCGCGTTGTGAGAAATGATGTGAATTGAGGTGAAATTGTACGGCCAAGCCCCGTGCAGTTCCCAGTGTTAACGGTTGGTTTTCACTGGGAGGCCAAGCTCATGGGGAGAGGTGCTCATACTAGGATTTGTAAGTGAAAGGTTATGGTTGATGATCCGCGTACTGTGTTACGATGATTCGGAGTTATTCCGACGGATGAAATCAAATGTTGTGGCACAAGTGTGCAACCTCTGCAGAGTGTAAATCTATTCGGATAGCCATGTCCACGGTTACGGACGGTTGGAAGGGCCATACAGTTTCCAGTGTCGATTTTTGAAAACCTTAGTGAATGTGAATAGGGACTTGGTGACTTGTTGGATTTTACAAACCAATGTTGTGGGAATGACACTAATGTTCCCACTTGGGTGAGTTAGCACATGATCCAATGCTTGTGAACTAAAACTTGGCTTATGCAAAATAACTAGAGCTTAGTACTTTACTCAAAGAGTTGGCTTTTTTACATTAGTATTAGTTTGCAAGTACTTAAAGTACTTACGGCTTTGTCCCTGGCTATTCAAATGGCCAGAGTACGATGATGAACAGAACTATCACGAGGATGATCAGCAGGACGCCTACGACAACTAGGGGTTTCTGACGTCAAAAGTTGGCCTGTGGACTAGAGAGTCCATTTGTTGTTACGCTTCCGCTATGTATGAACTTGTGTATGTATGTTGATCGATAGATCAACTATTTGTGTAAGATGAATCATGTGATTCAATGTTGTAAGACAATATGGCTTGTAATAAATAATGATCGTGATATTCGACTATTATGCCTCGCAACAACATTATCCTGGGATTGCGATGAATGACATAATAGGCATCCAGACTTAAAAACTCGGGTGTTGACAAGTTGGTATCAGAGCCATTGTTTGACCTTAGAAGACCCTAGTTAGAATGGACGTTCATAAAAACTTAACTTCGAAATCAAATGAAGTGAATATTTATGAAAATTTACTCGCATTCTTGCCTTTGAGACTATTTCGAAATTTGATGAATAATGTACTTTTCTTAATTGAATCTACTTAAAAATTTGCCACACTTATTTCACTCTCTAACTTACTCATCCTTTTCGCTTTCAGATGGAGCCCAATGAACCCATCAGCGCGAAGTTCTATCAGCTCGGGAACGGTGGGAGCCTTGTTTTTGAGCACGACCTCACCGCTGTCTCAGCTTTCCTTGGGCGACTTCACCCCGAGTTCCACGGGATTCAGGTGAACGACCAGCCCGGTGGTGAGCTGCAGTGGATCATCACCGCAGATCTGCGAGGCACGATGGAGTCTCCCAACCAGGAGAGGATCCCGTTCTCGTTCCGTGAGAGCAACCGGCTCGACGGACTTGCGAGAGCTCTTTAGGAGGCACCGGCGCGCCTCCGCGGACAGAATGTGGTGCGCCTACTCGCGTCCCGCTTCGCTCACCGGTGAGGCGTGATGCAGCAGGAGTGCCCATGGCGCTGCAGTCCCACCCGGAGCTGAGGCACCACGCAGAGCACCTAGATTTCATGATGTATCATACACAGCAGGATCTGGACAACGCTCGTGCGTACGCCAACCAGACACACCTCGCCTTGGCAACCCATGCCGACGCCATCAAGATGCTCTCAAGAGATCGCAACAAGCTCCGTCTGCAGCGTGCCAAGAGGGACGCCACTATTGATCGCCTGCGCGCACAGATCACATCACTGGAGGCCACCGCCAAGGCCCGTGGAGGAGCAGCTGAAGGAGATGGAGGAGGATGAGGATGGTATTGACCTTCGTGGAGGAGACGCCTTCCTCGAGCGACGACGACGACTTTGAGGAGGATGAGTTCACCGAGGAGGAGGACTACGCTTTCTGGAGCCGGGACCTGATGACGTCATTCCTATCGACGTTGAGGACGAGGGTAGCTGCACTTGAGCACTTATGTAGGTGTGAGTTGTATCCCGTCCGTTGTATCGTAGCATGTGACATGGTTCTTCAAACCATGCAAGGAGTTGGGTGTTAGCTTGTGATGTGTTATGTTGAATGAATGAATGAATGAATGTTTGTGTTGTCATCAAAAGCATTCAAATTTTAAAGTTCTTGAACTTATCCAAAATAAACCATAGCATTTCCCTCTTATCTTATGATCTTCTGTATATCCAGATGGCCCCTCCCAATCGCAACAACAACGATGCCATGATGCAGTCGCTGCAAACCCCGCTTCAAGACAGGGAGACCGAAAGAGCTGAACGTCAAGCCAACATCGCAACACCGCAAAACCTCGCAAACCAAGGCCATGGGAATCATGATCATCCCGGTTCAAAGATCAAGAACTTTCAGAATACCAATCCTCCGGTGTTCAGCAAGACCGAAGAACCCCTCGACGCCGATGACCGGCTCCGGACCATGGAGAACAACTTGGAGGTCGCCGGAGTTGAAGCCAACGAGAAGGTCCTGTTTGCAACTCACTATCTTGCCGGACCAGCCCGAGCCTCGGTGGACTAGAACCCGTGCCATGAATGGAGGTCGGTTCATGACTTGGGCAGATTTCAAGCTCAAGTTCAGCAAGTACCATGTACCCCCGGGTCTTATCAAGAAGATGAGGGATGAGTTCCGTGAACCGAAGCAAGGTCGCATGACGGTGGTAGAATACCACGACAGGTTCCTTACACTCGTCAAGGTACGCCCCTGATGAGACTGACACCACTGAGAAGAGGCAGGAGAGATTCCTGAACGGACTGCATGATGAGATGCAGACTGTCCTAGTCAACATCCCCTTTGCCGATCTGGAAGCCCTGGTTGACTCCGTCATCCAGATGGAGGGCAAGCTGAACCAAGCCAATGAGAACTGCAAACGTCGCATGATGCACCAGAGTGGGCCTAGCAATGCTCCGAAGTATCGCCCCAACCCGAGCGGAGGTTTCACTCCGAGAAACAACAACAAGCCCCCTATGCAGAACTCGCGCCCCGGTTATCAGAACCGGAGTGGAGGAAACCCCAGGCCAGGAGGCCACAACAACAACTACAACAACAACAACTACAACAACAACAACAACAACTTCAACCGCGCTCGGGCCAGAGCTCCCAACCCCAACAATAACACCAACACCGCTCCAAGGACTGGAAGCAACGCTATTCCCGTCGCAACCAAGGACAAGTCCACCATCACTTGCTATGAGTGCGGAGTGGTGGGACACTACTCCAACGAGTGCCCCAAGAGACTCGCCAAGCTCGCCGGCAACACCGCTGCACCTGCTCAGCAGCAACGCCGCGTTTCCACCGGAAAGAAGTTCGCCCCCAACAACCCCAATAACCGCAACGGCCGTCTCTTCCACATGAACGCCGAAGAAGCCCGGAAGCACCGGATGTTGTATCGGGTATGTTTCTGTCAACTCGCACTGCCGCAGTGTTGTTTGATTCCGGAGCATCTCATTCTTTTGTCACTGAAGACTTTGCATCAACAAGTAAAATTCAACCTCTCAGTTTGAAACATGTCATGATAGTTCAAATCCCCGGATCAACCACTAAAGCCAGAAAATTTTGTAAAAATGTACCCATCAGAATACATGAAGTAGAGTTCTATGCCAATCTGATAATTTTGGGAACCAAAGGTTTGGAAGTAGTGCTGGGAATGGATTGGATGGCAAAACACCATGGAATGATTGACTGTGCCAAGAAAGCCATCACCATGACCAGTAGCACCGGTATCATAGTAGAACATGTCTCTGAACTACTACCCAGAAAATTTACCTGCAACCAGAGTGTAGCCAAGCCAACTTTGGATCAAATCAGGTGGTCATGTCGATATCCTAATGTGTTTCCGGATGGTCTACCCGGTATGCCCCCAGATCGGGATATCGAGTTTATCATCGAGTTAATCCCTGGAACAGGACCTATAGCCCAGAGAGCCTATAGCATGAACCCAACAGAGCTAGTGGAGCTGAAGAAGCAACTGGATGAACTATTAGCCAAAGGTCTGATACGACCAAGTGCGTCGGCTTGGAGATCCCCAGTTTTGTTTGTGGATAAGAAGGATGGTGCCAGTCGTTTATGTACGGACTATCGTAAGCTTAACGATGTCACCATCAAGAACAAATACCCCTTGCCAAAGATAGAAGATCTGTTTGACCAGCTGACCGGTGCCATAGTATTCTCAAAGATTGACCTCAGGACTGGATACCACCAGCTGAAAATTCGTGCATCGGATATTCCCAAAACTGCCTTTACCACCAGATATGGATTGTACGAGTACAATGTCATGTCATTTGGATTGACCAATGCCCCCGCTTATTTCATGAATCTCATGAATAAGATCTTCATGAACTTTCTGGATAAGTTTGTTGTCGTTTTCATCGATGACATCCTAATCTACTCCAAGTCCGAGGAAGAGCATGAGCAACACCTAGAAGCTGTCCTGGGAGACCCTTAGAGAGCATAAGTCTGTATGCTAAGTTCAGCGAAATGTGAGTTTTGGCTGAAGGAAGTAGGATTCCCGGGACATATCTTGTCTCGCAGGAGGAATTGCCGTAGATCCCGCCAAGATCAAGACTCGTTGCAGAATGGAAAGCCCCAACCACCCAGACCGAGGTCCGCGCTTTTCTTGGATTAGCCGGATATTACCGCAGATTTGTAGAAGGCTTTTCGAGCATCGCTCGACCAATGACCCAATTGCTGAAGAAGGATAAGAAGTTCGAATGGACTGACAAATGTGAAGAGAGTTTCCAACAACTCAAGCTTAGACTGACCTCAGCCCCAATTCTGATCATGCCGACATCACCAAACCCTTTGACGTTTATCGCTATGCATCCAAGATTGGTCTTGGATGTGTGCTTGATGCAAGAAGGCAAGATGATCTCTTATCTGTCCCGGCAACCGAAGCAAAGCATGAGCAGTAACTACCCAACCCATGACCTCGAGCTCGCAGCCGTAGTTTTAGCACTGAAGGTGTGGCGTCATTATCTCATGGGTAATCGCTGCGAGATCTATTCGGATCACAAGAGCCTAAAGTATATCTTTACCCAGAAGGAGCTGAACATGAGGCAAAGAAGATGGTTAGAATTAACCAAAGATTATGATATGGAGATCCACTATCACCCCGGCAAGGCCAATGTGGTAGCGGATGCGTTGAGTAGACTGCCGTGTCAGTTGAACTCAATGATAGCCGAAGAACAACCCAGCCTATACCAGGAGTTTGAACAGTTTAGAATGGAGTTAGTCAGTGAAGGATTCCTAGCCAGCATGGAGCTACAACCCACCCTGATTGGTCAGATCAAGGAAGCTCAGAAGGGAAATGTCAGCATTGATGGAATCAAGACCCAGATAGCCGCAGGAAAGGCACCGGGATTCACCGTAGATGAAGAAGGAGTTCCGTGGTACAACGGACGCCTGTGTGTACCGTCGGACTCAGAGTTGAAGCATGTGATTCTGAAGGAAGCCCATGACACCCTATACTCTATTCACCCCGGAGGTACCAAGATGTACCAAGACCTGAAGGAACAATTTTGGTGGCATGGAATGAAGAGGGAGATCGAAGCTACATCGCCAAGTGTGATATCCGTCAGCCGAGTCAAGGCCGAACATCGCCGACCCGCAGATTGCCGCAACCCCTGCGCATCCCCGAATGGAAGTGGGATTCGGTAGGGAATGGACTTTATCACCGGTTTGCCCAAATCCAAGCAAAGGAAATGATTCCATATGGGTAGTTGTTGATAGATTGACAAAGGTAGCCCATTTCATCGCTCGTCAAGACCACCTACCAAGGCCAAAGTTACCTCGAGCTGTACATCTCTGCAATAGTCGCCCCGCACGGAACCCCGAAGTCGATAGTGTCGATAGAGGATCACAGCTCACCTCAAGATTCTCGCAGTGAAGTGCATGAAGGACTAGGAACCCGTCCGAACTTCAAGCACCGCCTATCACCCGCAGCATCGATGGACGTACCGAGAGAGTTAACTAGATATTGGAAGCACATGCCGAGAGCATTTGTACCGGAATATGGATCCAAGTGGGAAGACCGCCCTCGCCTTACGCAGAATTCTCTTACAACAACAGCTTATCAAGCCGCCTTGCGTATGGCCCCCTTTGGAAGCTTTGTACGGAAGGAAGTGCCGTACCCCCCCGAATTGGCTTGGAAGTCGGAGAAAGCCAAGTCTTTGGACCTCGATGTTCTTCGTGAAGCCGAAGAGAAAGTGCACAAGATCCGCGAGTACCTCAAGACGGCGCAATCAAGGCAGTAAGAGTTACGCCGACAAGAGACGCCGAGAGATGACCTTCGAGATCGGAGATTTTGTCTATCTCAAGGTATCCCCCCGAAAGGAACTGCAGTAGATTCCAGCGAAAGGAAAGCTTGCACCTCCGATATGTCTGACCCTTCAAAGTTCTCGGGGCCGGGCCGAGGCGAAGTGTCCTATCAACTCGGAGTTACCTGAAGAGATGTCTACGCGGCACGACGTGCTTCACATCTCACTCCTTCTAAGTGCCTTGAAGTTCCCGAGAAGACCGAAGTGTTCAAGAACATCGATCACCGTTCGGTGGATATCAACCAAGATCCGACATACCGTGAAGTGCCGATTCGCATTTTGGAAGAAGCATGCAGCGTAACCACCCGCACCCGAAGCATCAAGTTCCTCGAAAGTACAAGGAGCAACCATACTCGAAGATGAAGCCACCGGGAGCGAGAGGAAGACATGGAAGAAAGAATACCCGCATCTCTTTAGTACCTAATTTTCTTTTAAGATCTCGGGATCGAGATCTTTTGTAAGGGGGAAGGGTTTGTAACATCCCAAATTTCAATAAAAGAGGAGAAGCAAAGTTCCGTAGATCCAAATTTGAGAACCAACAAAAACTTTTAAATTGACATATAGTACCCTGCATAGGACTTGTGCATTTTGAGTGCTATCCCATGATGAGTGTCTTACTGTTTATGTGATGAACTCTAAAACCCTAAAGTGATCAAGTGAAGATCATCAAATAAATAAATCAAAAGAAAAATATTTTCAATTATGAATAAAACCCTAAAAACCCTAACATATGGCTTATGCCATTTTTGCAAAAATTGACCCTAGACCCTTTTGACTTCACCATTAATTGTAATATGCTATTAGATGGTTATTACAACTTTGGGGAATCAAAGAGATACCATTTGAATCAAATCCAAATTCAATTTTGGCTCACATGAGATAATGGTCATTTCTGACTTTTATATTCTGGTCACCACTTTGAGCCTCTCTATTTCAAAATTTCTAAACCAAACAAATTCAAATCTTTGCATGTCATCCAAGTACACAACAAGATGAACAACTCTTGCAAAGAGCACCATGCCAAATTCACTTTAGATCAAAAGTTGTGAGCAAGCAAAGTTGAGACTTTGAAACAAATGCAACATTCTCCATTTTCCAAATGTGATCAAACCAGGCCACCACTTGACCATCTCTTGCCCTAGCAATGATCCTTGGACACTCATACACCGAGCACATGCAAAGGAAGCCAAGGAGAGGGCCGTGACATGGCGTGGACATGGCCATGCCGGCCACGTTCGCCACCGACGCGCCTCCCTCCCTTCTCTCCACAGCAGCCCACGCCACCGTGCCAAACGCGCCGACAAAGATCTCCTGGATCCGCCCGTACGCGCCATTGACCGCGAGGACGACGCCACGACTCGCCACGGTCGCGCCCGGTGTACGCCTGTGCACGCCGCGAGCGGCATGGGCGACGTCACCGTGCACGGACGCGCGCGACCACGGCCCACGCCGTCGCTCGCGACACTCCGTCGTACCCCGACCAAACCCGCGCGCCCTGGTACCTTCCTCGCCACGCGGAGCTCGCCGGACATGCGTGCGTCACGCCTTGGCGACCACGGCCGCCGGAGAGGACAAGCGCGCTCGCCGCGGCCGCAACAAGACATGCACGGACCCGACAACCCCTACGCGTCCCCTTGCCGCGCCGTTCACGCTCGTAGCTTCGCCATGACGTCGTGAACACGACCCCGTCATTGCTTAGCCCCCTAGCCCACCGGAGCGGCCGCGCTCTTGTCGCCATTGCCGCAGCACCACGGCCACCCTCGCGCCTATAAAAGGAGGCCTCGCCTCAAATAACTCTTCACACCACCACCCTCCCCTCTCTTTCCTCGACCGCCTCAGCACCTCACCATGCTCGATTAGCCACCAGAAGCTCCCAATTTCAAGATCGCCGCCGCCCACAGTAGCCGACGATCGCCGGAGAAGGACGCCGCCCTGGAGCTGCCGCCGGTACCAGGAGTTTCGCCGTCGTCCACAACTTCATCGCGCACGTTGCCCAACCCTAGCTGGAGCCACGGTGAGCCCCCGACCCCTACCAGAGCCGCCGGCGAGCCCCTCTCTCGCTGTCGACGACGATGAATGTGCACCGTTAGATCACGTTCTAATCCAACGATCCCCTTTAGTCCATACCGCTTCGGGCGTTAAGTGTCGCTGACGGGTGGAGCCCACTGTCAGGCGGCCCGCGCGTGCGTGGATGCGTGGTGGGCTGGCCTTGGGCAGTTTAAAACGTTTAGGCCCGGCTTAGTTTTCCCGCCGGCCTTTTTAATTCAAATCTCGTTTAATAAATTTAGTTTGAATTCAATACTGAACCCAACTTTGAAAATACATAGAATCTGTTTGGCTTGGCCAAAATTAACAAAATTTATATTTTTGGAAAGCTAGTAAAAAGATCTACAATATGCCGCTGGTCTCACCTCGAGATTTGTTGTAGAAATAAAATGATAAAAAGAAGAAGGCAGGGACTTTTTCATTTTTAAATAATTCTTAAAAATCAACCAAAATAGATATTAAGTTAATTCCAACTCCAGTAGCTCACATTTGACTTACACTAATTGTTTCTGCAAGAAAATGGTGTGGTCACTTTGCATGATCATGCCCTAGTTTAATTAATGGACAATATGGCTAGTTTAGTTAAGTGATATTGTCCAAAACTAATATGTAAATCATATGAAGTATTTTACTTCATTTAAATCTTGTCTCAAGTGAATTCATGAGATGTTTGAACCCCTGGTCCAACACTCTTTTATGAAATGCTTGGAGATTTAAATCATTTGTAGAATTATTAAATGGTATGAGGTGGTCTACCTCATTTAAATCATTTTCTTCAATAATGATAATGAATGGTTAACTTGGGTCAACATAAGTTCATGTATTATTGTTTGAGAAATTAAATCTTAAGAAGATTTCAATGAGAGGAAATTATTCCTCAAGAACCATATGGAATTTACTTGTCACATATGAATGAGAGGAAATTATTTTCCTCAAGTCACCCAACCAATGCACCTACTTATTTCATGTGTGTGCTTAGCATAGCTTGTGAGAAGTAATGATGTGCTTAGTCTAGCTCTTGAGCTTGTTAAGTGATTATTCCTCGTATTCAAATTTAGACGCTAGCACCGGAGATTACCAAGAGGAAGGAGAATTCTACCTGAAGAGGAAGAAGAAAACCTAGAGAACTACCAAGGCAAGCTAATACTCTTAAGTGCAAAGCCCTCCTTGGGCAAGGCACCATGATTCTTATCTTTCTTCATACTAGCCTATCCTACTTTTACACCATACAAGTTTTACTTGTTGTGTTTTCAAAGAGTTGATTTAAAATGGTTGAGGGAATAAGGTTACTAGAGTAGCAAAGATAGTTCTATAGATAGCAAAGCAAGGTAGCACCCCTCATGATTAGTGCTAGTGCTAAAATACTAAAATTTGATTACTCTAGATGGGAACATATGACTTGTTGAATTTGAAACCTTGGAATGATGAAACATTCCATTGAATGATTTGAGGTTGAATATGAACAAGAGAAGATAGTGATTTTTGATGAAAGCCTGATATTGGTTTGAATGCGATACCTTTCCAATTTTGAGTACCCCCACAATACCTGATTATGGGTAGGGCTTAACTGGAAGTTTATAGATTTTAGTATGGGTTCCCTCTGAACACACGTCATAGGGGTTATGTCGCGGCTGCCTCAGTTGTGAGAAATGATGTGAATTGAGGTGAAATTGTACGGCCAAGCCCTGTGCAGTTCCCAGGTTAACAGTTGGTTTTCACTGGGAGGCCAAGCTCATGGGGAGAGGTGCTCATACTAGGATTTGTAAGTGAAATGTTATGGTTGATGATCCACGTACTGTGTTACGATGATTCAGAGTTATTCCGACGAATGAAATCAAATGTTGTGGCACAAGTGTGCAACCTCTGCAGAGTGTAAATCTATTCGGATAGCCGTGTCCACGGTTACGGACGGTTGGAAGGGCCATACAGCTTTCCAGTGGTCGATTTTTGAAAACCTTAGTGAATGTGAATAAGGACTTGGTGATTTGTTGGAATTACAACCAATGTTGTGGGAATGACACTAATGTTCCCACTTGGGTGAGTTAGCACATGATCCAATGCTTGTGAACTAAAACTTGGCTGATGCAAAATAACTAGAGCTTAGTACTTTACTCAAAGAGTTGGCTTTGTACCTTAGTATTAGTTTGCAAGTACTTAAAGTACTTACGGCTTTGTCCCTGGCGCGCTATTCAAATGGCCAGAGTACGATGATGAACAGAACTATCACGAGGATGATCAGCAGGACGCCTACGACAACTAGGGGTTTCTGACGTCAAAAGTTGGCCTCGTGGACTAGAGAGTCCATTTGTTGTTACGCTTCCGCTATGTATGAACTTGTGTATGTATGTTGATCGATAGATCAACTATTTGTGTAAGATGAATCATGTGATTCAATGTTGTAAGACAATATGGCTTGTAA
>NC_061514.1:115036004-115078818 GCF_022539505.1 Lolium rigidum | reverse complement strand
AGTTAAGCTCGGTGTTGATCGAACTTCATCATCTCCACCTGAATCCTCGGTTGACATTGTGTCCCCCGTATCAATCCCTCCTCGTTTCTCGCGAGATGCTCTCCGTATGGTTGTCAGACATAGGTATATCGGCTGTAGTTTGTTCCTCATTGCCTGTAGGTTCCTCCACATTGTGTTGATGATCTTCATTTTGATTGCTAGTATCCTTTCTGCTTTGCTGACCATGCTCTTCGTCTTGTATCGGCTTGTTTAGATCAATACCAGGAAACCAGAAATCCATTTGACCCCACTGCAGAACAAAAATTATGACAGGGATTTGTTACATATCAAGAGAAAAACAAGTTATTTTTGGGACAATGCATTGCAATGAAGAATCATAGATTTTAACCAAACTATAATTTCTAGTTATTTGTGAATTATTTATATGTAGGGCAGGAGAAATTTGGTTTGCATGAGTGGTAGATTGTTCGAGGAGTTAGTTTTGTACATGCACCAAGACTGCGATACTCAAGCCCGTAGTACTGGCTCCTAGAGCTACATGGAAAAAAGGGCTCGGTGCATCTGCAACCCAAAACTGTTCTTTGATGATGTCATTCCCATGGCACACATATTTGGAGGAACTATATAGTTTGTACTGTACATATGTCACACATGGGAAAAAATACATGTTGAGAATGCCCACTCGATCTTGTTGTGTCTAACCTTTCCCTTGTTTTTGTTTCAGTATCAAGGGAAGCAGCGTTTCAAACACTGAAGACAAAATTCCATATTTCAGAGCTACTACAGGTTTCGATTTTGCATGAGAAACATGGCCAAGTTGGTCAGAGTTTGTGTTGACAATGGTGTTATGATGCTCTTTTTGGCCCAATGGTGTTACAGATGTTGTTTTCCTGGATTGCTAGAATGTTTTAGGTTCACATGTCATTGGTTTGTTACAATCTACTTAAAAATGCATCTACTTTCTACTGTCAAAACCAGATGGTTCTTGGGTTTTTAAAGTTGATCAGGACACCTGATGCTTCATGCCTCTATGATTTTTGATCTGCAATTGGTTAACAGTTCCTCATAGTGTAGGATAACGTTGCATAGAAAACAAAAATTTTCCTACCGCGAACACGCAATCCAAGCCAAGATGCAATCTAGAAGACGGTAGCAACGAGGGGATTATCGAGTCTCACCCTTGAAGAGATTCCAAAGCCTACAAGATGAGGCTCTTGTTGCTGCGGTAGATATTCAATTGCCGCTTGCAAAAGCGCGTAGAAGATCTTGATCACGGCGCCACGAACGGGCAGCACCTCCGTACTCGGTCACACGTTCGGTTGTTGATGAAGACGACGTCCACCTCCCCGTTCCAGCGGGCAGCGGAAGTAGTAGCTCCTCTTGAATCCGACAGCGACGACGGCGTGGTGTCGGTGGTGGTGGAGAATCCCGGCGGAGCTTCGCTAAGCGTGCGGGGAAGAAGGAGGAGTGGGGCGGCTAGGGTTTGGGGAGAGGGGGGCGCCGGCCATCTAGGGGGTGCGGCCAGCTTGTGGTCTTGGGGTGGCCGGCCCCCTCTCTTGGCCCCTCATTATATAGGTGGAAGCCCCAAGTGTTGGACTACAAGTCTCCGAATAAGACCCGAACCCAAAACCTTCCATGTGATAGGGAAACCTACCCAAGGTGGGAATCCCACTTGGGGTGGGATTCCCCCTTCCATGTGGGGGTGGCCGGCCCCCTTAGGGGAGTCCACTTGGGACTCCTCCCCTTAGGGTTGGCCGGCCATGGGAGGTGGAGTCCCTCCGGGACTCCGCCTTCCTTAGTGGTTTCTTCCGGACTTTTCTAGAACCTTCCATAGAACCTTCCGGATCATTTTAAATCTTATAAAATGACTTCCTATATATGAATCTTATTCTCCGGACCATTCCGAACTCCTCGTGATGTCCGGGATCTCATCCGGGACTCCGAACAAATATTCGAACTCCATTCCATATTCAAGTTCTACCATTTCAATATCCAACTTTAAGTGTGTCACCCTACGGTTCGCGAACTATGCGGACATGGTTGAGTACTCACTCCGACCAATAACCAATAACGGGATCTGGAGATCCATAATGGCTCCCACATATTCAACGATGACTTTAGTGATCGAATGAACCATTCACATACGATACCAATTCCCTTTGTCACGCGGTATTTTACTTGTCCGAGGTTTGATCATCGGTATCACTCTATACCTTGTTCAACCTCGTCTCCTAACAAGTACTCTTTACTCGTACCGTGGTATGTGGTCTCTTATGAACTTATTCATATGCTTGCAAGACATTAGATGACATTCCACCGAGAGGGCCCAGAGTATATCTATCCGTCATCGGGATGGACAAAACCCACTGTTGATCCATATGCCTCAACTCATACTTTCCTGGATACTTAATCCCACCTTTATAACCACCCATTTACGCAGTGGCGTTTGATGTAATCAAAGTACCTTTCCGGTATAAGTGATTTACATGATCTCATGGTCATAAGGACTAGGTAACTATGTATCGAAAGCTTATAGCAAATAACTTAATGACGTGATCTTGTGCTACGCTTAATTGGGTGTGTCCATTACATCATTCATATAATGATATAACCTTGTTATTAATAACATCCAATGTTCATGATTATGAAACTAATCATCTATTAATCAACAAGCTAGTTAAGAGGCATACTAGGGACTCTTTGTTGTTTACATATCACACATGTATCAATGTTTCGGTTAATACAATTATAGCATGGTATATAATCATTTATCATAAACATAAAGATATATAATAACTACTTTTATTATTGCCTCTTGGGCATATCTCCAACAGCCTCCCACTTGCACTAGAGTCAATAATCTAGATTACATTGTAAGGTACCTAACACCCATGGCATTCTGGTGTTGGTCATGCTTTGCCCTAGGGAGAGATTTAGTCAACGAATCTGCTACATTCAGATCAGTGTGTACTTTGCAAATCTTTACTTCTCCATCTTCGATGTACTCGCGAATCGAGTGGTAACGCAGCTTGATATGCTTCAGCCTCTTGTGTGACCTTGGTTCTTGTGCATTGGCGATGGCACCCATGTTGTCACAATAGATGACTAATGGGTCCAATGCACTAGGAACCACACCGAGCTCTACAATGAACCTCTTCATCCATACCGCTTCTGATGAAGCCTCCGAAGCCGCTATGTACTCCGATTCCGTTGAAGACTTCGCCACCGTGCACCGCTTCGAGCTTGCCCAGCTCATCGCAAGCACCATTCAATATAAACACGTACCCGTATCGTGACTTAGAGTCATCGGGATCGTTGTTCCAACTTGCATCGGTGTAACTTGTTACAACGAGCTCTTGGTCACCTCCATAACAAAGAAACATATCCTTAGTTCTTTTCAAGTACTTCAGATATTCTTGACCGTTGTCCAAGTGTTCCATTCCCGGATCACTTTGATATCTCGCTAGTCAAACTAACAAGCATGTGCTATATCCGGTCTAGTACATAGCATGGCATACATAATAGAGCCTCATCGCCGAAGCATAGGGATCTGACTCATCCTTTCTCTTTCTTCTGCCGTAGCCGGTCCTTGAGTCTTACTCAAGACCTTGCCTGGTAACATAGGTAAAAACCCTTTCTTACTTTCGTCCATTCTAAATTTCTTTAGAATCTTGTCCAGGTATGTACTCTGTGATAGCCCTATTAGGCGTCTTGATCTATCTCTATAAATCTTGATGCCTAATATATACGATGCTTCACCAAGGTCTTTCATTGAAAAAATGTTATTCAAATAACCTTTTACACTGCTTAATAGTTCTATATCATTCCCAATCAATAATATGTCATCTACATATAATATCAGGAATGCTACAGAGCTCCCACTCACTTTCTTGTAAATACAGGCCTCTCCATGGCACTGTATAAATCCGAAGTCTTTGATCACCTTATCAAAGCGTCGGTTCCAACTTCTCGATGCTTGCTTCAGTCCATAAATTGAACGTTGAAGTTTGCATACTTTGTCAGCATTTTTAGGATAGACAAAACCTTTGGGTTGTACCATATACAACTCTTCCTCAATATCTCCATTAAGGAACGCCGTTTTGACATCCATCTCGCCAAATCTCATAATCGAAAAATGCAGCTATTGCTAACAAAATCCTAACAGATTTTAGCTTCGCTACAGGTGAGAAAGTCTCATCGTAGTCAACACCTTGAATTTGTCGGAAACCCTTTGCGACAAGTCGAGCTTTATAGACAGTAATATTACCATCAGCATCTGTTTTTCTCTTGAAGATCCATTTATTCTCGACAGCCTTGCGGCTATCATGTAAGTCTACCAAAGTCCATACTTTGTTATCATACATGGATCCTATTTCGGATTTCATGGCTTCTTGCCATTTGTTGGAATCTGGGCTCATCATCGCTTCTTCATACGTCGCATGGTCTTCATCATTGTTGTCCACAATCATGACATTTAGACAAGGATCATACCAATCAGGAGTGGCACGTTCCCTTGTCGATCTGCGAGGTTCAGTAGCTATCTCATTTGAAGTTTCATGATCATTATCATTAGCTTCCTCTGTTTCCGGTGTAGGCGGCACAGGAACAACTTCCGGTACTGCGCTATGATGTCTACGGGAGCTTCTATTCTTGTAGACAGTGTTGGGCCTCCAAGAGCAGAGGTTTGTAGAACAACAGCAAGTTTCCCTTAAGTGAATCACCCAAGGTTTATCGAACTCAGGGAGGAAGAGGTCAAAGATATCCCTCTCAAGCAACCCCGCAATCACGATACAAGGAGTCTCTTGTGTCCCCAACACACCTAATACACTTGTCGGATGTATAGGTGCACTAGTTCGGCGAAGAGATAGTGAAATACAAGTAGTATGGATGTATATGAGTGGTAATAGCAATCTGAATAAAATATGGCAGCGAGTAAACATGCAACATAACAGTAAATAAACGGAGATTCGATGTTTGGAAACAAGGCCTAGGGATCATACTTTCACTAGTGGACACTCTCAACATTGATCGCATAATAAATAACTCTTTCTCTTATGTGCTACATACACTCTTTTGTTGGATGATGAACACATTGCGTAGGATTACACGAACCCTCAATGCCGGAGTTAACAAGCTCCACAATTCAATGTTCATATTTAAATAACCTTAGAGCGTAATAAATCATTGCAAAATAAACAAAGAACTAACATAGTGCACACACTGTCCACATTACACTATGAAGGAGGAATAGATCACATCAATACTATCATAATGATAATTAACTCCACAATCTACAGGAGATCATGATCATAGCCTACGACAAGAACCACACGGTGCACACACTAGTCACCTTTACACCATGCGGGAGGAATAGACTACTTTAATAACATCACATGAGTAGCACATAAACTAGTAGCGATACAAAGCTCATCATATGGATCTCAATCATGCAAAGCAATTCACGAGATCATTGTATTGGAGTACGAGAGAGAGATTAACCACATAGCTACGGTAGAGCCCTCAGCCCCGGGGGTGAATTACTCCCTCCTCATCATGGAGGCAGTGATGGCGGTGAAGATGGCGGTGAAGACGGCGGTGGAGATGGCTCCGGGGCAATTCCCGTCCCGGCAGGGTGCCGAGAGCAGAGTTCCGTCCCCCGAATTGGACTTTCGCGATGGCGGCGGCTCTGGATGGTTTTCTCTTACCGTGGCTTTTCCGTCTCGAGGTTTTAGGTCTGGGACCTTTATATAGGCGAAGAGGCGGGGTCAGAAGGTCGAAGGGGCGACGACACCATAGGGCCGCACGGCCAGGGGGTGGGCCGCGCCACCCTATCATCTGGGGGCCCTGTGGCCCTCCTCTGGCGGCTCTCGGGTGTTCTGGATGCTTCCGGTGAAAATAGGAACCTGGGCGTTGATTTCGTCCAATTCCGAGAATATTTCGTTACTAGGATTTCGAAACCAAAAACAGCAGAAAACAGGAACTGGCACTTCGGCATCTTGTTAATAGGTTAGTTCCATAAAATGCACGAATATGACATAAAGTGTGCATATAACATGTAGATATCATCAATAATGTGGCATGGAACATAAGAAATTATCGATACGTCGGAGACGTATCAGCATCCCCAAGCTTAGTTCATGCTCGTCCCGAGTAGGTAAACGATAACAAAGATAATTTCTGGAGTGACATGCCATCATAACCTTGATCATACTATTGTAAGCATATGTAATGAATGCAGCGATCAAAACAATGGTAATGACATGAGTAAACAACTGAATCATAAAGCAATGACTTTTCATGAATAGCACTTTCAAGACAGGCATCAATAAGTCTTGCATAAGAGTTAACTCATAAAGCAATAAATTCAAAGTAAAGACATTGAAGCAACACAATGGAAGATTAAGTTTCAGCGGTTGCTTTCAACTTATAACATGTATATCTCATGGATAATTGTCAACATAGAGTAATATAACAAGTACAATAAGCAAGTATGTAAGAATCAATGCACAGTTCACACAAGTGTTTGCTTCTTGGGATGGAGAGAAATAGGTGAACTGACTCAACATAAAAGTAAAAGAATGGTCCTTCGAAGAGGAAAGCATCGATTGCTATATTTGTGCTAGAGCTTTGGTTTTGAAAACATAAAGAGAGCATAAAAGTAAGGTTTTGAGAGGTGTTTGTTGTTGTCAACGAATGGTAGTGGGCACTCTAACTACCTCATCAACCAGACTTTCAAGAGCGGCTCCCATGAAGGACGTTATCTCTACCAGCAAGGTAGATCATCCCTCTTCTCTTTTGTTTACACATGTACTTTAGTTTAGTTTTTCTTTATTTATGGATGACACTCCTCCCAACCTTTTGCTAACACAAGCCATGGCTAACCGAATCCTTGGGTGCCTTCCAACAATCACATACCATGAAGGAGTGTCTATTTGCAAAATTAAGTTGCTTACTGATGAATCAGAGCAAAACATGTGAAGAGAATTATTTATGCAAGTTAATTAATCAGGGCTGGGAACCCCATTGCCAGCTCTTTTTGCAAAATTATTGGATAAGCGGATGAAGCCACTAGTCCATTGTGAAAGTCTCGTCGAAGTAAATGACAAGATCGAAAGATAAAACACCACATACTTCCTCATGAGCTATAAAACATTGACACAAATCAGAGGTGATAAATTTTGAATTGTTTAAAGGTAGCACTCAAGCAATTTACTTTGGAATGGCGGAGAAATACCATGTAGTAGGTAGGTATGGTGGACACAAATGGCATAGTGTTGTTTGGCTCAAGGATTTTGGATGCATGAGAAGTATTCCCTCTCGATACAAGGTTTAGGCTAGCAAGGCTATTTGAAACAAACACAAGGATGAACCGGTGCAGCAAAACTCACATAAAAGACATATTGAAAACATTATAAGACTCTACACCGTCTTCCTTGTTGTTCAAACTCAATACTAGAAATTATCTAGACTTTAGAGAGACCAATTATGCAAACCAAATTTTAGCAAGCTCTATGTGTTTCTTCATTAATAGGTGCAAAGTATATGATGCAAGAGCTTAAACATGAGCACAACAATTGCCAAGTATCAAATTATCCAAGACATTCTACCAATTACTACATGTAGCATTTTCCGTTTCCAACCATATAACAATTAACGAAGCAGTTTCAACCTTCGCCATGAATATTATGAGCTAAGAACACATGTGTTCATATGAACCAGCGGAGCGTGTCTCTCTCCCACACAAGCATTTATTCAAACAAAAACATAAACAAAAGCACACAGACGCTCCAAGTAGAGTACATAAGATGTGGCCGAATAAAAATATAGTTTCAAGAGAAGGAACCTGATAATTTGTCGATGAAGAAGGGGATGCCTTGGGCATCCCCAAGCTTAGATGCTTGAGTCTTCTTAAAATATGCAGGGGTGAACCACCGGGGCATCCCCAAGCTTAGAGCTTTCACTCTTCTTGATCATAGTATATCATCCTCCTCTCTTGACCCTTGAAAACTTCCTCCACACCAAACTCAAAACAAACTCATTAGAGGGTTAGTGCATAATCAAAAACTCACATGTTCAGAGGTGACACAATCATTCTTAACACTTCGGACATTTCCCAAAGCTACTGGAAGTCAATGGAACAAAGAAATCCATCCCACATAGCAAAAGAAGCAATGCGAAATAAAAGGCAAGTATCTGTCAAAACAGAACGAGTCCGTAAAGACGAATTTTAAAAGGGCACCAGACTTGCTCAAATGAAAATGCTCAAATTTAATGAAAGTTGCGTACATATCCGAGGATCACTCACGTAAATTGGCATAATTTTCTGAGTTACCTACAGAGAATTAGACCCGGATTCGTGACAACGAAAGAAATCTGTTTCCGCGCAGTAATCCAAATCTAGTATCAACCTTTCTATCAACGACTTTACTTGGCACAACAAAACACAAAACTAGGATAAGGAGAGGTTGCTACAGTAGTAAACAACTTCCAAGACACAAATATAAAACAAAGTACTGTAGCAAAATAACACATGGGTTATCTCCCAAGAAGTTCTTTCTTTTTAGCCATTAAGATGGGCTCAGCAGCTTTAATGATGCACTCGCCATAAATAGTATTTGAAGCAAAAGAGAGCATCAAGAGGCAAATTCAAAACACATTTAAGTCTAACATGCTTCCTATGCATAGGAATCTTGTAAATAAACAAGTTCATGAAGAGCAAAGTGACAAGCATAGGAAGATAAAACAAGTGTAGCTTCAAAAATTTCAGCACATAGAGAGGCATTTTAGTAACATGAAAATTTCTACAACCATATTTTCCTCTCTCATAATAACTTTCAGTAGCAACATGAGCAAACTCAACAATATAACTATCACATAAAGCATTCTTATCATGAGTCTTATGCATAAAATTATTACTCTCCACATAGGCATAATTAATTTTATTAGTTGTAGTGGGAGCAAATTCAACAAAGTAGCTATCATTATTATTCTCATCATCAAATATAGGAGGCATATTGTAATCATAATCAAATTTATCCTCCATAACAGGCGGTACTAAAAGACTACTATCATTATAATCATCATAAATAGGAGGTAAAGTATCATCAAAGTAAATTTTCTCCTCAATGCTTGGGGGACTAAAAAGATCATGAAAACCAGCTTCCCCAAGCTTAGAAATTTCTATATCATTATCAACAATGGTGTTCAAAGCGTTCATACTAATATTACTACCAAGCATGCAAATAAGATTCCATAGGTTTTTTAATTTTCGCATCAAACCATCCATGTCTTAAATCAGGAAATAGAATAAGAAGCTCATTGTCGTCCATTATGCCAAACTAGTGAAAACAAGAAACAAAAAGATGCAATTGCAGGATCTAAAGGAAATAGCTTCGAGTACTTACAACAGCGAAAATAGCTTAGTAGCCGAGATCCGGAGTGTGAGTACCTTTTACCTTTCCTCCCCGCAACGGCGCCGTAAAATAGCTTGCTGTCCACAACCGGCGCGTGGTTGACGAGGAGGAAATCCCTGTGTAGAAGCTTTTCGTTCCCCGGCAACGGCGCCAGAAAATAGCTTGATGTCTACGGGAGCTTCTATTCTTGTAGACAGTGTTGGGCCTCCAAGAGCAGAGGTTTGTAGAACAGCAGCAAGTTTCCCTTAAGTGAATCACCCAAGGTTTATCGAACTCGTGGAGGAAGAGGTCAAAGATATCCCTCTCAAGCAACCCCGCAATCACGATACAAGGAGTCTCTTGTGTCCCCAACACACCTAATACACTTGTCGGATGTATAGGTGCACTAGTTCGGCGAAGAGATAGTGAAATACAAGTAGTATGGATGTATATGAGTGGTAATAGCAATCTGAATAAAATATGGCAGCGAGTAAACATGCAACGAACGAAGAATAAACGGAGATTCGATGTTTGGAAACAAGGCCTAGGGATCATACTTTCACTAGTGGACACTCTCAACATTGATCGCATAATAAATAACTCTTTCTCTTATGTGCTACATACACTCTTTTGTTGGATGATGAACACATTGCGTAGGATTACACGAACCCTCAATGCCGGAGTTAACAAGCTCCACAATTCAATGTTCATATTTAAATAACCTTAGAGCATAATAAATCATTGCAAAATAAACCAAGAACTAACATAGTGCACACACTGTCCACATTACACTATGAAGGAGGAATAGATCACATCAATACTATCATAATGATAATTAACTCCACAATCTACAGGAGATCATGATCATAGCCTACGACAAGAACCACACGGTGCACACACTAGTCACCTTTACACCATGCAGGAGGAATAGACTACTTTAATAACATCACATGAGTAGCACATAAACTAGTAGCGATACAAAGCTCATCATATGGATCTCAATCATGCAAAGCAATTCACGAGATCATTGTATTGGAGTACAGAGAGAGAGATTAACCACATAGCTACGGTAGAGCCCTCAGCCCTGTGGGTGAATTACTCCTTCCTCATCATGGAGGCAGCGATGGCGGTGAAGATGGCGGTGAAGACGGCGGTGGAGATGGCTCCGGGGGCAATTCCCCGTCCCGGCAGGGTGCCGGAGCAGAGAGTTCTGTCCCCCGAATTGGACTTTCGCGATGGCGGCGGCTCTGGATGGTTTTCTCTTACCGTGGCTTTTCCGTCTCGAGGTTTTAGGTATGGGACCTTTATATAGGCGAAGAGGCGGCGTCAGAAGGTCGAAGGGGCGACGACACCATAGGGCCGCGCGGTCAGGGGGTGGGCCGCGCCACCCTATCATCCGGGGCCCCGTGGCCCCCCTCCGGCGGCTCTCGGGTGTTCCGGATGCTTCCGGTGAAAATAGGAACCCGGGCGTTGATTTCGTCCAATTCCGAGAATATTTCGTTACTAGGATTTCGAAACCAAAAACAAGCAGAAAACAGGAACCGGCACTTCGGCATCTTGTTAATAGGTTAGTTCCAGAAAATGCACGAATATGACATAAAGTGTGCATATAACATGTAGATATCATCAATAATGTGGCATGGAACATAAGAAATTATCGATACGTCGGAGACGTATCACGCTACTCTGATCAACAAGTGAAGATTCATCAATCTCATCGAGTTCTACTTTTCTTCCAGTCACTTCTTTAGTGAGAAATTCTTTCTCGAGAAAGGTTCCGTTCTTAGCAACAAAGATCTTGCCTTCGGATCTGTGATAGAAAGTGTACCTATAGTTTCCTTAGGGTATCCTATGAAGACGCATTTCTCCGCTTTGGGTTCTAGCTTGTCCGGTTGTAACCTCTTTACATAGGCTTCGCAACCCCAAACTTTTAGGAACGACAGCTTAGGTTTCTTATTAAACCATAATTCATACGGTGTCGTTTCAACGGATTTTGATGGTGCTCTATTTAAAGTGAATGCGGCTGTCTCTAATACATAACTCCAAAATGATAAAGGTAAATCAGTAAGAGACATCATAGAACGAACCAAATCGAAGAGAGTTCGATTACGACGTTCGGACACACCATTTCGTTGAGGTGTTCCCGGCGGTGTCAATTGTGAAAGTATTCCGCATTTCTTTAAATGCATGCCAAACTCATAACTCAGATATTCACCTCCACGATCCGATCGTAGAAATTTAATCTTCTTGTTACGTTGATTTTCTACTTCACTTTGGAATTCCTTGAACTTCTCGAAAGTTTCGGATTTATGTTTCATGAAATAGATATACCCATATCTACTCAGATCATCTGTGAAGGTTAGAACATAACGATAACCACCGCGCAAGGCTACACTCATAGGTCCGCATACATCGGTATGTATGATTTCCAATAAGTCTGTAGCTCGCTCCATAATACCAGAAAATGGAGTCTTAGTCATTTTTCCCATCAGACATGCTTCGCATCTATCAAGTGACTCAAAGTCAAGTGATTCAAGTAATCCATCGGTATGGAGTTTCTTCATGCGTTTCACTCCAATATGACCAAGACGACAGTGCCACATATAAGTAGAATTATCATTCAATTTAATTCGCTTAGCATCAATGTTATGTATATGTGTATCACTACTATCGAGATCTAACGGAAATAAGCCATTCTTTTCAGGTGCTCGACCATAAAAGATATTATTCATAAAAATAGAAC
The DNA here is from genome assembly GCF_022539505.1 of Lolium rigidum. Classification (NCBI taxonomy): domain Eukaryota; kingdom Viridiplantae; phylum Streptophyta; class Magnoliopsida; order Poales; family Poaceae; genus Lolium; species Lolium rigidum. Next base: position 115,066,683 of record NC_061514.1, on the reverse strand, counting down.
AACCATTATTCTCAGACTTGAATGAATAACCGTCTTGCATTAAACAAGATCCAGATATAATGTTCATGCTCAACGCGGGTACAAAATAACAATTATTGAGGCTTAAAACTAATCCCGAAGGTAGATGTAGAGGAAGTGTGCCGACAGCGATCACATCGACTTTGGATCCATTTCCAACGCGCATCGTCACTTCATCCTTTAGTAGTCTTCGTTTATTCTTTAGTTCCTGTTTCGAGTTACAAATATGAGCAACCGAACCAAGTATCAAATACCCGGTACTAGTGCGAGAACCAGTAAGATAAACATCTATAACATGTATATCAGATATACCTTCTTTCTTTTTCTTGACAAGGCCGCTCTTCGCATCCGCCAAATACTTGGAGCAATTACGCTTCCAGTGTCCCTTCTCCTTGCGAGAATAGCACTCAAGCATCGGGCTTAGGGCCAGTCTTAGGTTTCACAGGAGGCGTGGCAGCTTTCTTGCCACCCTTCTTGAATTTTCCCTTAGACTTGCCCCTGTTTCTTGAAACCGGTGGTCTTGCCGACCATCAACACTTGGTGCTCTTTCTTGATCTCAATCTCAGCAGATTTCAGCATGGAGAAGAGTTCGGGTAACTCTTTGTTCATGTTCCGCATATTGTAGTTCATCACAAAGTTCTTGTAACTAGGTGGCAGTGATTGAAGGACACGATTAATCCCCAGTCTATTAGGAATCACTATTCCCAAGTCACTGAGTTTCTTCGCATGCCCGGTCATAGCGAGCATGTGCTCACTAACGGAGCTGCCTTCTTCCATCATGCAACTGAAGAAGTGTTTCGATGCTTCATAGCATTCCACGGCCGCATGAGTTTCAAAGATAGTTTTCAACTCATTGACTAACTCATGTGGATCGTGGTGCTCAAAACGTTTTTGAAGATCGGCTTCCAGACTGCACAGGATGGCACACTGAACTTGAGAGTACCGAGTTTTTCCGAGTTGCGTAAACATTCTTTACTTCATCGATTTCAGTTTCTGCAGGAGGGTCACCTAGCGGTGCATCAAGCACATATTGCAGATTTCCGCCATTGAGGAAGATCCTCACATGACGGAACTAGTCGGTGAAGTTGCTACCGTTGCTCTTAAGCTTTTCTTTCTCTAGGAACTGGTTAAAATTGATTGAGGACGCCATATCTACAACATATATTTGCAATAGTTTAGACTAAGTTTATGACAAATTGAGTTCAAATTTTAATTCAACATAATTAAAAATCTAGGTGAACTCCCACTCAAAACAATATCCCTCGCATTGTCTTAGTGATCACACGAACCAAATCCACTACACCTAAGTCCGATCATCACGAGACAAGGTGTAATTTCAATGGCGAACACTCAAAGTGTTCATCATATCAATCATATGATTCATGCTCTACCTTTCGGTATCACGTGTTCCGAGACCATGTCTGTACATGCTAGGCTCGTCAAGGCCACCTTAGTATCCGCATGTGCAAAACTGGCTTGCACTCGTTGTATGCACTTGTTGATTCTATCACACCCGATCATCACGAGATGCTTCGAAACGACAAGTCTTGGCAACGGTGCTACTAAGGATGAACACTTTATTATCTTGATATTTTAGTGAGAGGGATCATCTTATAATGCTACCGTCGCGATCTAAGCAAAATAAGATGCATAAAGGATTAACATCACATGCAGTTCATATGTGATATGATATGGCCCTTTTGTCTTTGCGCCTTTGATCTTCATCTCCAAAGCACGGACATGATCTCCATCATCAACGGGCATGATCTCCATCATCGTTGGCGTAGCGTCAAGGTCCATGGCGCCGTCTTCATGATTGTTCTCCCATGTAGCAACTATTACAACTTCTTTGAAATACTACTCAACATGAAATTTAAAGACAACCATAAGGCTCCCGCCGGTTGCCACAATACAATAATGATCATCTCATACATATTCATCATCACATTATGGCCATATCACATCACCAAACCCTGCAAAAACAAGTTAGATGTCTCTAATTTGGTTTGCATATTTTACGTGGTTTAGGGTTTTCGAGTAAGATCTAATCTACCTACGAACATGAACCACAACCGTGATACTAGTGTTGTCAATAGAAGAGTAAATTGAATCTTCACTATAGTAGGAGAGACAGACACCCGCAAAGCCACTTATGCAATACAAGTTGCATGTCAAGCGTGGAGCAAATCTCATGAACGCGGTCATGTAAAGTTAGCCCGAGCCGCTTCATCCCACTATGCCACAAAGATGCAAAGTACTCAAACTAAATATAACAAAAGCATCAACGCCCACAAAACCATTGTGTTCTACTCGTACAACCATCTATGCATAGACACGGCTCTGATACCACTGTAGGATAACGTTGCATAGAAAACAAAAAATTTCCTACCGCGAACACGCAATCCAAGCCAAGATGCAATCTAGAAGACGGTAGCAACGAGGGGATTATCGAGTCTCACCCTTGAAGAGATTCCAAAGCCTACAAGATGAGGCTCTTGTTGCTGCGGTAGATGTTCACTTGCCGCTTGCAAAAGCGCGTAGAAGATCTTGATCACGGCGCCACGAACGGGCAGCACCTCCGTACTCGGTCACACGTTCGGTTGTTGATGAAGACGACGTCCACCTCCCCGTTCCAGCGGGCAGCGGAAGTAGTAGCTCCTCTTGAATCCGACAGCACGACGGCGTGGTGTCGGTGGTGGTGGAGAATCCCGGTGGAGCTTCGCTAAGCGTGCGGGGAAGAAGGAGGAGTGGGGCGGTGATGGCGTGTAATACACACGTTCGTTGGGAACCCCAAGAGGAAGGTATGATGTACACAGTAGCAAGTTTTCCCTCAGAAAGAAACCAAGGTTTATCGAACCAGGAGGAGCCAAGAAGCACGCTGAAGGTTGATGGCGGCGAGATGTAGTGCGGCGCAACACCAGGGATTCCGGCGCCAACGTGGAACCCGCACAACACAACCAAAGTACTTTGCCCCAACGAAACGAGTGAGGTTGTCAATCTCACCGGCTTCCGTAACAAAGGATTAGATGTATAGTGTGGATGATGATTGTTTGCGTAAAAACGAGTAGAACAAGTATTGCGAAGAGGTTGTATTTAATGTAAAAGAATGGACCGGGGTCCACAGTTGACTAGAGGTGTCTCTCCCATAAGATAAATAGCATGTTGGGTGAACAAATTACAGTCGGGCAATTGACAAATAGAGAGGGCATGACAATGCACATACATGATATGATAAGTATAGTGAGATTTAATTGGGCATTACAACAAAGTACATAGACCGCTATCCAGCATGCATCTATGCCTAAAAAGTCCACCTTCAGGTTATCATCCGAACCCCTTCCAGTATTAAGTTGCAAACAACAGACAATTGCATTAAGTATGGTGCGTAATGTAATCAATAACTACATCCTCGGACATAGCATCAATGTTTTATCCCTAGTGGCAACAAGCACATCCACAACCTTAGAACTTTCTGTCACCGTCCCGCATTTAATGGAGGCATGAACCCACTATCGAGCATAAATACTCCCTCTTGGAGTTAAGAGTAAAAACTTGGCCGAGCCTCTACTAATAACGGAGAGCATGCAAGATCATAAACAACACATAGGTAATAGATTGATAATCAACATAACATAGTATTCTCTATCCATCGGATCCCGACAAACACAACATATAGCATTACAGTATAGATGATCTTGATCATGTTAGGCAGCTTACAAGATCCAACAATGAAGCACATAAGGAGAAGACGGCCATCTAGCTACTGCTATGGACCCATAGTCCAGGGGTGAACTACTCACTCATCACTCCGGAGGCGACCATGGCGGTGAATAGTCCTCCGGGAGATGATTCCCCTCTCCGGCAGGGTGCCGGAGGCGATCTCCAGAATACCCCGAGATGGGATTGGCGGCGGCGGCGTCTCTGTAAGGTTTTCCGTATCGTGGCTCTCGGTACTGGGGGTTTTGCGACGGAGGCTTTAAGTAGGCGGAAGGGCAGGTCAGGAGGCGACGCGAGGGGCCCACACAACAGGGCCGCGCGGCCAGGAGGTGGGCCGCGCCGCCCTGGCGTGTCGCCGCCTCATCGCCTCACTTCGTTTCCCTTTCGGTCTTCTGGAAGCTTCGTGGCAAAATAGGCCCCTGGGTGTTGATTTCGTTCAATTCCGAGAATATTTCCTTACTAGGATTTCTGAAACCAAAAACAGCAGAAAACATCAACTGGCTCTTCGGCATCTCGTTAATAGGTTAGTGCCGAAAAATGCATAAATATGACATAAAGTATGTATAAAACATGTAGATATCATCAATAATGTGGCATGGAACATAAGAAATTATCGATACGTCGGAGACGTATCAGCATCCCCAAGCTTAGTTCCTGCTCGTCCCGAGCAGGTAAACGATAACAAAGATAATTTCGGAGTGACATGCCATCATAAACTTGATCATACTATTGTAAGCATATGTAATGAATGCAGCGATCAAAACAATGGTAATGACATGAGTAAACAAATGAATCATAAAGCAAAGACTTTTTATGAATAGTACTTCAAGACAAGCATCAATAATTCTTGCATAAGAGTTATCTCATAAAGCAATAAATCAAAGTAAGGGTATTGAAGCAACACAAAGGAAGATTAGGTTTCAGCGGTTGCTTTCAACTTATAACATGTATATCTCATGGATATTGTCAATGTAAAGTAATATTACAAGTGCAATATGCAAATATGTAGGAATCAATGCACAGTTCACACAAGTGTTTGTTTCTTGAGGTGGAGAGAAATAGGTGAACTGACTCAACATAAAAGTAAAAGAAAGGTCCTTCAAAGAGGAAAGCATCGATTGCTATATTTGTGCTAGAGCTTTGGTTTTGAAAACATGAAACAATTTTGTCAACGGTAGTAATAAAGCATATGTATCATGTAAATTATATCTTACAAGTTGCAAGCCTCATGCATAGTATACTAGTAGTGCCCGCACCTTGTCCTAATTAGCTCGGATTACCAGGATTATCATCGCAATACACATGTTTTAACCAAGTGTCACAAAGGGGTACCTCTATGCCGCCTGTACAAAGGTCTAAGGAGAAAGTTCGCATTTGGATTCCTCGCTTTTGATTATTCTCAACTTAGACATCCATACCGGGACAACATAGACAACCGATAATGGACTCCTCTTTAATGCATAAGCATGTAGCAACAATTAATGTTCTCATATGAGATTGAGGATATATGTCCAAAACTGAAACTTCCACCATGGATCATGGCTTTAGTTAGCGGCCCAATGTTCTTCTCTAACATTATGCATGATCTAACCATTAAATGAGTGGTAAATCTCCCTTACTTCAGACAAGACGGACATGCATAGCAACTCACATGATATTCAACAAAGTGTTGATGGCGTCCCCAGGAGCATGGTTATCGCACAACAAACAACTTAATAAGAGATAAAGTGCATAAGTACATATTCAATACCATAATAGTTTTTAAGCTATTTGTCCCATGAGCTATATATTGCAAAGGTAAAGAATGGAAATTTTAAAGGTAGCACTCAAGCAATTTACTTTGGAATGGCGGAGAAATACCATGTAGTAGGTAGGTATGGTGGACACAAATGGCATAGTGGTTGGCTCAAGGATTTTGGATGCATGAGAAGTATTCCCTCTCGATACAAGGTTTAGGCTAGCAAGGTTATTTGAAACAAACACAAGGATGAACCGGTGCAGCAAAACTCACATAAAAGACATATTGTAAACATTATAAGACTCTACACCGTCTTCCTTGTTGTTCAAAACTCAATACTAGAAATTATCTAGACTTTAGAGAGACCAAATATGCAAACCAAATTTTAGCAAGCTCTATGTATTTCTTCATTAATAGGTGCAAAGTATATGATGCAAGAGCTTAAACATGAGCACAACAATTTCCAAGTATCAAATTATTCAAGACATTTTAGAATTACTACATGTAGCATTTCCCGATTCCAACCATATAACAATTTAACGAAGAAGATTCAACCTTCGCCATGAATACTATGAGTAAAGCCTAAGGACATATTTGTCCATATGCAACAGCGGAGCGTGTCTCTCTCCCACACAGTGAATGCTAGGATCCATTTTATTCAAACAAAAACAAAAACAAAATAAACCGACGCTCCAAGCAAAGCACATAAGATGTGATGGAATAAAAATATAGTTTCAGGGGAGGAACCTGATAATGTTGTCGATGAAGAAGGGGATGCCTTGGGCATCCCCAAGCTTAGACGCTTGAGTCTTCTTAAAATATGCAGGGGTGAACCACCGGGGCATCCCCAAGCTTAGAACTTTCACTCTCCTTGATCATATTGCATCATTTCCCTCTCTTGATCCTTGAAAACTTCCTCCACACCAAACTCAAAACAACTCATTGGAGGGTTAGTGCACAATTAAGAGGTGACATAATCATTCTTAACACTTCTGGACATTGCACAAAGCTACTGGACATTAATGGAACAAAGAAATTCATCCAACATAGCAAAAGAGGCAATGCGAAATAAAAGGCAGAATCTGTCAAAACAGAACAGTTCGTCAAGACGAATTTTAAAGTGGCACCAGACTTGCTCAAATGAAAATGCCCAAATTGAATGAAAGTTGCGTACATATCTGAGGATCACTCACGTAAATTGGCATAATTTTCTGAGTTACCTACAGAGAATTAGGCCCAGATTCGTGACAGCAAGGAAATCTGTTTCTGCGCAGTAATCCAAATCTAGTATGAACCTTACTATCAAAGATTTTACTTGGCACAACAATGCACAAAACTAAGATAAGGAGAGGTTGCTACAGTAGTAAACAACTTCCAAGACTCAAATATAAAATAAAGTACTGTAGTAAAAACATGGGTTGTCTCCCATAAGCGCTTTTCTTTAACGCCTTTCAGCTAGGCGCAGAAAGTGTATATCAAGTGTTATCAAGAGACGAAGTATCAACATCATAATTTGTTCTAATAATAGAATCAAAAGGTAAATTCATTCTCTTTCTAGGGAAGTGTTCCATACCTTTCTTGAGAGGAAATTGATATTTAATATTACCTTCCTTCATATCAATGGTAGCTCCAACAGTTCGAAGAAAAGGTCTTCCCAATATAATGGGACAAGATGCATTGCATTCAATATCCAAGACAACAAAATCAACGGGGACAAGGTTATTGTTAACGGTAATGCGAACATTATCAACTCTCCCCAAAGGTTTTTTTGTAGCATTATCAACAAGATTAACATCCAAATAACAGTTTTTCAATGGTGGCAAGTCAAGCATATCATAAATTTTCTTAGGCATAACGGAAATACTTGCACCAAGATCACATAAAGCATTACAATCAAAATCATTGACCTTCATCTTAATGATGGGCTCCCAACCATCCTCTAACTTTCTAGGAATAGAAGTTTCAAGTTTTAGTTTCTCTTCTCTAGCTTTTATGAGAGCATTCGTAATATGTTTTGTAAAGGCCAAATTTATAGCACTAGCATTGGAACTTTTAGCAAGTTTTTGTAAGAACTTTATAACTTCAGAGATGTGGCAATCATCAAAGTCTAAACCATTATGATCTACAGCAATGGGATCATCATCCCCAATGTTGGAAAAAATTTCAGCAGTTTTATCACAGGCAGTTTCAGCAGTTTTAGCAGTTTACAGCGGTTTTGCAGGCTTTGCATTAGAAGTGGAAACATTACCAACACCAATTCTTTCACCATTATTAGTAGGAGGTGCAGCAACATGTGGAGCATTAGCATTGCTAGTGGTGGTAATAGTCCAAACTTTAGCTACATTATTCTCTTTAGCTAGTTTTTCATTTTCTTCTCTTTCCCACCTATCATGCAATTCAGCCATCAATCTTATATTCTCATTAATTCTAACTTGGATGGCATTTGCTGTAGTAACAATTTTATTTTCAATATCCTTATTAGGCATAACTTTCAATTTCAAAAGATCAACATCAGAGGCAAGTCTATCAACCTTAGAAGCAAGAATATCAATTTTATCAAGCTTTTCCTCAACAGATTTGTTAAAAGCAGTTTGTGTACTAATAAATTCTTTAAGCATAGCTTCATGTCCAGGAGGTGTGTTCCTATTATTGTTGTAAGAATTCCCATAAGAATTACCATAACTATTACCATTAGTAGAAGGATATGGCCTATAGTTATTACTAGAATTGTTCCGATAAGCATTGTTGTTGAAATTATTATTTTTAATGAAGTTTACATCAACATGTTCTTCTTGAGCAACCAATGAAGCTAATGGAACATTATTAGGATCAACATTAGTCCTATCATTCACAACCATAGACATAATAGCATCAATCTTATCACTCAAGGAGGAGGTTTCTTCGACAGAATTTACCTTCTTACCTTGTGGAGCTCTTTCCGTGTGCCATTCAGAGTAATTGATCATCATATTATCAAGAAGCTTTGTTGCTTCACCAAGAGTGATGGACATAAAGGTACCTCCAGCAGCTGAATCCAATAGGTTCCGCGAAGAAAAGTTCAGCCCTGCATAAAAGGTTTGGATGATCATCCAAGTAGTCAGTCCATGGGTTGGGCAATTTTTAACCAAAGATTTCATTCTCCCCCATGCTTGAGCAACATGTTCATTATCTAATTGTTTAAAATTCATTATGATACTCCTCAAAGATATAATTTTAGCGGGAGGATAATATCTACCAATAAAAGCATCCTTGCATTTAGTCCATGAATCAATACTATTTCTAGGCAGAGATAGCAACCAATCTTTAGCTCTTCCTCTTAAGGAGAAAGGAAACAATTTTAATTTTATAATGTCACCATCTACATCCTTATACTTTTGCATTTCACATAACTCAACAAAATTATTGAGATGGGCAGCAGCATCATCAGAACTAACACCAGAAAATTGCTCTCTCATAACAAGATTCAGTAAAGCAGGTTTAATTTCAAAGAATTCTGCTGTAGTAGCAGGTGGAGCAATAGGTGTGCATAGGAAATCATTATTATTTGTGGTTGTGAAGTCACACAACTTAGTATTCTCAACAGTACACATTTTAGCAGTAGTAAATAAAGCAAACTAGATAAAATAAATGCAAGTAACTAATTTTTTTGTGTTTTTGATATAGAGAACAATACAGTAAATAAAGTAAAGCTAGTGTAATATCCCAGGTTTAGAGGCTATAAAATGAGAGAAAACCAAAGTGTGCATTGCATTCATGCATAGAAAATCCGGGGAATTTTCGCGCTTTCAAATAAAACTTACCACAGTAACTGAAGTTTCACTTGACTTGCTGGAATTGAAGTAGAGCATCAAGTCAAGCGCTATAAACTTCACTGTGATCTCTGCTAAACTCTTGTTTTGGGTAGAGATGAATTGATCTATGGGATAGATCAAATGAAAGTAGATTTACAACAAACAACACCTTAAGTAAGGGTCAACTACAAGATCTTATAAAAGATCTCAACATGACATTCCTTACAACAACATATGAATAATTATTCAACTATAAAACCAAGAACTCAATTAATTAAGAAACTATTCTATACTTATCTTTTCCATGTCTTTACTTAATAAAAATTTCTACCATGAGTCACATGGTATATCTTTTCAACTACAATACTTGAACCAAATCAAGAACACTCATATTCATTCTTCATTAAACCTTGACCATTCAAACATTGTTTCCCAACTCATACCATTAAATCTAGAGAAAGGAGAGAATCATTCATATGCTTATTCTATACATTGAATAGGACCTAGATTACTATTTCAACCTTAACCAATTGAGGTACTTGTGATACTAACCAATGATACAAGAAATATAAGTCAAGTATCAAAACCTACTTGACCTAGCTAATACTTGATGGTAAGCAAGAACCTATTCTTCTAGTAATTATAGAGAGGCAAGTGTTGTGATCATTACAACTTGGTAATGATCATAAACTCTAGAGAACCCTACCTATTCATAAGAGCTCAACCTAAAGAGGTATACCCAAGTGTATGGACTAATACTTGATCTTGGAGAGAGAATCATAATTCACTAATGAATAATTATAAGTCCCATACTTTGATCATTACAATGGGGTGATGATCATAAACCCTAAGAACCTAAGTGAATGTGATGAGAGGATTAGTTGATCATGTCTAATGCATGATCTTACCTTATAAATTGAGATGATAAGTTAAACCTATATAAGTGATCCATAGATCTCATTCTTCTCATAAAATGATAAATATATCAATAGTAGTTAATCCAGACCAATACTCATGCCTGGTATAGAGTAGTAATGATATTGTATTTAAACCTTGCATTTCAATCCAAGTCCCATTGGGATCATAAGTGAACCCTGGCTATGCCTCATGCCTATTTAATACTTCAAATAGTAAAGTATTCCCAAGACCATAAACCTTTTCACATAGAATTCACTCCACATAAAATATTGTCCTAACTTGTGTATCATGGATCACAAGTAATCAACCAAGCCATATATAACTAAGGACTAAATTCCATTTGGTGAGTAGAATGAAACCAATACCCTATTCTACTTTGTTACCCAAATACTTTGCCTAAGTGAATCAAATGAATAGTATTTATAAAATAGCACCACCTCAGTAAGAGAGTTAATCATGATGAGTGTAGGATTCATTTTAAATAGTTACAACAAGAGTTTGTTAAGCAAGAGTAATGAATATAGGGTTGATCCAACCATTTTGTTTACACTTTATAAACCATTCCCCACATAAAATCATAAACCCATCCCATTCTCAACACCACTTAATTTAAATACTAACCATAATTCCATTATATGTGAGTAATCATGATGGTTAAGCCCTTACAAACTAGAATATGTTCACCATGTACATGTGGTAAATTTCAAGTCATTTAAACAGAAATGGTTCCTAAATTATAAAATAATGGAGATCAATATCTTAACCCTCTCCATTTTTATTAAACCTCACAAGGTGTCACTCTAATTAAGAATTCAATAGTTGTTTAAACAAAAGAATTATGCAGTGAGTATTATCAAGAAGTGATATGGATATTCAAATAGTTTTGAACCTGCAAAACAAAATAGAAATCAGATCTGAATTCAAATAGAAATATCAAACAGAAAATAAAAACAGAAAATAAAAATTTGAAATAAGAAAGAGAGGGAAACTTACCTCAGTAGCCCGCAGCAGCCCAGTACCAGCCCAGCCCACCTAAGAAATCAACCCACCACCATACCGTTTCGAGTGGCTTTAAGAATCGTGCGAAGAGAAAAGCCTCGTTCTTCTTCTTCCCCGGCGAAGACAGCGCGACCATGCCAGTCGGCGACGCCCTCGTCAATGATAAGCATGAATCCGAACGCCAACAAGACGCTCAAGACTTGCAGTAATCGATTCGCGTCCGAGCATATCCAGAAGAGAAAGATCTGCGTCTAGAAGAACTCTCCAGGCACCGCCACCTCCCGATCGTCGTCCTCGCCGTGTCGTGGCCTCAGTGATTCCCTTGGCCTATAAATAGGTGGAGAGCATCGCCGTGCACACCTTGTTCACCTCCGCCACTCCATTGCTGCTCAAACACCTTCTATCTCTCACACGCATCCACTCTCTGTCGCCGGAGTCGAAGACGAAGCCGACGGAGGAGGCCACCCCAGCCTCCGGCGCGTGGTCTAGGAGGAGCGCCTGGACTCAAGGAGCACCCTGGAGGAGCAGAGCATCAAGGGGAGCAAGGAATCGGCTCAATTTCAACGTTCCCTTCCGCAGCAGTTCGTCGGGAGATCGCCAATCACCGTCGTCTCCGTCGACCATCGCCGGAGCCGACCACGCCATCATGTTCAGGGTGAGCATACGCCTCTGTAGAGCTAGATCTCGCTTCCTAGAACCCTCTGTAGCCTTCGATCGATAGTTCGCCGGAGAGCACCGCCGCGGGACATGTTTTCCGACATGGTTCCGGTGATCCCCTCGCCAAACCACCACCACCATCGTGCTCAGCAGGTCGGGGGGTCCAGAAACATGTAGTAGACCATCTCGGGGAGCCCGAAATCGGCGTCGCCGTCGCGTTCTGACTCGCCGGCGTCAAGCCGCCGGTGATGTCAACGTGGCAGTGGGGCCGATGACTCGTTTGACCCGAGTCAACTGCCAACGAGGCAGCTGACCTGGACCAGACCCCACCAGTCAGTAGCAGTAGCTAGGTTTAGCCCGGTACATTTAGTATTTTCTACTTATTACAAATTCCAGAAAAATACTGAAACTTTGTAAAATTGTATAAAACTCATTTCAACTCAGAAAATTATGAATAATATATCAAAATGCTCACAAAAATAAACTCTACTCAAATAAAATATAAAACAAAAATGTGTGTCAAAACAAAAATCCACTTATTTTTAAATTTATTAATTATGCCATTTCAATTATTTAACATACAATTTGAATTCAATAATTAGTGAAGTTTCAAAATTAAATTTTAACTATTTAGTAACTAAGTAAAATGTTAAGATCAATTTTATTTATCATATTTACATTTACTTAATTATTCGTGGTAATTCATAAACCCTAAATTGCAATTTACCATTTTCTTTAAATAATAAATCAAGAAAATATTAAAAACCAATATTAATTTAGTAACTTAAATATTGTGAACTTAAATAATTTTAATTTGCAAGTATTATTTTTAAAACCTAGTAATAATTGTTAAACCCTTATCTCTGAATTAAACCTAATTAGGAGTTACCCTAATTATTAATTCTTGTAGAAGTTAATAAAATGTCAAACCATTACTAATTATGCTTCAAAGTAATTAGTTACCACACCTATATGTCCAACCATCCTTTTTAGGAGTTGTACCATGATTTAGAAACCCTAGTTTCAAATTGAGTAAGACCTGGATCCCATTATTTCATGTGATCATTCCACCTTAGAACCAACTCTAGAACCCTAGATATGTGTCACATATGATCATGGGAGATTTACTTGACATATAGAACCCTAATTAGCAACAATTGAATACATGCTTAGGATCCACTAGCATAAAACCAAGTCACATGAGATTATCATTTCATGTTCCTATTCTTAATTAAAACCTATATGATCCACTAATGTCACCTAGGTAGAAACCCTAATTTGTTAATTGAATTAGTACCATTGATCACTATTCCTATATACCATACCATTAAGATCAACCTCAACCATCAAACCCTAGTAGAACTATAATGATGAACCCTAGTACCAACCTTGTGTAGTAATTCACAACACATGCTCCTATCCAACTAAACCCTATTAAAGAAATAATAAACCATCTAGTTTAGAAGCAATTAGAGATCACTTAATGAAGTAGTTGTGAAACCATAGTAAACCTTAATAGCTAATCTTAACCATCATCCTTTGATATGATGCTTAGAAAAAACCATAGCAATAAACCTACCAATACTTGCTATATAGAAACCCATTCCAAGTTAAGAATCAACTAGTTCCTATTAGTGAAATTAAATGAACCCAATAGTAAACCCTAGAGTTACATAGCTCCTATGTATAGTAGTTCACATTCTTATTTAACCTGTTCTTCAAAAGTTATTCTTTTGAAGTACAAATGTCAATCAAACCTTAGAAGCCCTAATCCTTCTTTGAAATACTTATTATCACTTAAACAACATGTTCTTCAAAAGTTATTCTTTTGAAGTATAATATAAGTAATCATCAACCATGTTCTGTAGAACTTAAAAATGGACAACTGTTCTTTACATATTATTCCACCAATATTCTTTATATGTATGATTGTTATGATGTCTTATATCACTTGATTATGATGCTAAAATAACCAAACCCTAATAAGAACCTTGTTTGAGAACCATTCTAAAAGTGCAACCAAACCCTAAAGAAATCTTTACAACTCATCCATCCTAAATCATCGAGATTAGGTTACGCTCGGGATGATTGCATCACATATTATGCATTATAGCATCTTTGCCAGTTCTTTAAATATTGTCCTTACCGGACGATGGTGGTATTTCAGAATTTGGAGTTATCACGTATCGAAGCTTTTGCCTGCATAATTTTGCAGTCAAGAAAGGCAAGTTCATCGCTTGCTCATGTCATTTGATTATTTGTATCAAACTATATGCAAAGTACTATACTTATCACTCATGCATTGAAAAGCAAAGTATTATTTTACAATTATGAATATGACTATGTGGTGGGCAATGGAACCATGGTATGTGTTGATATGGTGGAGGTTCCATTGCATGGGTACTACTCATCTAGGACTAAGTACCAATGCCGTCCGAGTGATTCTAGCGCCGTACATATCGCGTTATCCATAAGATCTATAATGGCTCTGGGGAAGTCAGCTGTATCTTTTCCCTTCTGCACGCCAACGGATTGGTAGAGCTTGCGGGGTGTTGGAGGCACTGTCGTAGGTTGGGATAGCCTTTTAAATCCCCATCCATTAGTGATGATAAGCTCTACGATCTATGATGGATTGTCCGGAGTACACCGTGAGTAAAGCCGTATTATCGGGAGAAGTCTACGGGGGTGTACGGTTGGACAAAAGGGTGGGTTTGCAGGGTCGCGGAGAAGGCAGTGATTGGCTTGGATCTTATACTGGGCCTCACACCCAAGGAAGTGTGGACGGGGACATACTCTCGGCCGGCAACAAAGTTAAGATCTCTTGTGGGGTAAAGTAACGCACCTCTGCAGAGGGTATCAAGAATTGTGACTGTCACTCCCTGTTCCGGGAAGGGAAGCTGCGAACGCGGCAGAAAGGAACTCCACGAAGTTCTAGTCAACATGTGAAGACCGACGGGCATAGTTTTCGGAATAAAATAAACCTTTTGAAGAAATGTTTATGAAAACTTGCATTGGCCTATGACTTTACGGTCCGTGGTTGTAGCTAGTGCATGATACACCTATTTCCTAATATGAACTTGCTGAGTACGCTCGTACTCATTCTATCCCATTTGAACCCCCTTCTTAGATCAAGGCACCGAAGGAGAAACTACCGTGGAACTTGAAGACAAAGGAGTCAACTGCAACAAGATGAAGAATCCAATCAAAGAAGTCAATGGAGTCAACTTCTGCATCAGCTAGAGTGGAAACTTAGACTAGTAATAGAAGGGAATCTTTCCCTAATCCTAGCACCTAAGTAGCTAGATTTCTATAGCAAGCCAAGTAGCTCTTGAACTTGAGTTAGCAATAAGATAGACTACGAGTCGTTCTTCTGGAGCTTTATTTGAAGTTTTACCTCACTGTAAAGTAGGAGGTTGTGTTGATCTTATGTAAACAGGTTCGTGTGTACTTCTATAGACATACCTTGGACTCGCATATGTTTCTGTTGTACCACTCTGAGAGATGTAATATGAGTGGAACGGTGTTTCACTTGTGTTATGTCAACGACTTGTGTACTACACCATGCAGTGGTACGCTGGGTCACCACAGCTAGCAACTAATTTTTTTGTGTTTTGATATAATGCAGCAAACAAAGTAGTAAATAAAATAAAGCAAGACAAAAACAAAGTAAAGAGATTGGATTGTGGAGACTCCCCTTGCAGCGTGTCTTGTTCTCCCCGGCAACGGCGCCGGAAAAAGAGCTTGATGGCGTGTAATACACACGTTCGTTGGGAACCCCAAGAGGAAGGTATGATGTACACAGTAGCAAGTTTTCCCTCAGAAGGAAACCAAGGTTTATCGAACCAGGAGGAGCCAAGAAGCACGTTGAAGGTTGATGGCGGCGAGATGTAGTGCGGCGCAACACCAGGGATTCCGGCGCCAACGTGGAACCTGCACAACACAACCAAAGTACTTTGCCCCAACGAAACGAGTGAGGTTGTCAATCTCACCGGCTTGCTGTAACAAAGGATTAGATGTATAGTGTGGATGATGATTGTTTGCGAGAAAACGATAGAACAAGTATTGCAGTAGGTTGTATTTAATGTAAAAGAATGGACCGGGGTCCACGAGTTCACTAGAGGTGTCTCTCCCATAAGATAAATAGCATGTTGGGTGAACAAATTACAGTCGGGCAATTGACAAATAGAGAGGGCATGACAATGCACATACATGATATGATAAGTATAGTGAGATTTAATTGGGCATTACGACAAAGTACATAGACCGCTATCCATCATGCATCTATGCCTAAAAAGGCCACCTTCAGGTTATCATCCGAACCCCTTCCAGTATTAAGTTGCAAACAACAGACAATTGCATTAAGTATGGTGCGTAATGTAATCAATAACTACATCCTCGGACATAGCATCAATGTTTTATCCCTAGTGGCAACAGCACATCCACAACCTTAGAACTTTCCGTCCACTGTCCCAGATTTAATGGAGGCATGAACCCACTATCGAGCATAAATACTCCCTCTTGGAGTTAAGAGTAAAAACTTGGCCAGAGCCTATACTAATAAAGGAGAGCATGCAAGATCATAAACAACACATAGGTAATAGATTGATAATCAACATAACATAGTATTCTCTATCCATCGGATCCCGACAAACACAACATATAGCATTACAGATAGATGATCTTGATCATGTTAGGCAGCTCACAAGATCCAACAATGAAGCACATAAGGAGAAGACGACCATCTAGCTACTGCTATGGACCCATAGTCCAGGGGTGAACTACTCACTCATCACTCCGGAGGCAACCATGGCGGTGAAGAGTCCTCCAGGAGATGATTCCCCTCTTCGGCAGGGTGCCGGAGGCGATCTCCAGAATCCCCCGAGATGGGATTGGCGGCGGCGGCGTCTCTGTAAGGTTTTCCGTATCGTGGCTCTCGGTACTGGGGGTTTCGCGACGGAGGCTTTAAGTAGGCTGAAGGGCAGGTCAGGAGGCGACGCGAGGGGCCCACACAACAGGGCCGCGCGGCCAGGAGGTGGGCCGCGCCGCCCTGGCGTGTCGCCGCCTCGTCGCCTCACTTCGTTTCCCTTTCGGTCTTCCGGAAGCTTCGTGGCAAAATAGGCCCCTGGGCGTTGATTTCGTCCAATTCCGAGAATATTTCCTTACTAGGATTTACGAAACCAAAAACAGCAGAAAACAGCAACTGGCTCTTCGGCATCTCGTTAATAGGTTAGTGCCGGAAAATGCATAAATATGACATAAAGTATGTATAAAACATGTAGATATCATCATGGCATGGAACATAAGAAATTATCGATACGTCGGAGACGTATCAGGCGGCTAGGGTTTGGGGAGAGGGGGGCGCCGGCCATCTAGGGGTTGCGGCCAGCTTGTGGTCTTGGGGTGGCCGGCCCCCTCCCCTTGGCCCCTCATTATATAGGTGGAAGCCCCAAGTGTTGGACTACAAGTCTCCGAATAAGACCCGAACCCAAAACCTTCCATGTGATAGGGAAACCTACCCAAGGTGGGAATCCCACTTGGGGTGGGATTCCCCCTTCCATGTGGGGGTGGCCGGCCCCTTAGGGGAGTCCACTTGGGACTCCTCCCCTTAGGGTTGGCCGGCCATGGGAGGTGGAGTCCCTCCGGGACTCTGCCTTCCTTAGTGGTTTCTTCCGGACTTTTCTAGAACCTTCTAGAACCTTCCATAGAACCTTCCGGATCATTTTAAATCTTATAAAATGACTTCCTATATATGAATCTTATTCTCCGGACCATTCGGAACTCCTCGTGATGTCCGGGATCTCATCCGGGACTCCGAACAAATATTAGAACTCCATTCCATATTCAAGTTCTACCATTTCAACATCCAACTTTAAGTGTGTCACCCTACGGTTCGCGAACTATGCGGACATGGTTGAGTACTCACTCCGACCAATAACCAATAGCGGGATCCGGAGATCCATAATGGCTCCCACATATTCAACGATGACTTTAGTGATCGAATGAACCATTCACATACGATACCAATTCCCTTTATCACGCGATATTTTACTTGTCCGAGGTTTGATCATCGGTATCACTCTATACATTGTTCAACCTCGTCTCCTGACAAGTACTCTTTACTCGTACCGTGGTATGTGGTCTCTTATGAACTTATTCATATGCTTGCAAGACATTAGACGACATTCCACCGAGAGGGCCCGGAGTATATCTATCCGTCATCGGGATGGACAAATCCCACCGTTGATCCATATGCCTCAACTCATACTTTCCGGATACTTAATCCCACCTTTATAACCACCCATTTACGCAGTGGCGTTTGATGTAATCAAAGTACCTTTCCGGTATAAGTGATTTACATGATCTCATGGTCATAAGGACTAGGTAACTATGTATCGAAAGCTTATAGCAAATAACTTAATGACGTGATCTTATGCTACGCTTAATTGGGTGTGTCCATTACATCATTCATATAATGATATAACCTTGTTATTAATAACATTCAATGTTCATGATTATGAAACTAATCATCTATTAATCAACAAGCTAGTTAAGAGGCATACTAGGGACTCTTTGTTGCACATGTATCAATGTTTCGGTTAATACAATTATAGCATGGTATATAAACATTTATCATAAACATAAAGATATATAATAACTACTTTTATTATTGCCTCTTGGGCATATCTCCAACACATAGATAGCTTATATCAACAGGTTTTTTATTTCTGGATAAATCCTACATGTAAGAAACCAGATCTGGTTTTTTGTTCCTGGACAAACCCTACATGTAACAAACCAGATCTGGTTTTTTGCAAAGTGGGGAAGTGTTGGATGTACCTTTTTCTGGTTGCTTCCAGCTTGCCCGGAGGTTGCCTCGCTTTATCTGCGTTTTTTGCTGAAGAACACGCCTGTAACTTTATGGTCCAAGATCTGTTCCTTCCATGGAGGTCTGGTTCTAATGGAGGCAGAAGGGAAGAGAAGGGGATGGAAGAAAGAGTCGGTCGAAGAAGAAAGGGGAGCAGGTATGGTCGATCGGTCCCCTTTTTTGTTACAGGCCGGTTTATGGTGCCCAGCTGTCATTTTTGGTCCCCACTCATTGGAATAACATGTGGTCCTACCATACTTTCCAATTCTGGAACCTGTCACTATCAACATACGGGCCCACTTGCTATTTTTGGAAATTTTGACTTCCGACAGGAGGGGGCACCGCGTAAGACTACAGGGTGCCTGGGCACTGTGTAGCCTGACCCATTTGTTTTTCCAGATTTCTTTTTTACCCTTTTCATTGTTTCTCACTTGAACAGGTTTCCTAACATGCACCATCAACTTTTTTCTACAACACAGAAGTAGGTATTGGCCGATAGGAACAGGTGGATGTCGCGAAACCCATCCCGTCAGTCTTGCATCAAATGACCAAATTAACCAAAATCTAGGCTGAAGCTTTAATCATTGCCTCAACTGTTAGCTAACCAAGTAATCCAACTGTTCCCTTTCCCAGTTCACATAGCAAGGCCAGTTCTTCTTTACCTGACACTGCGTCATTGTTTAATCTGCCGGCCGATATCTTGCGCATGGTCCTCGAAGTGCAATGTACTGCACGCAGCCTGGAGATTACTCCTATAGGTGAATAGGTGGTACTCCAAGCCATAGCTATTGTTTGAAATAGCTGAGATCACGGGATGGAAGAAGTATGTGCAGGGACGGAGCCAGCTTTCAACCTTAAGGGGGGCAAAATGATGTTGCAAACTTCATGAGGGGGCAGAGTAAGTTAAATAAGCAAGAAATTACAGTTCTAGTGAGTAGTGTTCTTCATAAAATTCAAACCATGGGGGTGGCTAAGCCCCCCCTCGTCCCCCTTGTCTCCGTCCCTGAGTATGTGTGTCTTTTGAAGCCGTGTTCTCGACAAAAAAAATGAGAATGTGTTCTCCACAAGTGGGGGCGGTGATTCAGGTAAATTTCGTTCTTGACGGTGCTCTTTGAGCAAAATGTTTTAGTTTTTGGGGTGTAAACCCTAGGTTTGATCTTAAGTGGTTGTACCTGGCAATGGTGGCTTCCTAGCTAGTTATTTTCTTGTTGAAGGCATTGTTCAAAGATTGAATCTTCTTTAGGATGAAAACCTAGGATCTGACTAAACTGGCTAGACCGGATGACGACGGTGTTTGCGCACAGCTACCTTCCTGAAGGCGTTGTTTTGGAGAAGTTTTGTCGGAGTCGAGGTGTCGTGTCGTCACTAGTGGTGCTATTGCTGCTGCGATTCCTTATTTGTTTTGGCAGATTTTTTTTCTTTCTTTTTCGGCTTTGTGTATCATTGATGTTTAGACTTACTCTAGTTATATGTTGTTGCAGAGGCTGGGTGTATTTCATATTATCTTGATATTAATATATTATGAAAATTTAAAAACATGCAAATTCTCAATTCTCTATTGCGCCTTAGATGATAGTACTAGATACAATAATAAGAATGTTTCTCTCTATTTACTATCACATCCATTTCAAAATATATGTTTTAGAAAGCTAAAGTAGCTTTTTAAATAACTTATATTTAGGAACGGAGGTAGTAACAATTACCATTTCGCATCTCCGATTTCTATTACTTTTAGTTTCTTTCAGCGGACATAATTCACATAAGATACGTGCAGAATCATTTGCATGCCTAAAATTATGAGAAATCAGTATCCTTCACAGCATAGCACTCCATTTTTTAAATACTCCACTAGTTTCAAGAGCCATTTCACTTTAACTAAGGCTTTCTTCGATCCGTCAAAACAATAATACTTTGTTCTCTATATTGGTCCCTCTACTATTCCCAAGTTCTAATCTTGATTCATTGCCTTATACAGGATAGTTTTGTTCCCTTGACAATATTCGCCACTTAGAACTAATCTTTCGGTTTATAAGGAACGATTTGATCAAAGATGTGGTGGGCATTCTATTAAAATGGCAGCCTGGTGATAATTGGTTTTGGTGGAAAAAAATTAAGGGGTAGTTGAAAATTCCTATAGACAAACTCAACTAGTTTTAAGAACAAGTATGGCAAAGAAATTTTTAAAAATGTATAATAAATATGAATATCTAGTTTTAGGATACCATAAAGTTCTTCAGACATTTTCTCGAAAAGTACTTAAAATAACAAAATTAAAAAGGAAGATACAAGAAATTTAAGGGAAAGTGTAGAATTAAGAAAATTAAGACATTTTTAAAAAATAATCCATTATAACACGTGGGAAGTATTTAAATAAATAGAAAACAACATTTGTAACTCTTCCTATTTATAAGATTTTAACGAGATATTTGTTATCACTCGCGCATTTTAGAAGTTCTTAAATATTTATCAAGTTTCATACTAGAATATTATTATTTATGTTGGGTGTTCTACTAAGTGTGCAAAAAATGCAACATCAACATCATCAAAAGTGTTCTCGGTGTTCTGAATATAACCTCGTCCCCTCCCCGTGATATCTTCTCCATAGAAATTATCCGGCATAAGACCATGGCCATAATTTACAAAATGGGAGACAAGTGTGTGATTA
This sequence comes from Lolium rigidum, assembly GCF_022539505.1. Classification (NCBI taxonomy): domain Eukaryota; kingdom Viridiplantae; phylum Streptophyta; class Magnoliopsida; order Poales; family Poaceae; genus Lolium; species Lolium rigidum. The sequence goes on along the minus strand of NC_061514.1, from coordinate 115,045,315 downwards.
TGTTACTCCTAAATGTAGTATAACTTGAGAGTACCTAGTATAATAAATTGGGGGCACCTAGTCTGATAGCAAGTCCTTCCGCCCGGATCCATGTTTGTAGAGCATCTCCAGCCGCGTCCCCCAAAGCGTCCCTCAAAGGGATTTGGGGGACATCGGACAAAAAATTGTTCCAGTCGTGCGCTCTAAAGACCGCTTCGGTTCGGGCGTGCTTCAAATATTGTCCGGCGTCTTTAGCCCATCCCCTATGTATAGAGGCACTATCAAAAACGCCAAACACGATTTTTACGCTTGTTTTTTGTTTAGAGATTACGTCTGAACGACGTGGCTAGGAACGGAACCTCCTCCAAACGTGAAATCTGACGCTTTACCGGATGTCGTTTGGAGAATGAGACTGGAGATGCTGGTAGTTCAGCCGTTGGGAATCGAGAAGCGAATCGGGAGATTCGACGAAATGCGGCGCGCGTGATGGAGCAGGAAGGACGGCGCGAGAGGAGAGGATGCTGCCTCAGCTTTCTGTGGCGGTTTGGCTACGGCCGCGCCAGCGCAGCGTGATATTCTCCTTGGCTCAGCTGAGATTTACCGTCAGGGAAACGCATCGAGCAGCAGCAGTCCCCCTTTGGCATGTGAGAGCTCTGAGATGGAGGGACAGTTGGGCGCTGCAGAAAGACAGGCAAGTACGTGACTGATGGACATGGACATGGCATGGATAGGCGTAGCGTAGGTAGGTAGCTCGGTTCTCCAGCCTGCTCTGTAGAGTACCTAGGAGGGGAAAGATTTCCGACAATGTTCGCCTGTCACGGTAGATTCTACTCCCTGCAGCTACGATTCGCCAGCAGTAACTGCTGTGCGCTGCACGAGTAGAGTACGGCGTGTCGCGTGCATAGTTAACACTAGTAGTGCTTGCCGTCAGCCGTGCTGCGCGATCTTTATTTGGACGATGGTACGGTATAGCGTGATGGTGATCGGGTGCGGTACGCTACGGCGCTATACTGTCGCAGCGGTACAAATCGTCGCTGTGGAAGAGGCTGTTGTTTAATGTTCTTAGAGCATCTCTAGCAGAGTTCTTATTCTTTCGAAGCGAAAAAACTGAGTTCAGTCTCTCCAAAAACCAACCAAAAACGAGCGATTTTTAGCGTGGCACAGAACATCACCCGTATTCAGAACCGAAAAACGTCGATTTCAAAAATTGCCGGCAAAGTGATCATCGCAAACAAGCAGTAGAACTGAAATTCAAACATATTTAAGCATAGTTCGGGTTGCTACGATCGATAGATACATTGCATTTGAGGTGGTCGTCGGCGACCATCTCCAAAACTAACTAATTTCGCCGGCGGCGAGCTACTATACGCGTCGCGGCAGACTACGCCGTCGGCGGCCTACTCGGAGTCGAGGTCGACGACCTCCTGCTTCACGCGGTGGACGGCCGCCTCCTTCTGCCCGGCCTCGTACTCCCGCACGGCACGGACGGCTTCCGCTTCCTCGCGGCAGAAGCGCGCGCGCCTCAGCAGCGGAGATGACGGACACCAACTGCACCGTCGTTGCCTCCTCCTCGTCGTTGAGGACGAAGTCCCCGGACTGCAGCTGGAGGGTGCGCACCGGAGGCACCTCCTCCTCCTCGTCGCTGCTGTCGGAGGCGGGCCGCCACAGCGCACGGCCGGACGCGGCCGAGGACGACCCGTCGCCGCTATTTGCATAGCGCGCGAGCTTCACCGGCGGCGTCAGACCCCAGTTGGTCCAGCGCCGCGCGCTCCGCTTCCGAGCGCCTTCGATGTGGTTCCATTTGCGCCGCTCGGCCTCCGACTGGAAGACGGGGGGGGGGAGAGTTGCTCCCGCCAATCCGCCCGCGTCCCCTGCCTCCATTCGCCCCAACCATGCGGTCGCGGTGGTGGTGGAAAGAGAGGAGAAGCGGCGGCGGTGGCTCTGCGATTGCTCGCCGGAATTCCAACCGTGCGCGCGGCGGAGGGGGCTTTGGCGGCGGAGGGAGTAGGGTTTTGGAACGCAACTCCCTCCGCGGCCTCGTATATATACGAGTCGACGGTCCGGTTCTCGCCCCCCCCGAACTCCCGATACGGGCCGGCCCACCGATTCGGGTACTGTTCTGCGCCACTTTCAGCCCGAACCCGTAAATCCTTCGAAAAAATTCAGTTCCGACGGGATTTACGGGTTGTTAGAGATGCTCTTAAGAGACGCCCTGCGTGGACACAAACGGCGGATCAATGGTGGCTCAAATGGCGCCAAAAAATGAAATTGAAACCTACCGCGCAATTGACCGAACAAGTTCTGGGCGGCGAGACCGGGCAGCGCACCTACCATATGTGCGGCCAGCAATGACATGACAGATGCGGTCAAGGGCTGGAGATTCTACCCGGCAACATGCATGTACTTCAGCGCGGCGAGCCTCGAACAGATGTCCGGTACTATAGCGCTGCAACGGGTGGGGGTGGAGTGGCGGCGTCGCCCTAGGGATACACACAAGGAGAGGATGAATAAAATCCGCGCGGTCGATTTCGTTGTCCTTGACGTGCGGGGCCGGGTTGGGATACTAGGTCACTCGGCGGGACCGCGCAGCGTCCGAACGCATTCGCGGCACATATTTAGATCGCTTTTGCGTCTAGACGAACAATCCGGTCACTATGCTTCCCGCTGTTAGGATTGGATGAAGACACATTTTTAACCGTGCGGTCCGAAACGGTAGCTGCAAAAAGTCGGACCATCGAAGATAGCCTCCTACAACAGGTTTTAGCATCGCAGGCTCGCCGCCAATGAATTGTCGTAGGTGGTTTTTCGTTTCATTGCCAGAGCAAAAGGTTTTCGAGCACACATTTTCCATAGTATAGTGGGTATTGGTTTTTCCAAAATTTAAATATCACTAACCTTTGACTAAATATATTGAGAAAATTGACTACATCTACAATTCAAAGTTCTTAATTACTTAAATTTATACTCTGTTGATTCTTAATTTAAGATTGCTTGGAGTTTTCCCTCTCTTAAGGAGTATAAAAGAGATGTGTTGTATCATCTCTATGTTAGGATGTAATGTCCATATGAATGCATATCAAACACATGTTAAAGTTTCACCAATATTATGTCATTGATGAACAGTTTCTTAAAGAGAGTAGACAAGTGAACCCAACTATTACCACACTTTACATTTACCACTATTTTTTAATCCGAAAATACCAAAAATACTTTCTCCACATACATACACACAAAACCCAAAAATCATTAGTCTTTTATTGCTTTTATTTAGTTTGCTTAGGCTATTTACTTTAATTTTATTTATTTTAATTTATCCTTGTATTTTCTATATTTAATATGAAACCTTGTGCTTGACAACCACACGGTGTACTTTAATTTTATTTATTTTAATTTATCCTTGTATTTTCTATATTTAATATGAAACCTTGTGCTTGACAACCACACGGTGGAGTTGGGGACACAAGGCAAGAACTTTATTTTGCAGGTTGCTAGAAGATGAGAATAAGAATTCAGTTTCTAAGCCAATTCTTCGAGAGTTCGATATAAACCCTCGAGTCACTATTGTGGAAAAAGACGCTTGCTACAACACTCTGCACTTAGAGTCCCAACAAGTTGGTACACACAAAGTTGTTGCCATCGTCGTCAGACGCGAACAATCCGTTTTAGTCCACGCGGACACGAGGAAACGCAAACCATAGCCAAGCGATCCGACGCAAACGAAGTGAGCTGCCCACTCAAATCCATCGCAATCCCAAATTTGGGATGGAAACGCGTTGGCGGGGACAGCAACCGCGTCTGTGGCATCCCCTCTTCTATTCACAGGGATCGCCCGCTAGTGGCACATAAGGCACTCGCCACCTAAATCGTGCCCCTCTCTCTGCTAGAACCATACCGCGATCGCATGCCCCAGCTGTCGCCATTGCCGATACCGTCCATTTAGACCGCTCCTCGCCAGAGGCCGGGTCTACTTCAGTCGTCGTTTTGCGCTAGGATAGGTCCCATTTCACCCCCTGTCGCCTCGAAACTAGCCACCAGCTACGATGAGCCTAGGACCTGTTCAACCATTTGGGTGGCCGAGTTTGAGGTACAAATCTGGGCCTGTTAAGCCATTTCGGCCATGGATATTGTCTAGCGATGCATGTATGACCATTGGCTCGTGTTGCACGTAGATAGACCTCAGCAAATCGACCGAGTTTTTGGACATGAACATCGTCGACACATCGCCAGACAATGTGCCAGGTGGTTCTTTCGAACTCGTGATTTTCGTGGTCACCCTCATCCATGAGCATACTAAGAGGCAAAGGTTTGTGCATAGGGGATCGACGAGGGCACACAAGGGCAATCTCAAGCGCAACCGAGAAGCCGGCCGCTACAGGTTCTACGTGGACTACTTTCATGCTACCAATCCAATCTATCTGAAACACAAATTTTGGTGCCGCTTTCAGATGTCAAGAAAGTTGTTGTTGAATATTCTGCAATGCGTGAGGGACTATGACTCATACTTCAGATGGAAGCCCAATGTCGTAGGTATGCTTCGCTTCACCTCTTATCAAAATTGTTCCGCGGCTATTTGCATGCTTGCATATGAAATGGCCGGTGATCTTACTGATGAGTACTTGCGAATGAGTGTGAGACCACATGCCTTGATTTGATGTACAAGTTTTGCAAAATCATGATTGCGGTGTTTGGCAAGGTTTACCTCAGAGATCTTGCTGCTGATAACATTGCACAAGTGTTAATTGGTTGTGGTGGAGCCTAGGCCATCAACGCTTGAGGAGTATCTCTATGTGCAACATGAGATCCGTGACCGCCACACTCACGATCGACTTCAAAAGAATTTGATTAAGCATGTGTTTCTGTAACCATTTTCTGTAACCATTGGCAGAAACTAGTAGTCGAATCATATTTTTCTTTTTCTTGTGAACTATATTGTTTATTTGATGGACTAGATTGACTATGAATTTTTTTTGTTCATTTAGATGTACATTATTTAAATAAATTTGGTTGCTTGCAATATTATTGTTTTCCATTATCAAAATGGCCAGCGCGGACCAAAATACGTCGGGCCTGCTCCCAACCCGCGAAGTGATTAGACAAGGAACTTTGTGTTCACAGTTCAACTGAAACTAAAACATACATGTTAGATGTTCGAAATGGATGGAATCGCTGAAGATACCTGCTCTCCGGGAAAAACAGACGCTGGATAGTGGATCCTGAGGGTTTATAGTACAGCATGGGACGAAATCAATCTAGTTGGCTCGCTCGCTGCAGTACTCGTAGAGGGAGGATTGGATTTTGTACGAAATGTTCACGATAGCCACGTACTACGCCGTACCTAGTGCTGCCTTTACTCGCCGGCGACAGCTCCATCAATTCATGCATCTCTGTATCATCAAATCAAATAAAACGACCGATGAGCAAAAGCATTGCTCGTACGTACCCCATCTTTTACTCCCTCGATCTGTAGATACTATCTAGAGCAAGAACGAATACGATACGCGCGGCAGTACTGCTGCTTTTACCGTCAGAACGATACGTACGTACCACTCGTGAGTAGCAGTAAGATTCTTCCTCGCAAAAAAAAAAAGCAGTAAGATTCGAGTTCGACCAGGCACGTACGGACCGTACCGTGATCAAAGGCTATAACGTATACGCCACCGAGCTATTACACGCTTGCTAAAGCCAAACGTCTGCTGAGGAGATTTTGGTTTGCTATACCGAATGACCGAAATCTTCGGCGTATCTTATCTGCACGCGCACGGTACGACAAGCGTCGCGGGGTTAGGGTTAATAAGCCTAGCAACGACTAGTTTTCAGCACGGGAACTAGCCGTTTGGCCTTTATTCGCGGTCCCATGAATTTCCACGGACACCAAAATTCAAACGTACGTGACGTGCCACGGACAGTTCTTTGTATGATGAAGTAACTAAACTTCTTCTCCTGAAAACAACGCGTAGCTAGCCTTTTTTCTCTCTCGTTATCGCTCTCCTTTGTAGCTGGGTTGTTCTTGTAGTCCTCTTGGTTTTATGCGCACGCGTGATCAATGGATTCCTAAATTGTTCTTATTTCTCAGAATCATGTTATTGTTTCTATAACCATTATTTGTAAGCCCGTGTCCCTAGTATATTTTTTCTTAAATTTACGGTCTATTTTGACTGAAGAAATTTTTGTACCCCTTTGTCCTGAAAAGATGTCGCAGACTTGTTTAACTAGTGTATAGATACATTTAAATTTAGACAAATCTGCGACATCTTTTTGGAGAAGAAGTAGCAAGATTAGAGGATTTGAATCCTAAGAAAAAAATCCTATAAAGGCCTTCTGGTTATAGGATTGTGGTCACGATATTTCTATGCAATCCATTCTTTACCCTCTTGTTCTACATGAATCTCAACATGAACTCAAATCTTATTTTAATTTTCTTTTAAAAGTTGAACGAACTTCCAATTTATTTCTCTCTTTACTCTCTCTGAAATTCCTCGTTTATTTTGTGTGCGCCATCTAAAGACACGGGTTGCAGAATTCATTTGTTCTGAAATCTGGTGGGATTCCATGGAAGGTGACATCACAAACCTGCGTATCACCTATCCCTACATTTCCAAATTCATGCAATCCGAAGAAGTGCATACAAGAGTTTCAACATTATTGCCTTCAAGAAACAAAATTGTTGTATAGATAAATTAAGACAAGCTCCACTTACTAGGGCTCAAATTGGCTTATATTTGTTACTCCCTCCGTTCGGATTAAATTGACGCGGGGTCTGCAGAAAAAGTACCGTATGCATGTAGAAATTGGCGTCGATTAAATAAGTACAGAGGTAGTAGTTAGGTACTCTTCAATTGCCACACAAGAGTGAAAGCAATAGACATGGATGAATTAATGTTAATACATATGTTCCCGGAAATTAATGCAAGTTTGATAAACATCTCGTGTTTCCCCGTGGATAGTGTAAATGATTGAACGAAATACAACTCAAATTCCCTTTTCTATCATCTGAAATAACTAAGTCATTTCATTTTTATTTTTGGATTTGCAAACATACTTTGGATTTGATTTGGCATTACTGAACAACAAAAAAACATAGCTTTCACCAAATTATTGCATTTTAATTATGGAATAACATGAGAACCAATTCTACTGCTCTCTTCTTGGGGTTTCCGCATTGAAGAATAAAGAAAGTACATATTAATAAAATTAAATAGAAGGTAACCCAACAACTAGCATAGTTAGATAATGAATATAGTTATGTTGTCTTAAGTCGACAAAGCACCCTCAAACCTTCAATGAACAAGCAAACTTCATGATGCACATATTGCATAGACGTGTGCACACTATGGAATCAAATTAGAGAGTTGTACCTACGTATAAATGATTGAACAAGGATTTCTCGGGAACAAAATCAAGCTCAAAATCCCTTTTCTCTCTCTTCTGAATTAACTAAGGCGTCGTTTTGGATGTTTGTATTGGGAGGCTTGGCATTGTATTTAGTCCAATGTCCAATATCCAGGATATTCATATTGAGATTGAATACCTGTATTTTTGTTTGGATGTTTAGATATTTAGAACCTAGACTTGATGTTGAGGTTGAATGCCAAATGTTGTTTTGATGGACAAAGTGATTGCATTTTTTTTCTTCTCAACATCAATTCATTATTTCAAGCATTACGAAAACTGACTTTTCCATTATGAGCAGAACAAGAGAACATCATAAATACACATTTGTCTCCATGTCGTCGCTGCCTAACTTGGCCAACCTGAGGAGAGCGAGTGTTTGGTGGACACCAAACAACACAAGCGATAGAGAACAAGCTAGAGAAGGATCACGTGAAGCTAGATCAGTGTCGAGGTTGTCCTCTTAATCTTTACCCCGCATCTGCACACATGAGAGAGTGGTGAGATCGAGCCCGAATCTGAGCGGGCAGAGAGCAGAGTCCATGGGAGAGGTGAGGGCCCCTAGCTAGCAGGAAAGGTAACTGGGAGGGAGCCAGGGCGGGCCTTGCGGGGAGAGAGGGGATAGGGGCGGGCGGTGGTAGCTAACCTGCGTCGGGCGCTAGGTGGTCACCTGGTCGGTTGCTCGTTGTCCCGCTCAGCTCCTCAGTTCGTAAGGGTGGCCATTCCGGCAGAAAAACAGGTGGCATGAGGGAGGGCTCCGGCGATGGCTAGAGTGTAGGATGGAGGCAGCGGTGGCTAGCCTCACTGGAGGTGGAGAAGAAGGGACAGGGGACCTACGAGCGAGCGTTTGAGGGAACAGATAGAATGAGGGGGCTAGAGGAAAACGGTTTAGGACCGAATACCCCAAGATGTCGAGCTCCGGACTGGTTCATTCGGCGGCGGGCTGCCCAGGCTAAAAAGGTTCACCTCAATATTTGGCCCCAACGCACAGACTCAATACATAGACCATCCAAACACCTGAAACTGAGATATTCAGGCATGGATAATGTCAATATCCAATAACAGGCATGAATGCAAACATCCAAACACAGCCTAAGTCACTTGCTTTTTGTTTTTGGAATTTTGAACATATTTTAGATTTGATTTGGCATTATTCCACTACAAAAAAACATAACTTTCAATAAACTATTGCATTTAAATTATGGAATAATATGAGAACCAATCCTATGGCTCTTGTCTCGGGGGGGGGGTCCCCATTGAAGAACAAAAAAAATGCATATCCATCAAATTAAATGGAAGTTAACCCAACAACTAGGAGAGTTAGATAAGGATTGTAATCATATTGTCTTTGCATACAAGTTTGCACAACAATTGAATCAAAATAGAAGGAATGGTGCTGAAATCTAGGTGTAAATGATTGAGTGAGATTTTATCAGGGAATGAAATCAAGCTCAAACTACCTTTTCTCTCTTCTAAAATAAGTAAGTCAAATTTTTTGAATTTTGAACATATATTGGATTTGATTTGGCATTATTCAACAACAAAAACATAACTTTCGACATATTATTATATTTGAATTATGGAATATCATGAGAACCAATCCTACTGCTCTCGGCTCGGATTTCTCCCACTGAACAACAAAAAGTTACATATCGATCAAATTAAATGGAAGGTACCCCAACAACTAGCCGAGTCAGATAAGAATTGTAATCGTATTCTATTAAGTCGACAAAGCACTCTCAATCCTTCCATCAACCAAGCAAACTTCATGGTGCGCATATTTGCATACACATGTGCACACTAATGAATTAGATCTACATACGCCTCATCCATTCTAGTGTGGATTGGTGACAAGGGATTAACTTGTCAATTGGCGCCGTCTGTGGGAATTAGAGGCGTAAGGATCTGATCTCGATGGCACGTTCAAGATCTTCGACATCGTC
>NC_061514.1:114971934-115035904 GCF_022539505.1 Lolium rigidum | reverse complement strand
AGATGTCATTAAATTTAAAATTGTGTGAATATGTAGGTTGCGTTTAAGGACTCTACTATCCAACGTTCAAATCCCAACGCTCGCATTAACACATGAAGATATAATACATTAACTAAAATCTTGTGATATTGTAATGTGTGATTAAAGGTGTGATCTTCTTGAGTTCGAATCTCAGCCCTCTCATTTACCTACAAGGAGTTTCCATTTTTCCATTAAAATCATGTATAAGCCTCTCATACCTTTTACCATGTTTACTTGAGTAAAAAATCTTCACTCTCAGATTATCTTGCATGCATATGGATGCCATTTTACTAAAATCATAGAATAGGCAACCTATGTTTAATGGGTGTGTTTGGTAAGCCACCATATCAAGCAGCGTATCGTGTTATTAAGGAGTGCTCGATACGATTCATATCTCAGTATTTACATATAAGATGACATCCATTAAATTAAAATCATGTGAATTTGTCGGTTGCATTCAAGGAGTACGCTCACTCGAGGGCAAATATAAACACTCACATTTATGCATATGAAGATATAGTTTCATTAAAATCTTTTGATGTGAGACTATGGAGCGCACTCCGCTAGAGGTCAAATCTCAACGCTCTCATCATATACATTGAGTTGAAGCGTGATGAAGAAGGGATCTGTCTTGAGATTAAATCTCAACACTGAAATTTACACTAATGTAAATAATTGTGTTACCACTTCTGGATACAAATATAATGACTTCAAATTGTTTTTGCACATGAAGCTTTGTCCTAACAAAACCTAATACGAAAAGGAAGTAAAATCTTGTGGAATTAACAAGTGATGATGTGCATCTCAACCTATCACATGTACACATTCACAAATATACAGTACTAACTTTGTTCCAATTACTATATAAAACGTTTCAATAGGCTAAAATAGCTCTTGGGAAATTTTAGGGTGTGATTAAGAAGTGGGCTGGCTAAACGTGCACGTGTTGCGCACACCTCATTGGGAAAAGGTGCAGGTGGCACCTCATTGAAAAAATTGATTAACAGTAAGCAACAAAGACTCAAGTTATTAAAACACAAACAACCACACAAAATTCAATACTAAGAAGAAAAGAGAAGAAACAAATGCCCGAAACGGGCGATACAAGAAAAGAGCCGTTTCATCTCTGGAAAAAAATGGAGAAAAAAAGTTGAGTTTGCAGGAGAGAGATGAACGGCGAGCAAGCCATCAATGCCAAGTTTCTCTCTCCTCTCTCCGTCATTCCTCCTCGGGTTCCAACAAATCCCTCCGCACATCTCCCACCTTCCTGGTCAAACCGCCCCTCCTCTCTCTCCCCCCTCCTCTGTTTTCTGTTTCTTCTCCTTCCTCTCTCTCTCTCTAGGATGAAAAGAGCTGCGTTATAGGGAGGAGAGAGAGAAGGAGAGACAGGGAGCTGAGTTAATAATGGCCGGAGGCGGAACCTTCTTTTCCTGACTCCCTGCGCGCGGCTGCAGCTCATCATTTGTCTCTGATCCTTGTGCTCTGTTCCTTCCTTTTGTGCTTGGTCTTGGCTATCATCGGTGGACTCAGCCATCGCCACCGGCAGGGAGCCTCGTCATTGGGCTCCGGTGATCCTGTTCCTCCACCATTGGCGTTTCTCCCGCAATCGCGCAAAGGTTCGTGCCCCGTTTCTTTACCATGTTTCTTCATTAATTCTCTTCTGTATACCCTGCATTCCCAAGGAACACGCAGGCTTTGTTCTCGTCAGGAGATTTGGCTCTTTTCTTCCTCCCGCTGCACTTTGGGTGGTCTTTGCCTCTTTGGCATGTGTTTTTCATGATCTCAATCTCTTCTGTTATGACAAGATCCTGTCGTTCTGTATCACGATTTTGAATCTCTTCCTGGATAGGAAATCGTTGTTTGGGGGTCGTCGAAATGTGGTTTGATAGTTCTGTTTTACAATGTGGTTTCGTCGGATTTTTCTCTCTTGCGTAGTAATGCGTATTGTTTCTGAACCAAATTTTGTTCAATTTTCTTCTTCTTTCAAATAAGACTACATTATCTGCCTCGTTTTCCCCATATAGGCCGAACCTTGAGGCCGACTGACACGTCGAAAAGAACTTGATTTCAATGTCTTTCTTCCCCTTCCTGATCCCTGGTCAGCTCCGCATCTCTCGTAGAATATACTCCCCCGATTCATTCATCGCTGCAGCTCGCAAGACCATCTTTAAACGAAGCTGATTCGAACCATCTTTTGTGTAAAATCCGTAAATATTGTGCTTAAATGTTTGGTTCAATGCGCGTTCTTGACAATTCAAGCCCTCCGCTCCATTTTATTAAATCTTCACCATTTTTGGCCAAAATCTGTTCTTCATACATGTAAACTCTGAAGGGCTTTAGGAGAAAAGCCGTTCGCTGTTGTTATGCACCTCGAGCTCCGAGCCCCGAATCAGCATGCTGTTGAGGGGTCCATGGCCTCCTTCTTTCCCTGTTCTTCAAGTGAATATGATGGGACGGCCACTCCTCCCCCTTTTTGTTTTCGGCTCCCTTTTTTTTTTTTTGGTTTTCAACTCCTTTGTGGATGACTGTGCCGGTCGTCGTATCAACCTAACCTTTTGATGTTATATGGTTTGTCGCCTGCCGGCATGGACATGGTTTCAGTTTTAGAATCAGCCTCAGAGTTCAGACTTCAGAGGATTGTGAGATTGTGGTCTTTGTAAACAAGGATGGTGTTTCTGCTCAATTCTTTCGTGAGACCCAACGGATTCCTGCATTTCATTGTCTTATTTTGATTTGATTTCGTCCTCCCTGACAATGTTTCTGCATTCCTGCCAAGTGCCAACACACACATCTTTCTGAATTTTATCAACTGAATGCACCTTGTTGCTTGGTGTTGCCTAGCTGCTCTCTGACTTGAATCCCTTCACTGCCCTGACTTGCAACTATTTTCAAACCATCAGGTTGAGCAGTTCCATGCTCAGATGAACAGCCACACCCACACAGCGATGGAGTGGAAGGACACCAGTCCAGCAGGACCAGACTGCCTGCTGCCGAGCTACATGACCGACCCGTTCCCTGCGGATCCCTTGGTCGATGACTGCACCGGCACCAACGAGGGCTCCCGTGCAGGGTTCGAAAGGCGTGGCCTGTCGGTGGACGTGGGCTCGCCTCAGGAGGAGGGGAAGCCGATGCCGGCGACGCCGCAGTTCGGCCAGAGGTCCGGTTCCAGCAGCAGTTTGTCTGAGAGGATGCAGGCCAGAGCTGGCTTCAGCGTCGCCAAGCTCAGCATGCCGTGCGTCACTCCGGCCGCAGCTGACAGCGAACACTCAGGAGGAGCTCAGTCCCCTTACCTGACCATCCCACCCGGTCTGAGCCCGGCGTCGCTGCTTGAGTCACCAGTGTTCCTCTCCAATGCCATGGTATGGATTGTGTTGTAATTTCCATGGCTGTGATTTCCACCGTCAGAGTACTGAACTTTTGATCGCTGACGAAATGATTCAGGGCCAGGCCTCGCCAACCACGGGGAAGTTATTCATGCTCGGTGATTCCAATAACAACAATCTTGCTAGATTTGAAGCTCCGTCAATTGAAGATGGTCCTGGTACATTCTGTTTCAAGCCTTTGGACCTAAAATCATCACAATACGCAGCTGAAGGAAACAAGGTGAGCAGCTATGTCAAACTGTCCATATTCTCATTAAGTTTCATTAGGTTTCGGATATCTGAAACATGTTGATTCCCGTGCATGGGACAATGTCTTTTCTCATATTCTCATGCTTTCTTTGAAATGCTAGAAGTAGCTTTGTGCTGAGCCATGCTGTTCCGTGGTTCCATACTTGCAACCAATTCATACAGAGACTGTAGTTTTTTTTTTCAAATGGATGGGACAATGTAATTTTCCTGTTTAAACAGCGTTTTGTACGACTAGTTAGTGCAAGGTGGCTGGTAAGCCTGTTTCCCATTATTGTTGGTACGAATGGAGTAAGTGTAGGACAACCGTGCAGTTTCATACACTACATTTCAAATTTTCAGAATTTTACACTGAGTCGTCGTCTTCTTTAAACTACTAAATGATCAGTTTGAAGGCTCTGTAGTGCATTGCTCCACTGAGTATTTTGTTGCCTACTTGTATTTACCAAATGCTTTTCCATAGTCCATTTTAATTTTGTAGTCTGTTCTTGGTGATACCAAATTGTAATATTACAAATTTCGAACAAACCATTTGAATCTCCTCATTCGTCGCGTGAATCGCCTTTCCTTTGCCTTCAGGAATTTTTGCCCAACAGTCAACATCCATCACTACCAAGCAGAGATGTTCCTGTGAAGACTGAAACCAACATTCAGGCAGCACGAGAACGCAATTCGCTAGGCCATATGAACCAAGGGCAGTTCAACAATGGGCAGGACCTCATGAGGAGCAGCTACCATGACTCCAACAACAAGCGCAATCGCCTCGCACTTGACAGCACCGTCGACAACAACAACGGGCCACCTCCCGATCACGGCCCACCGGCTGCAGACAGTGAGGCAGTGAAAGGAGATTACCCTGCGGTGGCCGCCTCCACGCCGGCCGAGGACGGGTACAGCTGGAGGAAGTACGGGCAGAAGCAGGTGAAGCACAGCGAGTACCCGCGGAGCTACTACAAGTGCACGTTCCAAAACTGCCAGGTGAAGAAGAAGGTGGAGCGGTCGCACGAGGGCCACGTCACGGAGATCATCTACAAGGGCGGGCATAACCACCCCATGCCCGCCGCTGCGAGCCGCCGCCCCGCCGGCGTCCTGCAGCAGGTTCACCCGTTTGGCGACGTGCAGATGGACGCCGCCGACAACAACAACAATGGCAACGCTGGTGCGTCCCAGCCGAACGCGGACACGAGGCAGCTGTGGCACAATGGTGTGGGTGCACAAGACTGGCGTGGCGATGGGCTGGAGGCGACGTCGTCACCCTCTCTGCCCGGTGAGCTCTGCGACTCGTCGGCTTCGATGCAGGTCCACGACGGCGCCGCCCGGTACGAGTCCCCCGAGGGTGTGGACGTCACCTCTGCGGTGTCCGACGAGGTGGACGGGGGTGACAGGGTGGCGCACGGCAACATGTCGCAGGTCCAGGTTGCCGCTGTCGAGGCCGAGGGCGATGAACTGGAGTCCAAGAGAAGGTACATATCTCTGCAATCATCATGTTCATCTCAAAACAATGTGAACCTTTGGAGTCCGTGGGCGCTGAACTTTCGTCTGAATAATGTTTCAGGAAGCTGGAGTCATGCGCCATTGAGATGAGCACCGCGTCCAGAGCCATCCGCGAGCCTCGGATCGTGATCCAGACGACAAGCGAGATCGACATCCTCGACGACGGCTATCGCTGGCGCAAGTACGGGCAGAAGGTCGTCAAGGGCAACCCGAATCCAAGGTTCGTCTGAAACATCAACCGCCATGCATTCCTTGAGATTTTTATTCTCCGAATGTATGTCGTCGTACGCTCATGCTATATGTATGTGTGTGTTCAGGAGCTACTACAAGTGCACGCACCCGGGGTGCTCGGTGCGGAAGCACGTGGAGCGCGCGTCGCACGACCTCAAGTCCGTGATCACCACCTACGAGGGCAAGCACAACCACGAGGTCCCGCTCGCTCGGAACGGCGGCCACGCAAGCTCGCTGGCGGCTTCGGGTGCATCGCAGCTGATCCACGCCGGCGGTGCGCGCAGGACGGACCCGACGTTGGTGCAGGACGGCCTGATGAGGCTGGGCGGCTGCGGCGCGCCTTTCGGCCTGCCTCCGAGGGACCCGCTGGGGCCGATGAGCAACTTCCCGTACTCGCTCGGCGGGCATGCGGCGGCGCTCCCGAGCCTGCCGATGCCGACCGGGCTCGGCACCGTCGAGGGGCTGAAGCTGCCCATGCTGTCCCCGTCGCTGCACCCGGTCTTCAGGCACCGGCAGGCGATGGAGACGGCAGGGTTCAGGGTGCCCAAAGGTGAGGTGAAGGACGAGACCGTGCCGAGCAACGTGGCTGGCGGTGGAGGCGGCGGCGGTGGGACGGCGTATCAGCAGATGATGAGCAGGCTGCCCCTGGGGCATCGGATGTAGATAATAAAAGGAGGATCGGTTAGAGGATGAGGTTCAGACATCATTGCTTAATTAGGTTAAATTGAATAATGTTCGATGATAAGTATACCGTGGAAACAACCACCTCCTTACTTTTTGCGCATTTTTCACCATCATGTTCCAAATACTTTTATTATTACTAGGGGAATCTTTAGCGACTTAATTAGTGTGCTTGGTTTAGGCTTCTGTTTGGTTTAACAACCAGCATTTTGGTGCTTCAGTTTTGAGTTATGCATTATTTTTTCATCTGTGACGGGCAGGTTTCATTACTAAATCTTGCAACATTAGTATATCTTAGCGTGGTATTGTTCCTCTCATTCACTCACTTAGCTAATATAACGCTTTAGACAGTCTCCAAACTGCAAATTCGCATCACTCATTGCATTGGTCATATGCTCACTTGCATAACTCGAATTGTCAAGCGCTGCAACATGCCAAGAAAACAAAGGAACCTAGCTTAGCAATATTAAAAAACCATAGTATTTAACTGCCTGACATACTTCAGTTTTAGAAAAAATAGGTTCGGGATTCTTTTTCCAGTACTTAAAAAATAGCATGTTTTTAGCGATAGTGAATTATCAATACCACAGTCTTACAACCAAACACATCAAAGTATTTGAAATAAAAACTATAGTATTGTTACAACCAAACACATCAAAGTATTTGAAACTATGAAATTTAAAACAAAACTATAGTATTGCTAAAATATTATGCGCCTGAACCAATTTCCAAGCCTAATCAAGCCAGCATAGACGTGGGACAATCCTATACACCGACCACGTCGGTGTTTACCAAGCACCGCACACCCTTGGTCGGGTATTGGGCCTTGCCTAGTTTCGCTATTTCTTCATTTTTCGTTTTTTATTTCTATTTTTTCTTTCCTTTTTTCTTTCATTTTTCCTCAAAATTTGAAAAATATTCAAATTTAAAAAATGTTTAAATTTGAAAAATGTTTAAATTCGAAAATAACATCATATTAAAAATGCTCAAATTCGTAAAATGTTCATATATAAATGTAACAAAATTTGATTTTTCAAATTTTTAAAAACATTCAAATTTAAAATATGTTCATATTCAGACTTAAAAATGTTCAGATTTTGGGAAAAATTTCAGATTATTTTTTAAACCACAACAAAGAAAGGAAAAAAAGGAGGCAACGATGGGCCGACTCTATAACCAATTGAAAATGACCAACCAGGTTGGTGTATAGCACCTCCTTAAACGGAAATTGCTCCCTAGCGCGCGCGCGCGTCGTAGCACCGGTTCGCTAAAGTATGTTTCTTACTGGGCCGGCCCGTTTGAGCTGTCTGGTTCGTTCGTTCCCTACAGGTACAAGTGCGTAAGCTAAAAAAAATGCTACAAGTGCTCGTTCGTTCGTTCCGCACGACAGCTGGTTTGGCTGGCCACATCGTGAACTTAGCGAGGTATAATTGTACAACTACAGTACTAAGATACGTATATTTCTGTAATTTTTTCCTTTTTCATTTTCGTTTTGCTGGTATGTTTCTTTTCTAGATTTTTCTATTGTTTATTTCTTGTATTTTTTAAATTCTTTTTGGACTAGAATTATTCTAGTTACTTAAAATAATTGGACTAGAATTATTATATGTTTTTGCTGATGTAGTTGTTCCCTGCCGTGTAGATAGTTGTTCCATGTCGTGTAGATAGTTGTTCCCCGCAGTGTAGATAGTTGTTCCCTGTTGTGTAGATAGTTGTTCCACGCGGTGTAGATAGTTGTTCCCTGCCGTGTAGATAGTTGTTCCCTGTCGTGTAGATAGTTGTTCCCCGCGGTGTAGATAGTTGTTCCCCGCCGTGTAGATAGTTGTTCCCCGCCGTGTAGATAGTTGTTCCTCGCGATGTAGATAGTTGTTCCCTGCCGTGTAGATAGTTGTTCCTTGTCGTGTAGATAGTTGTTCCCCGCGGTATAGATAGTTGTTCCCCGCGGTATAGATAGTTGTTCCCTGCCGTGTAGATAGTTGTTCTCTGCTGTGTAGATAGTTGTTCCACGCGGTGTAGATAGTTGTTTCCTGTCGTGTAGATAGTTGTTCCCCGCGGTGTAGATAGTTGTTCCCTGCCGTGTAGATAGTTGTTCCCCGCTGTGTAGATAGTTGTTCCCCGAGGTGTAGATAGTTGTTCCTTGTCGTGTAGATAGTTGTTCCCCGCGGTGTAGATAGTTGTTCCCTATCGTGTAGATAGTTGTTCCCTGCTGTGTAGATAGTTGTTCCGCACCGTATACGTTGTTGTTCCCCTACGTTTTTCGTCTAGGTACATGTCAAGATAGAAATCAGCTAGCTTCCTCTGTTTTCTATTTGTTAATAAATATAGTGACCCTAAGCTAGCCACGTGAATGAAAGGAAAAAAAAAACAAAGCAACCTAGCTAGCTAGCTAGGTGAGGCAAAGCCTCATACCATTTGCCCGGAGAAAAAAACAAATTGTATAGCCGTTGTATTGTTCCGTTATTTTTCGTACGTGAATGGGAAAAAGCTGACCAAAAGCGATGTAGTCGCTACCAGCGATGTGATCGATTCCTTCGAAGCGGACAGAAAACGAAATCACGTGAACGCGATGCGAATAAAGAAATTGGGCCGCGCTAGTTGACCGGCCCAAGCTTTCGATCCTTCAGCGAAGCGAACAGGGGTTACCGAACTAAACATCCAATAGTCCCACCTCGGAAGTTTGGATGAATTCTCACCGGTTTATATACTCAGCTCCCACCTATACTAGCACCATGAGCTCGAACGCGCGGAAACACGGCCCAGAACAAACGAACCGCAGAGTAAAAGTTCGGCCGCGAACAGAGGCCCGCTTAAGATAATCCTTCAGCGAAGTGGATGGTAGGGAGCGCGCCGGCGCGAGGGAGGAGGACCCCCTTAAACTCGTAGGTATCAACCTGTACATCTCCAAACCAAAAGAAAAAAAGACAACACACGGGCAGCCCAGTCGGCCCAATAGAACAAACCCACTAGCCAGCACCCTGCGCACATCTTTTTCCTCATCCTTTCTTCTCCAAATCGATTGCTGGGTGAACACATTTTTTTATTAGTTTGTGATCAATCTCAGAAAGTTTTGGTATATATCGATAGTCAAAGCAAATAAGTTTCCTAAGGGAATAAAGAATTTGTATTTTCAAGACGCATTTTCTCACTCTCTCACTCTTATAACACTATTTAACCAATACATCTTAGCCTTCCTTCACATGTTGCAAAATATAAATGTTCATGCTGCCTAATGTTTAATTTTTATAAATAAATAAATCAAACATATTTGACATATTTTTTTATCATAACTGAATTCTTTTGAATACGTATCAGTTTTTTGTGATTTTTGTGTTACATAATCACGTCCAATCTAAAATATCGGTCAAACTGAGACATTGAAATTGGGAGCTTCACATAGGAGTACTGCATATCTCCACCCTCAAATTCATGCCAATGGTCGCGTGGGACAGCGTGTGCAAACCTCTCCGGCTCGGAGGCTTGGGGATCAAGAACTTAAGGATGCAGGGCCTAGCGCTTAGAGTGAGATGGGAGTGGCTGCAAAGGACAGATCCGTCGAGGCCTTGGAAGGGTTTACGGATGGCTAATGATCGTCAAGCGAGCGAGGTCTTCAACAGCCTCGCCAGGTTCAGGTGGGGACGGCAGGCAGGCGCTGTTTTGGAAGGACAGATGGCTGGGCGGCAGGACAGCAGAGAAGGTAGCGCCGGCGGTCACCGCCTTGGTCATGACTAGGACGAGGAATCGCCGCTCAGTCCAGGAGGCGCTGATCGACATTGCTTGGTTGGCAGATGTGACCACGAACCTTACAGTCGAAGGAACCGTGCAATGCATACAGCTTTGGGAGGCCATTGAGGAAGTGGATTGTGAGCATTCGGAGCCGGACAAGTTCAGTTGGACGGGAGCAAGCAATGGGCAGTACTCTGCTAGGAACACCTACAAGATGCTCTGGCAGGGGACACATGAGTTCGCTATGTATAAACCGATATGGAGATGATATGCCCCACTAAAATGCAAGATCTTTGGTTGGCTCGCACTTAAGCATCGCTTATGGACATCAGATAGAAGACATCGGCACGGGTTGCAAGATCAAACATCAACATGCTTCACGTGCTTGCAAGAGGAGGATACGGTGGAGCACATACTTGTGCAATGCACATATGCGAGGCAGACTTGGTTCGAGTGCTTGATTGCTGCAGGTCTCAGGCTCTCAGCATCATGGAGCCAACACTAGAGAGCAATCTGGAGGATTGGTGGAGTGCCGCGAGGGTTTTGGTGGCTCCGAAGGACAGGCGGGGTTTCAATACGCTCGCTCTCCTTATTGCTTGGTCTTTGTGGAAGCAAAGGAACGCGCGGGCATTCAACAACCACACACTTCAGCTTAACGCCGATCAACTGATGGAGAGGATCAAGGACGAGTTCAAGGAGGGAGTGAGTTGATGTCGCGAGAGTAGGCTTAGGTGGTGTGTGTGTGGGTGGGTACCGGCACATCTGTTCGCAGATGAGGCTGGTGTTCTTGTATATGACTCTTTGCTATCTTCTATAAAGATGTGGTACGCCATTGGCATACCCTCGGAAAAAAAATCATGCCAACTGGGCCCTCGCAACACTTAATTCTTTCTCTTTTTTTTGCAGAGAAAGGCGTTGATATTAGTTCAGACAAATTACAGAGAGGCGCCCACAAGAAAACAAAATTACAGACCAGCCCAATTGTTAAACGACCACGCCGGCGACACCGCGGTGCTGTCGGTGGCGCGCCGCTGCTCCTACACCCCTAGACGCCATGGATCGGGAGCATCCCCAAGCCAGCGGGAAGTCGCCGAGCACCGATCCCGAAGGATCTACACCGGAGGCCGCCGTCGTCACCGCGCTGAACAACACCAACACCTTGCAGAACATCGAAAGCGAGATCCGCCGTCCCGCGGTACCCGGCGATGGGGAAGACGACCCAAACAACACCGCAGTACCACCAGGTCGACGAGGTAGTAGATCGACGCCCGAACTCCAGCGAGCTCCGCCGTCGAGGGGAGAGACCACCACCTGCAAAACCACTCCGGTTGCGCCGCCTCCACCCCGACGCCGCCGGCTGGGACCCCTAGGCCAACTAACACTATATACACGACGCGAATCGGGTTCCCCCGTCCTCCCGCCGCCGGAGCGGCCAGCCGAGGGCGAGGGAACCGACGATCTGACGCCGGCGAGGTGGTTCACCCACGGGAGGCTCACAAATCGCCCTTCTGTACTGTAGACGGGAAGGGATGAGGTCCACGGTCCTCTTTATCGTTATTAACACTTAATTCTTTCTCATACATGGATGTCTACGTGGCCCAGCGATGAAAGTGAGATTGTCTGTTGTCCCTCACCCAGGTCTGACCATTACACGACCTGGGTAGTCGAAGTAGATGAACGTGATATGGGTACTCGCACCCAAAAATTCCTTTTAGCTCCCGTTCTCCAGTTCATTTTTTAATTTTCAAAACTTCATTTTTAGGTCTATAAAAACTCTAAAAAGAATCATAGTAGTACAATATTTGCATTAAAATATTTTTTCATATGTGATCTGCATAAAAGTACAAAGTTTGGAAGCACAATCAATTTTATTTTAAATATTTTCAGAGCCATGCTTTTGTATTTTTTTGTAGCCAACATTTTAACGCATTTCTTAACAAAACTTTGCATATATGTAGATTACATGTCTAAGTATCCACGGAGTTTCTTTTAAATTGTTTTGAAACTTCTAACATATTAATTTTATTTTTATAATAAAAATACAGAAGCCAAAACACTGCACTCTACTCGCACCACTAAGTGGGAATCCACTCGCATAGAACGTGGTGCCTTATAGCATGGGTCCTGATAACCATCTTGTTTTCATTTTTTATCTTTTTAAAAATACACATATGATTATTGGTCTTCACCAACCGATTGTCCACATCCTCTTCACTTTGTCTTATTTACTAAACTATGCATTTCATGTCTTATTTCCTCCTATAGAATAATGTGTGTCTCACAAGTCTAATTATCCATGAGTTATACTATTTTTGCTCCCTAGATATGCCTTTCAAGTCGGTCGTGTGTATATTTAGATATCCATATTTAATGTTTTATTACTCAAATTTTCTTCTTTAATATGAGTATATATATGTCGTCGCCCGTGAAGCTCAACATAGTGTTGCAGACTCACATGGGGACGGAACCTGAAGACCATTGATGCTAGCCCCAAGTTCTCCCCGACAGACCACTGAACACCACCCGAAGCACACTTCTACCGATGACGAAGGCACCCGAAGATTCTTGGCTCCGAACTGAAAATTTGTCAACCCTAACCGACCCTATGTTATAAATATAGCATATATCTTTATGTATCCAAATTGCATTGCATATCTTGTAGTTTAGGGTAATTATCAAAGTTACACAATAAGTAAATATGGAGTGTTTGTGATATTGTTATGTTACTTGCTCCTACTTTCGTTTAAAATTGTGTAGCTCACTCGTGTCATACTTTGTCACATTAATCAACATTTAATTTGATGACAGAAAAATAATATGAACCTTATAGTTAATTTTTTTCGGATTCCTATTCCACTTATTTTTGGCTAAGTTTCATCTTGCCTCATCTTTGCCATGGCATGCCATACATGTCATGAACATGCTGGATCTTCTGTCGTAGTAGTAAGTGTTGTATATTTTGTATTTTTACTTCATCACTTCTTCATGGATAGGACTTGAGATGATGTGACAAACGACAAGTTTTACAGATGCACCTCGGTCGTGTTTGTCTGCCAAACACTTCTCCCCTTGCTACTTATGCCTATCTAGTACCTACAAAACTTGGTGTGCTTATTTGTATTATTAGCATTGCGAGTCGTAGCAACATGCTTAGGTTGTTGTTGTTCTCTTTATCTACATTTTTTTCGATCTGCATTTTGTGAAGTTGAAATGGGGCGAAGTTGATATCACAACTATTGTTGCTATTCATGCTCCTCGAGATTCGGTCCCACGCGGTCCCACGTGAAAAGAGAATCTTATTTGCATCTATTGTGTGAAAGTTATGCTCGTCTTAAAATGAATAGTGCATTTGAAGAAATGAATCTTTTCGTATGGGTGGATGATGGTGCTCCGGTGATGGCAGTGGTGGAAGCGGTTGGAAACCCCAAGTGAGAGGTGTGATGAGCACAACAGCAAGTTTTTCCTCAGTACAAAACAAGGTTTAATCGAACAGTAGGAGAAAGGCGTGACTTCTGAAGGTATTGTTGGCTGACTAGTGGCAGGGTGCACTACCGGCGTCAGCAACAACGCGGAACCTGCACACAACGCAACCAAAGTACTTTGCCCCAACTTACAGTGAGGTTGTCAATCTCACCGGTTTGTTGAACATAAATGATTAGACACATCGAATGGAAGGAGATGTTTGCAGAAAGTAAACAGAACAGGATTGAAGTTGAATTTATCAGTAAAGGAAATAGGATCGGGGTCCACAGTTCACTAGAGGTGTCTCTCCATAAAGAAATAGCATGTTGGGTGAACAAATTACAGCTGGGCAATTGACAGAATATCGACCAATACATGACAAGATGATTACTATGAGATTTGATATGGGCATTACAACATAATACATAGACAGTAATCCAACTGCGTCTATGACTAATAATCCACCTTCAGGTTAGCGTCCGCACCCCTTTCAGTATAAAGTTGCGCATTAAGCAATGTGTGTAAAGTAAACAATAGAATTACCCTCAGATAAAACATTGTTGTTTTCTCCCTAGTAGCAACAGCACATCTACAATCTTAGAAGTTATAAAGTCACTCTCCCAGAAAACTAGAGGCATGAACCTATTATCGAGCATAAATACCCCCTCTTGAAGTCACAAGTGTCCACTTGGCCAGAGTTTCTACTAGCAACAGAGAGCATGTGATGTCTACGCACGCTTCTATTCTTGTAGACAGTGTTGGGCCTCCAAGAGCAGAGGTTTGTAGAACAGCAGCAAGTTTCCCTTAAGTGAATCACCCAAGGTTTATCGAACTCAGGGAGGTAGGGGAGGTAGAGGTCGGAGATATTCCTCTCAAGCAACCCTGCAATTAAGATACAAGAAGTCTCTTGTGTCCCCAACACACCTAATACACTTGTCAGATGTATATGTGCACTAGTTCGGCGAAGAGATAGTGAAATACAAGTAATATGGATGATTATAAGTAGCAATTGCAATCTGAAATAAAGATGGCAGCAAGTAAACATGTAGCAGAACTTGTTTAAAACGGTGTTTCAATGCTTAGAAATAAGGCCTAGGGATCATACTTTCACTAGTGGACACTCTCAACATTGCAATCATAGTTGAATATAAATAAGCACTTCACTATGCTATTCTGAATTACTCTCTGGCGGGATAACGAACACTAATTCACCGTGTAGGGCTACAAAGCAAACCTTAAAGATGTATTCCCAAGTACTAATAAACACCCCACGCTGTCATCGTGAGCATTCATAGGAGGTACTAACACACCACAATTTCATAGAGACATCCAACTCAAATCATAACCCGGTGAACAAGTATTCGTGAAATATAGCCTAAGAGACCCACACGGTGCACACACTATCACCTTTACACACGTGGGACAAGGAGTCTCCTGGAGATCACATAAGTAAAATCCACTTGAATAGCATAACGACATCTAGATTACAAAGCTCAACATATGGATCTCAATCATGTAAGGCAGCTCATGAGATCATTGTATTGAAGTACATGGGAGAGAGATGAACCACATAGCTACTGCAGAGAGCCCTTAGCCTCGGGGGAGAACTACTCCTCCTCATCATGGGAGACAAGCAGCGGCGATGAAGATGGCGGTGGTGTCGATGGAGATGGCTTCCGGGGGCAATTCCCCATCCCGGCGGCGTGCCGGAACAGAGACTTCTGTCCCCCGAACTTGGCTTCGCGATGGCGGCGGCTGCGTAACTTTTCTCGTCTCGTGGCTTATCTTTTTAGGGTTTTCACGTCGGAGAGTTTAAGTAGGCGGAAGGGCAGGGTTGGAGGCGGCGCCGGGGCCCCACACCATAGGTCGGCACGGGCCCCATGCTGGCCGCGCCGCCCTATGGTTACGGGCCCTCGTGGCCCCACTTCGTATGCTCTTCGGTCTTCTGGAAGCTCCGTGGAAAAATAAGACCCTGGGCGTTGATTTCGTCCAATTCCGAGAATATTTCCTTTATAGGATTTCTGAAACAAAAAACAGCAGAAAACAGCAACTGGCGCTTCGGCATCTCGTTAATAGGTTAGTGCCGGAAAATGCATAATAATGATGTAAAGTGTGTATAAAACATGTGAGTATTGTCATAAAACTACCATGGAACATAAGAAATTATGGATACGTTTGAGACGTATCAAGCATCCCCAAGCTTAGTTCCTACTCGCCCTCGAGTAGGTAAACGATAACAAGGATAATTTCTTAAGTGACATGCTACCAACATGATCTTGATCAATACTATTGTAAAGCATATGAGATGAATGAAGTGATTCAAAGCAATGGTAAAGATAATGATTAAACAAGTGAATCATATGGCAAAGACTTTTCATGAATAGTACTTTCAAGACAAGAATCAATAAGTCTTGCATAAGAGTTAACTCATAAAGCAATAGATTCAAAGTAAAAGGCATTGAAGCAACACAAAGGATGATTAAGTTTCAAAGCAATTGCTTTCAACTTGTAACATGTATATCTCATGGATAGTTGTCAACATAAAGCAATATAACAAGTGCAATAAGTAAACATGTAAGAATCAATGCACACAGTTGACACAAGTGTTTGCTTCTAAGATAGAAAGAAGTAGGTAAACTGACTCAACATAAAGTAAAAGAATGACCCTTCAGCAGAGGAAGCATGGATTACTATTTTTGTGCTAGAGCTTTTATTTTGAAAACATAGAAACAATTTTTTCAACGGTAGTAATAATTCATATGTGTTATGCATAATACATCTTATAAGTTGCAAGCCTCATGCATAGAATACCAATAGTGCTCGCACCTTGTCCTAATTAGCTTGGATTTACATGGATTATCATTGCATAACATATGTTTCAACCAAGTATCACAAAGGGGTACCTCTATGCCGCCTGTACAAAGGTCTAAGGAGAAAGTTCGCATTGGATTTCTCGCTTTTGATTATTCTCAACTTAGACCTCCATACCGGGACAACATAGAAAACAGATAATGGACTCCTCTTTAATGCGTAAGCATTCAACAACAGATAATATTCTCATAAGAGATTGGGGATTAGTGTCCAAACTGAAACTTTCACCATGATTCATGGCTTTAGTTAACGGCCCAATGTTCTTCTCTAAAAATATGCATACTCAACCCATTTGATCATGATAAATCGCCCTTACTTCAGACAAGACGAACATGCATAGCAACTCACATGATATTCAACAAAAGTGTAATAGTTGATGGCGTCCCCAGAAACATGGTTACCGCTCAACAAGCAACTTATAAGAAATAAGATACATAGCAACATATTCAATACTACAATAGTTTTTAAGCTATTTTCCCATGAGCTATGTATTGCAAATACAAGGAACGAAATTTTAAAGGTAGCTCTCAAGTAATTTACTTTGGAATGGCAGAGAAATACCATGTGGTAGGTAGGTATAGTGGACACAAATGGCATAGTTTTTGGCTCAAGGATTTGGATGCACGAGAAGTATTTCCTCTCAGTACAAGGCTTTGGATAGTAAGGTTGTTTGAAGCAAACACAAGTATGAACCGGTACAGCAAAACTTACATAAGAACATATTGCAAGCATTATAAGACTCTACACCGTCTTCCTTGTTGTTCAAACACTTCACCAGAAAATATCTAGACTTTAGAGAGACCAATCATGCAAACCAAACTTCAACAAGCTCTATGGTAGTTATTCATTAATAGGTGCAAAGTTCATGATGCAAGAGCTTAAACATGATCTATTTGAGCACAACAATTGCCAAGTATCAAATTATTCAAGACAATATACCAACTACCACATGAAGCATTTTCTATTTCCAACCAAATAGCAATTAGCGAAGAAGTTTCAACCTTTGCCATGAACATTAAAAGCAAAAGCGAAGAAAACTAGTGTTCATATGAAAAAGCGGAGCGTGTCTCTCTCCCATACAAAGAATGCTAGGATCCGAGTTTATTCAAACAAAAACAAAAACAAAAGCAAACAGACGCTCCAAGTAAAGCACATAAGATGTGACTGAATAAAAATATAGTTTCACTAGAGGTGACTTGATAAGTTGTCGATGAAGAAGGGGATGCCTTGGGCATCCCCAAGATTAGATGCTTGAGTCTTCTTGAAATATGCAGGGATGAACCACGGGGCATCCCCAAGCTTAGACTTTTCACTCTTCTTGATCATATTGTATCATCCTCCTCTCTTGATCCTTGAAAACTTCCTCCACACCAAACTCAAAACAAACTCATTAGAGGGTTAGTGCATAATCAAAAAATCACATGTTCAGAGGGGACACAATCATTCTTAACACTTCTGGACATTACCCAAAGCTACTGAAA
Organism: Lolium rigidum; assembly: GCF_022539505.1. Taxonomy (NCBI): domain Eukaryota; kingdom Viridiplantae; phylum Streptophyta; class Magnoliopsida; order Poales; family Poaceae; genus Lolium; species Lolium rigidum. The sequence goes on along the minus strand of NC_061514.1, from coordinate 115,018,311 downwards.
GTTAATGGAACAAAGAAATCCACTCAACACAGTAAAAGAGGCAATGTGAAATAAAAGGCAGAATCTGTCAAAACAGAACAATCCGTAAATACGAATTTTTCAGGGGCACTTAACTTGCTCAAATGAAAAAGCTCAAATTGAATGAAAGTTGCGTACATATCTGAGGATCACGCGTGTAAATTGGCAGATTTTTCTGAGTTATCTACAGAGAATTCTACTCAAATTCGTGAAAGGTAGAAATCTGTTTCTGCGCAGCAATCCAAATTTAGTATCAACTTTACTATTAGAGACTTTACTTGGCACAACAATATGATAAGGAGAGGTTGCTACAGTAGTAACAACTTCCAAGACATAACAAAACAGTAGCAAAATAAACACATGGGTTATCTCCCAAGAAGTGCTTTCTTTATAGCCATTAAGATGGGCTCAGTAATTTTAATGATGCTCACACAAGGATGAAAGTTGAAGCAAAGAGAGCATCAAAAAGCAAGTATGAGACAAATTTAAGTCTAACCCACTTCCTATGAAAAGGAATCTTGTACACAAATAAATTCATGAAGAACAAAGTGACAAGCATAGGAAGATAAAACTCGAATAACTTCAAGATTCTCAACATAAAGAGGGGAAACTTAATATTATTAAGATGCATATAACCATGTTTCCCTCTCTCATAATAATTTCCAATAGCATCATGAACAAACTCAACAATATAACTATCAAATAAAGCATTCTTATCATGAGTCTCATGCATAAAATAATTACTACTCCCAACATAAGCATAGTCATTCTTATTAATTGTAGTGGGAGCAAATTCAACAAAGTAGCTATCATTATTATTCTCATCATCAAATATAAGAGGCATAGTATAATCATAATAAACTTTAGCCTCCATAGTAGGTGGCACCAAAATACCACTATCATTATAATCATCATAAATGGGAGGCAAAGTATCATCAAAGTAAATTTTCTCCTCCATGCTTGGGGTACTAAACATATCATGCTCATCAAAACCAGCTTCCCCAAGCTTAAATTCTTCCATAGCATTAGCACTAATAGTGTTCAAAGAGTTCATGCTAATAACATTGCTACAACTATTTTGCAAACAAAGTTCCATGGGTTTTTTAATTCTCTCTTCAAACACATCATGTCCTAATTCAATATAAAGTTCATAAAGATCTCTAATTTTTTTGTTGTTTTCCATTAAGCCCAACTAGTGAAAATAAAAACAAGAAACAAAAAAGATGCAATTGCAGGATTGATAACCCACAAGTATAGGGGATCACAACAGTCTTCGCGGGAAGTAAAACCCAATTTATTGATTCGACACAAGGGGAGACAAAGAATACTTGAAAGCCTTAACAACGGAGTTGTCAATTCAGCTGCACCTGGAAACAGACTTGCTCGCAAGAGTTTATCGATAGTAACAGCTTTATAGCAAGAGTAAGAGTGAAATAACACCAGCGAGTAACAAAGACATCAGGTAGTGATTTTAGTAAACAGCAGGATTAAAATACTGTAGGCACGGGGATGGATGACGGGCGTTGCATGGGTGAGAGAAACTCATGTAACAATCAAGGCAGGGCATTTGCAGATAATAAAACGGTATCCAATTACTAATCAATCAATAGGCATGTGTTCCATATTTAGTCGTACGTGCTCGCAATGAGAAACTTGCAGAACATCTTTTGTCCTACCAGCCGGTGGCAGCCGGGCCTCTAGGGAATCTACTGGAAAGTAAGGTACTCCTTTTAATAGAGCACCGGAGCAAAAGAGAGCATCAAAAGCAAATGTGAAACAAATTTAAGCCTAACCCGCTTCCTATGAAAAGGAATCTTGTAAATAAACAAGTCATGTAAGCATAATGCAATAAGCATAGAAAGGCAACACAAGCGCAACTTCAAGATTCTCAACATAAAGAGGGAAACTTAATATTATTAAGATGCATATAACCATGTTTCCCTCTCTCATAATAACTTTCAAGTAGCATCATGAACAAACTCAACAATATAACTATCACATGAAACATTCTTATCATGAGCTACATGCATAAAATTATTACTCTCCACATAAGCATAGTCATTACTATTAATTTTAGTGGGAGCAAATTCAATAAGATAGCTATCATTATTATTCTCATCACCATAATCATCATATATAGGAGGCATATTGTAATCATAATTAATTTTCTCATCAATAGTAGGTGGACTGAAAATATCATATTCATCATTGTAATCATCATAAATTGCAGGCATGGTAAAATGATAATAACCTTTATCCTCCATAGTAGGTGGCACCAAAATACCACTATCATTATAATCATCATAAATGGGAGGCAAAGTATCATCAAAGTAAATTTTCTCCTCAAAACTTGGGGGACTAAAAATATCACAACCAGCTTCCCCAAGCTTAAATTCTTCCATAGCATTAGCAATAATAGTATTCAAAGAGTTCATGCTAATAACATTGCTACAACTATTTTGCAAACAAAGTTCCATGGGTTTTTTAATTCTCTCTTCAAACACATCATGTCCTAATTCAATATAAAGTTCATAAAAATCTCTAATTTTTTTGTTGTTTTCCATTAAGCCTAACTAGTGAAAATAAAAACAAGAGACAAAAAGATAAAATTGCAGAATCTAAAGGAGATAGCTTCGAGCACTCACACACCGGCAACAGTGCTAGGAAATAGCTTAGTAGTCGGAGGATGTGAATACCTTTTACCTTACCTCCCCAGCAACGGCGCCAGAAAATAGCTTGATGTCTACGCACGCTTCTATTCTTGTAGACAGTGTTGGGCCTCCAAGAGCAGAGGTTTGTAGAACAACAGCAAGTTTCCCTTAAGTGAATCACCCAAGGTTTATCGAACTCAGGGAGGTAGAGGTCGGAGATATTCCTCTCAAGCAACCCTGCAATTAAGATACAAGAAGTCTCTTGTGTCCTCAACACACCTAATACACTTGTCAGATGTATAGGTGCACTAGTTCGGCGAAGAGATAGTGAAATACAAGTAATATGGATGATTATAAGTAGCAATTACAATCTGAAATAAAGATGGCAGCAAGTAAACATGTAGCAGAACTTGTTGGAAACGGTGTTTCAATGCTTAGAAACAAGGACTAGGGATCATACTTTCACTAGTGGACACTCTCAACATTGCAATCATAATTGAATATAAATAAGCACTTCACTACGCTATTCTGAATTACTCTCTGGCGGGATAACGAACACTAATTCACCGTGTAGGGCTACAAAGCAAACCTTAAAGATGTATTCCCAAGTACTAATAAACACCCCATGCTGTCACTGTGAGCATTCATAGGAGGTACTAACACACCACAATTTCATAGAGACATCCAACTCAAATCATAACCCAGTGAACAAGTATTCTGTGAAATATAGCCTAAGAGACCCACACGGTGCACACACTGTCACCTTTACACACGTGGGACAAGGAGTCTCCGGAGATCACATAAGTAAAATCCACTTGAATAGCATAACGACATCTAGATTACAAAGCTCAACATATGGATCTCAATCATGTAAGGCAGCTCATGAGATCATTGTATTGAAGTACATGGGAGAGAGATGAACCACATAGCTACCGGTAGAGCCCTTAGCCTCGGGGGAGAACTACTCCCTCCTCATCATGGGAGACAGCAGCGGCGATGAAGATGGCGGTGGTGTCGATGGAGATGGCTTCCGGGGGCAATTCCCCATCCCGGCGGCGTGCCGGAACAGAGACTTCTGTCCCCCGAACTTGGCTTCGCGATGGCGGCGGCTGCGTAACTTTTCTCGTCTCGTGGCTTATATTTTTAGGGTTTTCGCGTCGGAGAGTTTAAGTAGGCGGAAGGGCAGGGTTGGAGGCGGCGCAGGGGCCCCACACCATAGGCCGGCGCGGGGCCCATGCTGGCCGCGCCGCCCTATGGTTACGGGCCCTCGTGGCCCCACTTTGTATGCTCTTCGGTCTTCTGGAAGCTCCATGGAAAAATAAGACCCTGGGCGTTGATTTCGTCCAATTCCGAGAATATTTCCTTTGTAGGATTTCTGAAACCAAAAACAGCAGAAAACAACAACTGGCGCTTCGGCATCTCGTTAATAGGTTAGTGCCGGAAAATGCATAATAATGATGTAAAGTGTGTATAAAACATGTGAGTATTGTCATAAAACTACCATGGAACATAAGAAATTATGGATACGTTTGAGACGTATCAACATGCAAGATCACAAATAACATATGACATGAATATATAATCAATCTCAACATAGTATACAATATTCATCGGATCCCAGCAAACCAAACATATAGGATTACATAAAGATGATATTGATCATGTAGGGCAGCTCACAAGATCGATACATGAAGCACAAAGTGGAGAAGACAACCATATAGCTACTGCTATGGACTCATAGTCCAGGGATGAACTACTCACGCATCACTTTGGAGGGGGGCATGGCGATGTAGATGCCTCCAGCAATGATTCCCCCCTCCGGCAGGGTGCTGGGAAGAGCTTCAGAACCCCCCGAGATGGGTTCTGCGATGGCGGCTGCGATGGAACTTTTCGTGGATGGAGGCTCGGCTATCCAGGGTTTTCCCGAGAAGATGTATAAATAGGCGGAGGATTTAGGTCGGTGGGGCGCCTGGTGGGCCCAGACCACCCCTAGGAGCGGGCCAGGTCCAGGCCGCGCCTAGGGTAGGTCTGGCCGCCCTGCTGCGCCACTTCGACCCCCCTCTGGACTTTGTCTTCGTTTCGGTAAAATATTGACTTCGGCTTGTGTTTCATCCAATTCCGAGAATATTTCCTGTACAACTTTTCTAAAATAAAAAAATAGCAGAAAACGGGAAACTGGCACTGTGGCATCTTGTTAATAGGTTAGTGCCGGAAATCATGTAAAAGTGCAACAAAGTGTAAATAAAACATATATATAAATTGGTGTAAAACAAGCATGGAGCATCAAAAATTATAGATACGTTTGAGACGTATCAGTGGACAGATGGATGCACCCCACAGGTAGGCATCCCAATGCGCACGAACGACCATGATATCACCTTTGCCCCATTTCAACTTCATTGATGCATTTCCGTTTTTTTGAAAGCTGACTAAAAGTTCAGAGATGGTAAACCTAGAGGGGGGTGAATAGGTTTCTACATATTTTAATTCTTTCTTTGCAATATTAGGCTTTGCGGAATATAAAGGTGAGCCTAATGCAAACTAGGTGAAACAACCTATATGAGGATACAACTAACTCGAGCACGAAGGCTCTCACGAGCGACTAAATCACAAGTAAAGAGTTCGGTTAGAGATAACCGATAGCACGCGGAGACGAGGGTTTATTCCCGTGTTCCCTTCCTTTGCAAGAAGGTACGTCACGTTTGGAGGAGTGGAGGTCCCACGAAGGATTCCCCGCGCCACGAAGGCTCACCCTATTCTCCGGAGCCAATCCCACGAAGGAATAGATCACTCACTTGTGGTAGACTTTGAGGTAGCCTCCAAACCTTCACAATCTTTTCAGGAGCAAATCCACAGCCCGTATGCTTCCGGACCACTCTTGCCCACCTAGGGTTTCCAAGGAACCCTAGAGAGCAAGCTTCTTGATGAATACAAGGGGGAATTAGATTTGGCTTGGTAGAACTGTAGATCGGGTCCTCCTCTATCGTTTCCCCGGAGGGATTTGAGTTTGGGTGAAGGAGGAGGGAGATCTGAGGCTTTTGGTGTTTCTAACAATGGAGTATGAGAGAGAGAGCTCAATAACAGCTTGTAGTGTAGTCCCTACCCCTTCAGAGGTAGAAGAAGGGGTATATATAGTGTCACTTGAAATATGGCCGTTGTGACTTGCCACCTCAGCTTTCTCCCCGAGATTTCCGGTCAACCGGATCAGAGACCGGACCGTCCGGCGCAGGGCCCGGCCCGACCGGTCTAGGGACCGGACTAGCCGGTCCAAATCGGGCGGCAGATCGGACCGAGACCGGAGCGATCCAGTGTCGCGCAGTACTCCTCCCGGAAGGCATCAGCGCAGGACCCGGTTGGCGCCGGGGCGCCCGGTCCTGCACCCGGTCCGACCGGGCGGCTGACCGGAGGTGTCCGGTCCAAACCGGACCGCTGACCGGGGCGTGACCGGGGCAGCTCCTGTGTCTTCCAGTAGCCCTCCCGGATGGCATCAGCGCAGGGGCCGGTTGGCGCCGGGGCGCCCGGCCCAGCGCCCGGTCGACCGGCGGCGGATCGGAACTCGGCGCGCGCATGGGCCGGTCCGACCGGCTCGTGACCGGCACGATACTCGTAGACCCCTTTTTGATTGTTGTCGAAGTGGGGGTCTCCTTTAGCCTTCTTGTTCCTTTGATACACCATTTATGCCTCTTTGGCTAATACCTGAGATTATCCTTACAAACATGTATTAGGCCAAATACTCTAGCACGATGTCATTGTTACCAAAATAATGGATAATGGTAAAATACCCTTACAATCTCCCCCTTTTTGGTATACGATGACAAACCGAGCTAGAGTCACATATAGATATTATGATAAGCTTTAAACCTTGATTCCATATGAGATATTGAGGCAGCTCCCCCGTAATGTGTGCACTTGGAGAATTTTGCGTTTGAATGCAAAGTGCACCATTTGTGGAACATGAGAAGCTCCCCCAATATCTTTAGGAAACAAGCATGGTATGGATATGTGCATATCAAGATATATAAGCATAGCACACATAATCATCCTAACATAGAGATTAAGCATATAGGTACATGTCCATACACGAATTATTTGAAGTAGCAAATGGTTCTTGGAATGAAAAAGCAAGCAAATAAGCACAAGCCAAATAAGAAGCAAATAAAATGTCAAGCATGGCTTGTGCACCAAGGACCCCATAATCCTAGACTCTACTCTATTCTCCCCCTTTGGCATCGAAACACCAAAAAGGCGAAGAAAAGAGGAGGGATGCTAGCGCTCCCATCAATAGAACTCGGTTCCCGCGGCGGGAGAGCTGCCACCACCATCATCATCATCCTCTTCATCATTATCCTCGCCATCATCATCCTCATCACCTTCATCCTCTTCATCATCATCATCAGCAGGGGCATGAGCAGGTCTAGGAGGAAGACCACCATGAGCATACATAGAAAGGTCAAAGTTCTGGAACATCTCATCAGTAATGGGAGGCATCTCCCAAGCTGGTGCAACCACAGGTTCCATCTCAGGTCCAGAAGGAGGAACAGGGGCATTCCTTGCAGCCATGAACTCATTTTGGCGCCTCCTTGTCTCCTGGTTCAAGGAAAGACTTTGATGTGCAACATTATTGGTATTCTTACACATCCGCCACAAGCTGGAGAGGAAGCGGGAGGCACCGCGCTTGGGGCGCCTAGAGTAGCTGGAGCTAGCTGCAGGATCATGTTGTTCCTTGGAACGGCACTCAGAGTGCATCATGGCTGGGATTTCCGGATGAGTGTCCTGAATGGGGAACTTGAATGGTTCCATCTTGAGCATTTGATCTTGCTTGTTGTGGGGAGCAGGTACCACCGTGTTGATAAGCCGCTGAACGTACCGAGCATAGTTGGGAGTCATGCGGCCCAGAACAGAACGCCTCAGTTCATAGTAAATGAGATCACAACCATCAATTGCCCTTATGTTTTCAGGACGGCAATAGTACATCAGATTCAGGTGGTAGTTCCTGCATTCACTGGTGTCACCTGACTTGCTGATGAGATTCTCACGGAACATCTTGGCAAGCACAAGATATGAGTAATACATCCCAGAGATAGTGGGAGGACCAGCTGTAGGTTGTGAGGGATAGCAGAAGGAAATGTCACCTTTAGTGAACTTATCCTGAGAATGAATCTTGAACCCACGAGCACGGCCACCACCAAAACCCAAGGCCTCACAGAACTGAGAATAGGTGCATGAGTACTTATCTTTGCCAGTCATCCAAGTCATAGTGCGATCATAATCATTATGGAAGAATATTGTGCAATGGAATTGACGGACAAGAAGGGGACAATATTGGCCTTCTTGTTGTTCTTCATCGGGCTTCAAGCAGACAAGATCATACAGCGGAGGCTTCATGCAAGGCAAGCTCTTCCTTGTTGATGGCATGTGGCATCACAATGGCGGTACTTGGAGGTATCAACCACAAAGCGGTACTTGGAGGCTTCATGCAAGGCAAGCTCTTCCTTGTTGATGGCCTGTGGCATCACAATGGCACCATTCTTCATACACTCTCTAGTGTTGTAGAAATCTTCCCATAGGCTTGCTTGAGTTTTGGTCCAGAAAAACTTGTCCCCACCAGTGTAAGTCCGTTCCTCAAAGCGATACGGATTTTCCTCCCTCACATTTTTCCAATCACCACGATGTGTTGTGCCTACATTGAATTGTGGCACCCTCTCAACAAGATCATCCCTGTCAGTTGTATGCTTGTATTTCTTTTTCTGTCCAACTTTCTTGACTCGTCCTCCAGTGGAACTCCCTGGTCCAGTATCTTGAGGTGCTTTAGGAGGTATTCGACTGCTAGTACGGCACCCTGGAGGCCTCTCATGCCTTGCTCGCTTGGGAGAGGTGCCACTTGAATTACCCGAAGACATTGTCCTCCTTGCTCAAGGAAACAAAGAGAACACCTAGGGAGGGCTTGAGGGCCAAATCCTCAAGATCTCCAAAAATATCTTGAGGGGGACCAAATCCCTTGGTGGAGATGATGTAGAAGTCCCGATCTATGATTTGGTGAAGTTTGAGAGGTTTCTAGTGGTGGGAAGGCCCTAGGAGGAGGTGGGGATGATGGAGGCGGTGATGCGTGCAATCGACACGTCCGTTGGGAACCCCAAGAGGAAGGTGTGATGCAGACAGTAGCAAGTTTTCCCTCAGAAAGAAACCAAGGTTTATCGAACCAGGAGGAGCCAAGAAGCACGTTGAAGGTTGATGGCGGCGAAGTATGAGTGCGCGCAACACCAGGGATTCGGCGCCAACGTGGAACCCGCACAACACAACCAAAGTACTTTGCCCCAACGAAACGGTGAGGTTGTCAATCTCACCGGCTTGCTGTAACAAAGGATTAGATGTATAGTGTGGATGATGATTGTTTGCGAGAAAACAGTAAAGAACAAATATTGCAGTAGATTGTATTCGATGTAAAGAATAGGACCGGGGTCCACAGTTCACTAGAGGTGTCTCTCCCATAAGATAAATAGCATGTTGGGTGAACAAATTACAGTCGGACAATTGACAAATAGAGAGGGCATGCCAATGCACATACATGATATGATAAGTATAGTGAAATTTAATTGGGCATTACGACAAAGTACATAGACCGCTATCCAACATGCATCTATGCCTAAAAAGTCCACCTTCAGGTTATCATCCGAACCCCTTCCAGTATTAAGTTGCAAACAACAGACAATTGCATTAAGTATGGTGCGTAATGTAATCAATAACTACATCCTCGGACATAGCATCAATGTTTTATCCCTAGTGGCAACAGCACATCCACAACCTTAGAACTTTCGTCACCGTCCCGCAGTTTAATGGAGGCATGAACCCACTATCGAGCATAAATACTCCCTCTTGGAGTTAAGAGCAAAAACTTGGCCGCAGCCTCTACTAATAACGGAGAGCATGCAAGATCATAAACAACACATAGGTAATAGATTGATAATCATCATAACATAGTATTCTCTATCCATCGGATCCCGACAAACACAACATATAGCATTACGAGATAGATGATCTTGATCATGTTAGGCAGCTCACAAGATCCAACAATGAAGCACATAAGGAGAAGACGACCATCTAGCTACTGCTATGGACCCATAGTCCGAGGGTGAACTACTCACTCATCACTCCGGAGGCGACCATGGCGGTGAAGAGTCCTCCGGGAGATGATTCCGTCTCCGGCGAGGTGCGGAGGCGATCTCCCGAATCCCCCGAGATGGGATTGGCGGCGGCGCGCTCGGAAGGCTTTCCGTATCGTGGCTCTCGGTACCGGGGGTTTCGCGACGGAGAGCTTTAAGTAGGCGGAAGGGCGGAGTCGGGAGAGTCACGGGGGCCCCACACGCTAGGGCCGCGCGGGCCCCCCTTGGGCCGCGCCGCCCTAGTGTGGCGGCGCCCCGTGGCCCCACTTCGTCTCCCCTCCGGTCTTCTGGAAGCTTCGTGCAAAAATAGGACCACAGGCATTGATTTAGTCCAATTCGAGAATATTTCCTTTGTAGGATTTACGAAACCAAAAACAGCGGAAAACAACAAGCTGGCTCTTCGGCATCTTGTTAATAGGTTAGTGCAGGAAAATGCATAAATATGACATAAAGTATGCATAAAACATGTAGATATCATCAATAATGTGGCATGGAACATAAGAAATTATCGATACGTCGGAGACGTATCGGCATCCCCAAGCTTAGTTCTCGCTCGTCCCGAGCGAGTAAACGATAACAAAGATAATTTACGGAGTGACATGCCATCATAACCTTGATCATACTATTGTAAGCATATGTAATGAATGCAGCGATCAAAACAATGGTAATGACATGAGTAAACAAATGAATCATAAAGCAAAGACTTTTCATGAATAGTACTTCAAGACAAGCATCAATAAGTCTTGCATAAGAGTTAACTCATAAAGCAATAAATCAAAGTAAAGGTATTGAAGCAACACAAAGGAAGATTAAGTTTCAGCGGTTGCTTTCCACTTATAACATGTATATCTCATGGATAGTGTCAATGTAATGTAATATAACAAGTGCAATATGCAAGTATGTAGGAATCAATGCACAGTTCACACAAGTGTTTGCTTCTTGAGATGGAGAGAAATAGGTGAACTGACTCAACATAAAAGTAAAAGAAAGGTCCTTCAAAGAGGAAAGCATCGATTGCTATATTTGTGCTAGAGCTTTTATTTTGAAAACATGAAACAATTTTGTCAACGGTAGTAATAAAGCATATGTATCATGTAAATTATATCTTACACGTTGCAAGCCTCATGCGTAGTATACTAGTAGTGCCCGCACCTTGTCCTAATTAGCTTGGGTTAACACGGATTATCATTGCATAACATATGTTTCAACCAAGTGTCAAAAAGGGGTACCTCTATGCCGCCTGTACAAGGGTCTAAGGAGAAAGTTCGCATTGGATTTCTCGCTTTTGATCATTCTTCAACTTAGACACCCATACTTAGGGACAACATAGACAACAGATAATGGACTCCTCTTTAATGCTTAAGCATTCAACAACGTATAATATTCTCATAAGAGATTGAGGTTTTATGTCCAAACTGAAACTTCCACCATGATTCATGGCTTTAGTTAGCGGCCCAATGTTCTTCTCTAACATTATGCATACTCAAACCATTTGATGTGAAAACCGCCCTTACTTCAGATAAGACGAACATGCATAGCAACTCACATGATATTCAACAAAGAGTTGATGGCGTCCCCAGGAGCATGGTTATCGCACAACAAGCAACTTAATAAGAGATAAAGTGCATAAGTACATATTCAATACCACAATAGTTTTTAAGGCTATTTTGTCCCATGAGCTATATATTGCAAAGGCGAATGATGGAAATTTAAAGGTAGCACTCAAGCAATTTACTTTGGAATGGCGGAGAAATACCATGTAGTAGGTAGGTATGGTGGACACAAATGGCATAGTGGTTGGCTCAAGGATTTTGGATGCATGAGAAGTATTCCCTCTCGATACAAGGTTTAGGCTAGCAAGGTTGTTTGAAACAAACACAAGGATGAACCGAGTGCAGCAAAACTCACATAAAAGACATATTGTAAACATTATAAGACTCTACACCGTCTTCCTTGTTGTTCAAAACTCAATACTAGAAATTATCTAGACTTTAGAGAGACCAAATATGCAAACCAAATTTTAGCAAGCTCTATGTATTTCTTCATTAATGGGTGCAAAGTATATGATGCAAGAGCTTAAACATGAGCACAAAAATTTCCAAGTATCAAATTATTCAAGACATTTTAGAATTACTACATGTAGCATTTCCCGATTCCAACCTTATAACAATTTAACGAAGAAGATTCAACCTTCGCCATGAATACTATGAGTAAAGCCTAAGGACATATTTGTCCATATGCAACAGCGGAGCGTGTCTCTCTCCCATACAATGAATTCTAGGATCCATTTTATTCAAACAAAAACAAAAACAAAAACAAACCGAGCGCTCCAAGCAAAGCACATAAGATGTGATGGAATAAAAATATAGTTTCAGGGGAGGAACCTGATAATGTTGCCGATGAAGAAGGGGATGCCTTGGGCATCCCCAAGCTTAGACGCTTGAGTCTTCTTAAAATATGCAGGGGTGAACCACCGGGGTATCCCCAAGCTTAGAGCTTTCACTCTCCTTGATCATATTGCATCATTTCCCTCTCTTGATCCTTGAAAACTTCCTCCACACCAAACTCAAAACAACTCATTAGAGGGTTAGTGCACAATAAAAATTTACATGTTCAGAGGTGACATAATCATTCTTAACACTTCTGGACATTGCACAAAGCTACTGGACATTAATGGATCAAAGAAATTCATCCAACATAGCAAAAGAGGCAATGCGAAATAAAAAGCAGAATGCAGTCAAAACGTAACAGTTCAGTAAAGACGAATTTTAAAGTGGCACCAGACTTGCTCAGATGAAAATGCCCAAATTGAATGAAAGTTGCGTACATATCTGAGGATCACTCACGTAAATTTGCATAATTTTTTGAGTTACCTACGAGAATTAGGCCCAGATTCGTGACGGCAAAAAAATACGTTTCTGCGCGAGTAATCCAAATCTAGTATGAACCTTACTATCAAAGACTTTACTTGGCACAACAATGCACAAAACTAAGATAAGAAGAGGTTGCTACAGTAGTAAACAACTTCCAAGACTCAAATATAAAATAAAGGTACTGTAGTAAAAACATGGGTTGTCTCCCATAAGCGCTTTTCTTTAACGCCTTTCAGCTAGGCGCAGAAAGCGTATATCAAGTGTTATCAAGAGATGAAGCATCGACATCATAATTTGTTCTAATAATAGAATCAAAAGGTAACTTCATTCTCTTTCTAGGGAAGTGTTCCATACCTTTCTTGAGAGGAAATTGATATTTAATATTACCTTCCTTCATATCAATGATAGCTCCAACGATTCGAAGAAAAGGTCTTCCCAATATAATGGGACAAGATGCATTGCATTCAATATCCAAGACAACAAAATCAACGGGGACAAGGTTATTGTTAACCATAATACAAACATTATCAATCCTCCCAAAGGTTTCTTTTTAGCATTATCGAGTAAGATTAACATCCAAATAACTGAGTTTTCAATGGTGGCAAGTCAAGCATATCATAGATTTTCTTAGGCATAACTGAAATACTTGCACCAAGATCACATAAAGCATTACAATCAAAATCATTGACCCTCATCTTAATGATGGGCTCCCAACCATCTTCTAACTTCCTAGGAATAGAAGTTTCAAGTTTTAGTTTATCCTCTCTAGCTTTTATGAGAGCATTTGTAATATGTTTTGTAAAGGCCAAATTTATAGCACTAGCATTAGGACTCTTAGCAAGTTTTTGTAAGAACTTTATAACTTCAGAGATGTGGCAATCATCAAAGTCTAAACCATTATTATCTACAGCAATGGGATCATCATCCCCAATGTTGGAAAAAATTTCAGCAGTTTTATCACGAAGCGGTTTCAGCGTTTTAGCGGTTTCAGCAGTTTTGCAGGCTTTGCATTAGAAATAGAAACATTGCCAACACCAATTCTTTCACCATTATTAGTAGGAGGTGCAGATACATGTGGATCATTAACATTACTAGTGGTGGTAATAGTCCAAACTTTAGCTACATTATTCTCTTTAGCAAGTTTTTCATTTTCTTCTCTTTCCCGCCTAGCATGCAATTCAGCCATTAATCTTATATTCTCATTAATTCTAACTTGGATGGCATTTGCTGTAGTAACAATTTTATTTTCAATATCCTTATTAGGCATAACTTTCAATTTCAAAAGATCAACATCAGAGGCAAGACTATCAACCTTAGAAGCAAGAATATCAATTTTATTGAGCTTTTCCTCAACAGATTTGTTAAAAGCAGTTTGTGTACTAATAAATTCTTTAAGCATAGCTTCAAGTCCAGGGGGTGTGTTCCTATTATTGTTGTAAGAATTCCCATAAGAATTACCATAACCGTTACCATTATTATAAGGATATGGCCTATAGTTATTACTAGAATTGTTCCGATAAGCATTGTTGTTGAAATTATTATTTTTAATGAAGTTTACATCAACATGTTCTTCTTGAGCAACCAATGAAGCTAATGGAACATTATTAGGATCAACATTAGTCCTATCATTCACAAGCATAGACATAATAGCATCAATCTTATCACTCAAGGAAGAGGTTTCTTCGACGAATTTACCTTCTTACCTTGTGGAGCTCTTTCAGTGTGCCATTCGGAGAAATTAATCATCATATTATCAAGAAGCTTTGTTGTTTCACCAAGAGTGATGGACATAAAGGTACCTCCAGCAGACTGAATCCAATAGGTTCCGCGAAGAAAAGTTCGATCCTGCATAAAAGGTTTGGATGATCATCCAAGTAGTCGATCCATGGGTTGGGCAATTCTTTACCAAAGATTTCATTCTCTCCCATGCTTGAGCAACATGTTCATTATCTAATTGTTTAAAATTCATTATGCTACTCCTCAAAGATATAATTTTTGCAGGGGGATAATATCTACCAATAAAAGCATCCTTACATTTAGTCCATGAATCAATACTATTTCTAGGCAGAGATAGCAACCAATCTTTAGCTCTTCCTCTTAATGAGAAAGGAAACAATTTTAATTTTATAATGTCACCATATACATCCATATACTTTTGCATTTCACATAATTCAACAAAATTATTAAGATGGGCAGCAGCATCATCAGAACTAACACCAGAAAATTGCTCTCCCATAACAAGATTCAGTAAAGCAGGTTTAATTTCAAAGAATTCTGCTGTAGTAGCAGGTGGAGCAATAGGTGTGCATAAGAAATCATTATTATTTGTGGTTGTGAAGTCACACAACTTAGTATTTTCAAGAGTACCCATTTTAGCAGTGGTAAATAAAGCAAACTAGATAAAGTAAATGCAAGTAACTAATTTTTTGTGTGTTTTTGATATGGAGAACAAGACAGTAAATAAAGTAAAGCTAGCAACTAATTTTTTTGTGTTTTGTTTAAGTGCAGCAAACAAAGTAGTAAATAAAATAAAGCAAGACAAAAACAAAGTAAAGAGATTGGATTGTGGAGACTCCCCTTACGAGCGTGTCTTGATCTCCCGAGCAACGGCGCTCGGAAAATGTGCTTGATGCGTGCAATCGACACGTCCGTTGGGAACCCCAAGAGGAAGGTGTGATGCGACACGGTAGCAAGTTTTCCCTCGAGAAAGAAACCAAGGTTTATCGAACCAGGAGGAGCCAAGAAGCACGTTGAAGGTTGATGGCGGCGAAGTATAGTGCGGCGCAACACCGGGATTCGGCGCCAACGTGGAACTCTGCACAACACAACCAAAGTACTTTGCCCCAACGAAACGGTGAGGTTGTCAATCTCATCGGCTTGCTTTAACAAAGGATTAGATGTATAGTGTGGATGATGATTGTTTGCAGAAAATAGTAAAGAACAAATATTGCGGTGGATTGTATTCGATGTAAAGAATAGGACCGGGGTCCACGAGTTCACTAGAGGTGTCTCTCCCATAAGATAAATAGCATGTTGGGTGAACAAATTACAGTCGGGCAACTGACAAATAGAGAGGGCATGACAATGCACATACATGATATGATAAGTATAGTGAAATTTAATTAGGCATTACGACAAAGTACATAGACCGCTATCCAGCATGCATCTATGCCTAAAAAGTCCACCTTCAGGTTATCATCCGAACCCCTTCCGGTATTAAGTTGCAAACAACGAGACAATTGCATTAAGTATGGTGCGTAATGTAATCAATAACTACATCCTTGGACATAGCATCAATGTTTTATCCCTAGTGGCAACAACACATCCACAACCTTAGAACTTTCTGTCATCTGTCCCGGATTCAATGGAGGCATGAACCCACTATCGAGCATAAATACTCCCTCTTGGAGTTAAGAGCAAAAACTTGGCCAGAGCCTCTACTAATAACGGAGAGCATGCAAGATCATAAACAACATATAGGTAATAGATTGATAATCAACATAACATAGTATTCTCTATCCATCGGATCCCGACAAACACAACATATAGCATTATAGATAGATGATCTTGATCATGTTAGGCAGCTCACAAGATCCAACAATGAAGCACATAAGGAGAAGACGACCATCTAGCTACTGCTATGGACCCATAGTCCGGGGGTGAACTACTCACTCATCACTCCGGAGGCGACCATGGCGGTGAAGAGTCCTCCGGGAGATGATTCCCCTCTCCGGCGGGGTGCGGAGGCGATCTCTCTGAATCCCCGAGATGGGATTGGCGGCGGCGGCGCCTCGGTAAGGCTTTCGTATCGTGGCTCTCGTACTGCGGGGGTTTCGCGACGGAGAGCTTTAAGTAGGCGGAAGGGCGGAGTCGGGAGAGTCACGGGGCCCCACACGCTAGGGCCGCGCGGGCCCCCTCGGGCGCGCCGCCCTAGTGTGGCGACGCCCGTGGCCCCACTTCGTCTCCCCTCCGGTCTTCTGGAAGCTTCGTGCAAAAATAGGACCACAGGCGTTGACTTCGTCCAATTCCGAGAATATTTCCTTTGTAGGATTTACGAAACCAAAACGACGAGAAAACAACAAGCTGGCTCTTCGGCATCTTGTTAATAGGTTAGTGCCGGAAAATGCATAAATATGACATAAAGTATGCATAAAACATGTAGATATCATCAATAATGTGGCATGGAACATAAGAAATTATCGATACGTCGGAGACGTATCAGGCGGCGGCAATGGTGTGTATGGTGGAGGGGGGAAGTGAGGAAGAAGACCCCCAAGGGGTAACCTCCTCCCCACTTAACCAGCCGCATGGCCGGTTTTGCGCTGAGTTGACCGGGCTCGGCGCCGGATGGCCGGCACGGCAGGCGGTCCAACGGGCCGGAGACCGACGCAGTGTTTTGCCCCGTTTCGTCTCGTTTTGCCTCTATTCTTTGTGTAAATGTGTATGAATGCTCAGATGATGACATGTACATGTAGATAGATAGACGATGATGAGATGAGCATAGACATGGGGTTGGAAACACAAAGTTCTCTAGGCATACCCATTGGAGTGAAAATCCAAACAAGATGTAAATAGCAACAATGGGCATGATTCGAAATATATATCAAGAATCATAAGTCATTTTGGAAGTGATTTTTGCAATAAGATCATTTAGCCTTGTATAGTCGAATCAAGTTGCAATTGAAGGCTTAATGAGGGGCGGGGATTACTCCCCCTATGTGAAAGCGCAAATGTCATGAGACCTCGAAGAGACATGCTTGGGTCCATATAATGACATTGGGTCTATTTATGTTGCACACATAGGTATGCATCATACCAAGATATGGTAAGATGACTATCCCCATATGTGATGTGCCTCTAAGCTAGATAGCTAGATAAATGCAAGAATATAGTGTAAGAAGTTATTCAATCTAAGTTTTTAGGATCAAGAATACCAGAGTTCTCCTCTCAAGTTTACAAACCGGGCTTCATCCAAAGGCTTAGTGAAAATATCCGCCAATTGGTATGTTGTCCCCACATGAGTGAGAGCAATGTCCCCATTGGCAACATGGTCACGTAGGAAGTGATGGTGAATGTCAATGTGTTTGGTGCGACAATGTTGAACCGGGTTATTGGCGATCTTTATTGCACTTTCGTTGTCACATAGAAGAGGCACCATACCAAGAGACATACCATAGTCTTTCAAGGTTTTCTTCATCCATAACAACTGAGTGCAACAAGATGTCGCGGATATATATTCGGCTTCAGCGGTGGATAAAGCGGTGGAGTTTTGTTTCTTGGATGACCAACTCACCAATGACCGGCCAATAAATTGGCAAGCCCGGAGGTAGACTTCCGGTCAACCTTATCACCGGCCCAATCGGAATCCGAATAGCCAATGAGTTCAAAGGTTGACCCCTTTGGATACCACAGCCCGAGAGTAGGAGTAAGAACAAGGTATCTTAGAATCCGTTTGACCGCCATCAAATGGCTCTCCTTAGGAGCAGATTGAAAACGAGCACACATCCCTACACTTAGCATGATATCCGGCCTAGAGGCACAAAGGTAGAGAAAGGATCCTATCATGGAACGGTATACCTTTATATCCACATCCTTCTCACCATCACATGAGCCAAGTTTCCCCTTTACGGGCATGGGTGTCTTCATTGGACTTGCATTGGTCATGTTGAACTTCTTGAGCATGTCCTTCACATACTTTTCTTGAGAGGTGAAGGTGCCTTTTGCAAGTTTCCTCACTTGGAAGCCTAGGAAGAACTTCAACTCTCCCATCATGGACATCTCAAATTTCCTAGTCATCAATAGCTCAAAAGTTTTGTTATGATTGGGGTTAGTTACACCAAATATAATATCATCAACATATATTTGACATATAAATAAGCCACCCCCTTTAACCCGTTTGGTGAAAAGGGTGGAATCGACCGTACCCATGCAAAACCCATCATGTAGTAAGAAATCCCTAAGGAACTCATACCAAGCACGTGGAGCTTGCTTGAGACCAGTAGAGTGCCTTATGGAGTAAATACACGTGGTTGGGTCGGCTTGGGTCTTCGAAGCTCGGGGGTTGAGCTACATATGCGGTTTCTTATAGAGGACCATTCAAAAATGCACTTTTCACATCCATTTGATATAGTTTGAAATTGTGGAAAGATGCAAATGCAAGCAAAAGACGAATAGCTTCAAGGCAGACTACTGGCGCAAAGGTATCCTCAAAATCCATACCTTCTATTTGGGCAAACCCTTGCGCCACTAACCTTGCTTTATTTCTAATGACAATGCCATTCTCATATTGCTTGTTCTTGAATACCCATTTGGTCCCAATAACATTGATGCGATGATCCTTGGGTCTCTCAACTAGAGACCATACTTCATTACGAGTGAAACACTCCAATTCCTCTTGCATGGCAATAACCCAATCCGGATCAACCAAGGCTTCATGTACCTTGAGTGGCTCAAAACTAGACACAAAAGCATGATGTTGACAATAAGTGATAAGTAATGCATGGTGTCTACGAGTTACCACTCCTTTTGAGATGCTTCCAAGGACTTGATCTACTTTCATGTCACTTGGCCTTGTAGCAGCCTTGATCTTCCGAATGGTTCCTTCATGATCAATGAATTCATCTCTTGCTAATACTTGATCATGAGGGACAACTTGAGTTTGAAAATGAGTTGAGGATGTTTCTTGATCATCATCATGGTCTTGCTCAGTGGGTTGAGGGCTTTCTTCTTGTTCTTCGGAATGTGGCTCATCTTGAGTAGAGGATAAATCTTGAGTTGCACTTGATGGCTCAACTTGAGTTGAGCTAGGCTCTACTTGAGGTGAGCTTGATACTTCTATTCCATCATCTTGATTATCATTATGAACTTCCATGGGCCAGATGTGTCCAATGCCCATATGCTTGATGGCGCTAGATGGATCATCATCATTACCTGCAACACATGGAACAACTTGCTCCACTTGGGAGCCATTATCCTCCAAGAACACCACGTCACAAGATACTTCAATAGTCCCAGTGGACCTGTTGTAGTATCTATAGGCGTGGGAGATCTCCGCATATACAACAAATATGCCCTCTATGGTTCTAGTTTCAAATTTACCAAGCTTCTCTTTATTGTTCTTAACAAGATATTTGCATCCAAAGACACGAATGTACATGACATTAGGCTTGTTACCTGTGAGAAGCTCCTATGGAGTTTTGTTGTGGAGGGGGCGGAGGAAGAGCCGGTTGGAGTAGTGGACAGCTGTAGAGATGGCTTCTCCCCAAAAGTTTTGGGGTGAGTTGAATTCACTCAACATGGTTCTTGCCATCTCAATGATAGTCCGGTTCTTCCTTTCAACAACACCATTTTGTTGAGGGGTATACGGAGCTGAAAACTCAAGTTTGATGCCCTCATCATCAACAAACTCTCGCATAGTGTAGTTCTTGAACTCGGTGCCATTGTCGGTCCTTATTGCCTTGATCTCAGATTCATACATCCGTTGAGCCTTCTTGGAAAAGGTAATGAACTCTCTATGGGTATCATCCTTAGACTTGAGGAGAAAGACCCAAGAGTATCTTGAGTAATCATCGACAATGACAAGTCCGTACTTGCTTCCACCAAGAGTATCATAATGTGATGGCCCAAAGAGATCCAAATGAAGGAGCTCCAAAGGCCTAGATGTGGTGACGATGCTCTTGATAGGATGACTCTTCTTGAGTTGTTTTCGGCTACACATGCACTGCATACACGATCTTTCTCAAAAGAAATGCCGGTTAGTCCAACAATGTGCTCACCCTTTAGGAGTTGTTTAAGATTTCTCATATTGACATGACCAAGGCGACGATGCCACAACCAACCTTCGTCATGTTTGGCCGCCATTAGACATGTGGAGGAGAGGGGCTCTCTTTCGAGAAGTCAACCACATAAAGGTTGTTCTCCACATATCCAACAAGAACCAATTTGAGATTGTCACTCCTAAAGACTTTCACACAATAATTAGTAAAATATGAATTGTAACCGGCATCGGCAAGATGATATATATAGAAAGTAAGTTATAACCTGTTGGAGATATGCCCAAGAGGCAATAATAAAGTGGTTATTATAATATCTTTGTGTTTATGATGAATGTTTGCATACCATGCTATAATTGTATTAACCGAAACATTGATACATGTGTGTTATGTAAACAACAAGGAGTCCCTAGTAAGCCTCTTGTATAACTAGCTTGTTGATTAATGGATGATCATGGTTTCGTGATCATGAACATTGGATGTTATTAATAACAAGGTTATGTCATTAGTTGAATGATATAATGGACACACACCCAAATGAGCGTAGCATAAGATCAAGTCATTAAGTTCAATTTGCTATAGGCTTTCAATACATAGTTGCCTTAGTCCTTCGACCATGAGATCATGTAAATAACTTACACCGGAAGGGTACTTTGATTACATCAAACGCCATTGCGTAAATGGGTGGTTATAAAGATGGGATTCAGTATTTGGAAAGTGTGAGTTGAGGCATATGGATCAATAGTGGGATTTGTCCATCACGATGACGGATAGATATACTCTGGGCCCTCTCGGTGGAATGTCGTCTCGATTAGCTTGCAAGCACATGATTAGATCATGAGAGATGACATACCGCGAGTACGAGTAAAGAGTACTTGTCGGTAACGAGGTTGAACAAGGTATGGAGATACTCGATGATCAAACCTCGGACAAGTAAAATATCGCGAGACAAAGGGAATTGGCATCGTATGTAATTGGTTCAATCGATCACTAAGTCATCGTTGAATATGTGGGAGCCATTATGGATCTCCAGATCCCGCTATTGGTTATTGCTCGGAGAGGAGTCTCGACCATGTCTGCATTGTTCACGAACCGTAGGGTGACGCGCTTAAGGTTCGATGTCGCATAAGTAGATTCGGAATATGAGATGGAGACCGAATGTTGTTCAGAGTCTCGGATGGGATCCAAGACATCGCGAGGAGGACCGGAATTGTTCTGGAAGAATTCTGCTGTTTTGTATTTCAAGAAAAGTTGTTCTAGAAACATTCTCGGAATTGGACGAAATAAAAACAGAAGTTCTTATTTTCTGTCACGTAGAGCGGAGTCCAAAGGGGAGAAGGAGAAAGGCCGGGGTGGGCCACACAACACCTCGGCGCGGCCCCCCGAGCCGCGCCGAGGTGTGTGTGGGCCCACCGCGCGCCGGCCCTAGATGGGTTTTGTGAAACCCTAACCCTAGCTCCCGACTATATATAGAGGGATGGTTTGGCCGGCCAAAGCTGCTCCGTACGCAACCCTAATTTGCCACCTCTCCTCCCTCCCAGTTTCTCCTGCTCCGGCTTAGGCGAAGCCTGCGCAGGAATTCTTCTCCACCACCACCACCACGCCGTCGTCTGCGCTGGGATTCGTGGAGATCTACCACACCTCCGCTGCCCGCCGGAACGGAGAGGAAGGAGCTTCATCGACATCTGTACGCGCGACCGAGTACGGAAGTCTTGCCGGATTGCGGCACGGGGACGATCGTCTACATCAACAACGAGATTAATCTCGTAGACTTTGGAATCTTCGAGGGTTAGTCTCATCTCCATCTCGTTGCTTCGATCTTGTAGATTAGATCTTGGGTGTTCCATAGATTAGATCTGTTGGTTTTATTCGTCTTGCGGTAGAATTTTTTTGTTTTGTATGCTACGAACCCCTTCATAACCAAGGGATTCAACAAGCATGACCGTCTCAAGGCACAAGTCCTTAGAGATTTCCACCTTGCCATACCCAAGTACCTTTCTCTTTGAGTTGTCACCAAAGGTGATGCTTGACTTCTTGTTGATATCCTCAATGAATTGATCAAGCACACCTCTTCCTCCGGTCATATGATTGGTGCATCCACTATCAAACACCCATTTTGGACCACTGGAGGAATACCCTACAAAATCAAGTAGAGGATTTAGGAACCCATCGATTAATGGGTTCCTTTGCAATTGCAACAATATCTTTTGGTACCCAAATTGAGTACTCTCTATAAGCATAGCCATTACGAGGGCAAACATAGTTAGCATAAACATCACCATAATAATCAATAAATAAAGCATAGTGATTGTTTGGCCCCGTACGGTCACCACTAGTGGCTTTGCCCTTTGGGGCTTTGCCATCATTAGTGACCTTCTTGTTCTTTTCTTGAGCGGGCTTCTTCTTCTTGTAGTTGTTCTTCTTGTAGGGCTTGGGAACATACCCAAGTCCATGCTTTTGATTGTTTGACCTTTGCTTACTCAAGAGGTCATCCAATCCCATCTTATTCTTGGTTGTGGTGAACTTGGCAAGTTCCTTCTTCAACCTAACATTTTCCTCAAGAATAGTTGCTTGCTCACAAGCCGATTCATTAGGATGATAGTTGAGACCATATTTGGTTACCAAAGATTCAAGATATGTATTGGTCTCAACATGCAAAGATAGTTCCTCTTGTAAACGAACATGTTCCGCAACAAGCTTAGCATGATCACTAGTGAAGGAGGTGGAGGAACTAGCAACATCTTTATCAATAATGGGATCATTCATTGATTCAAGAGCCTTCGTGTAGGTTTCTTGGAGTAGATCATGGTTCTCTCCAAGTTTCTTGAGCTCATCCTTAACAAGCTTGTTAGGTCTTTCAAGGTGGTCAAGATCCCTAGTGAGAGAAGCATGAGCAACTTCAATCTCCTCCTTTGAGGCATTGAGCTCTTGGGTCAATGATTGAGCCCTTTCAATAGTTTCAAGATCCTTAACTTTATCTAGTTCATAAGTTTCAATTTGTTGTTTAAGGCCTTGAGATATGCACCTTTCGCTTTTAGCTCTTGTCTTAGGAGATTGAATCTCCGTTCCTTATCATTCAAATGATATTCTAATTCCTCAATGGACTCGTCCTTTTCTTTGAGGGAGTCCATCAAGAAATCAAACTTCACAAGAGCTTCACCACGAAGGGTGCATCTAACTTTGTAAAGTTCCTTAAGCATGGTTAATTCTTCTTGATTTTCATATTCATCATCAAGAACACTAGTTAGAGAAGGCGGGGATTCCACTACCTTGGTTTCTCTTGTCATTAGACAAGAGCCAACGATCGTAGAGGGGATAGAATCATCGGAGTCATCACCTTGAGTCATTCTTGCCATGAAGGAAGAACCGACATCATTCTCCGTGGAGTAGTCCTTGGAGTAGTCATATGTGAAGAGTGACCCAGGCTTGGAGAAAGCCAAACCGGCCACTCCGGCCTCCTTCTCCTCATCTTCCTCTTCTTCATCGGAGATGTACTCCAGCTCAACAAAAGCTCTTCCCTTGTTCTTCTTGTATCGATCGTTGATTGGGTTTGGCTTCAATCTTGGCTTGACCCCTTTGACAAACTTTGGCTTGTCTACCCTTTTCTCATAAGGGCACTCATTTGCAAAGTGGCTATCTTCATCACAGTTGTAGCAGGTTCTCTTCTTCTTCTTGTCATTGAGCATTGGGAACTTTGCCTTGTACTTCTTGGCAAAGAAAGCAAAGTCGGTAGCAATGTCACTAGTTGAAGTCATCTCTTCATGTTCTTCAATTTCATAGTCTTATTCTCTTCCATGGTCAGCTCTAGCTTTGAGAGCAAGGTTGTGTGATGCTTCATGGTTGCGTGAGGCTTCATCCACACGGTTCATCGCCATGAGCCTTTTTCCTGTCTTGGCCATGTTTTCATTGGCGGCCACATAGGAGATTAGATCATCGGAGTTCAGATCAACACTCTTGGTAATGATTTGCAAGTTGAGTCCAAGGTTGGTGTCTTCTTGCTTAACTGCAATCATGGCAATGACCTTGGACTTTATGAATGCTTCATTCATCTCGAAGCCGTCATTGTACTTCTCAACTCCAAGTCCCTTGACCCTCACTTTAAGAGCACCAAGCCTTGCATAGGCATCGACCATGGATTCTCCTTCTCTAATCATGAACATGGTGGCCTCTTGCTTTGCGGACTCATAAAGAGCTGATTGGATCAAATCGGTTCCCTCTTGGAGTACTACGATCCGATCCCACAACTCTTTAGCGGAGTCAATGTCATTGACTTGATCAAAGAGCTTGCGGTTGATGCCACTTCTAATCTTGTCACGTGCGGAGGCATTGAGTTGACGGTTGTAGAATTCGGTGGAGGTCAACCGAACGGGATCATGTGGCTCCCGGTATCCATGAACAATGATCTCCCATAACTCCACACTGCAGCTGCGAATATGAGATTCCATAGCAGATTTACAAAAAGGAAAGTGAGTTCCATCAAAATGGGGAACGGTCCCACTATGGTTTATATGAGGCATGGGTGAAGTGGTTTTGGGATAGTCATGGTTGACTTCATGGAAACTTCCTTGAGAGGCCGAAACCCCACTAGGATTCCCACTAGTCAAGTTCTTAAGCATGGCAGTCATCTCTGCCATTTGGCTTTGTAGTTCATCCTCCTTTCTCTTCTTCTCGGCATCATATGCCAAGAATCTAGATTTCATTTCTCTAACCGAAAGGTTAGAGTCTTCATATAGACCCTCGAATAGTTTTTCCATCTCACTCTTAAGGCGGTGAATCCCTTAATAAGAGTCCAGGCTCTGATACCAATTGAAAGTTCAGAGATGGTAAACCTAGAGGGGGGTGAATAGGTTTCTACAGATTTTAGTTCTTTCTTTGCAATATTAGGCTTTGCGGAATATAAAGGTGAGCCTAATGCAAACTAGGTGAAACAACCTATATGAGGATACAACTAACTCGAGCACGAAGGCTCTCACAGGCAATTAAATCACAAGTAAAGAGTTCGGTTAGAGATAACCGATAGCACTGCGGAGACGAGGGTTTATTCCCGTGTTCCCTTCCTTTGCAAGAAGGTACATCACGTTTGGAGGAGTGGAGGTCCCACGAAGGATTCCTCGCGCCACGAAGGCTCACCCTATTCTCCAGGAGCCTATCCCACGAAGGAATAGCTCACTCACTTGTGGTAGACTTTGAGGTAGCCTCCAAGCCTTCACAATCTTGTCGAGGAGCAAATCCACAGCCCGGATAGCTTCCGGACCACTCTTGCCCACCTAGGGTTTCCAAGGAACCCTAGAGAGCAAACTTCTTGATGAATACAGGGGGAATTAGATTTGGCTTGGTAGAGCCGTAGATCGGGTCCTCCTCTATCGTTTCCCGGAGGATTTGAGTTTGGGTGGAGGAGGGGGATCTGAGGCTTTTGGTGTTTCTAACAATGGAGTATGAGAGAGAGAGCTCAAGAACAGCTTGTAGTGTAGTGCCTACCCCTTCAGAGGTAGAAGAAGGGGTATATATATTGTCACTTGAAATATGGCCGTTGTGACTTGCCACCTCAGCTTTCTCCCCGAGATTTCTGGTCAACCGGACCAGAGACCGGACCGTCCGGCGCAGGGCCCGGTCCGACCGGTCCAGGGACCGGACCAGCCGGTCCAAATCGGGCGGCAGACCGGACCGAGACCGGAGCGATCCAGTGTCGCGCAGTACTCCTTCCGGAAGGCATCAACGCAGGACCTGGTTGGCGCCGGGGCGCCCGGTCCTGCACCCGGTCCGACCGGGCTGCTGACCGGAGGTGTCCGGTCCAAACCGGACCGCTGACCGGGCCGTGACCGGGGCAGCTCCTGTGTCTTCCAGTAGCCCTCCCGGATGGCATCAACGCAAGGGCCGGTTGGCGCCGGGGCGCCCGGCCCAGCGCCCGGTCGACCGGGCGGCAGAGGAACTGGCCGGCGCATGGGCCGGTCCGACCGGGCCTATGACCGGCAGGATGCTGTAGACCCCTTTTTGATTGTTGTCGAAGTGGGGGGGGTCTCCTTTTGCCTTCTTGTTCCTTTGATACACCATTTATGCCTCTTTGGCTAATACCCGAGATTATTCTTACAAACATGTATTAGGCCAAATACTCTAGCATGGTGTCATTGTTACCAAAATAATGGATAAAGGTAAAATACCCTTACACTGACACATATTATATGTTGGGAGACGATCTCGGTTCTACTTTCAAGTTAATAATATACTTTGGGACAATAACCTAATGATAAGGAACTGGTGGGAGGCCATGTGTAAACATCGGTGATTTGTTCCGCTTACACTTGGGCATTCCTCGGGCCGAGCCGGGCCTAAAATAGCCTGACCCTAAATTTCCAGGCATGAAGCCGGCCCGGCCCGACTTTCGGGCTCACAAATTAGGCCCGAACCCGGCCCGAATAGAGAAAATCCTGGCTCGGCATGACAAACCCGACCCAAAATAAGCCTAAATCATGTTCTCTGCAAGTCCGAGCCTGGCCCGGACCGGTGTTCGATCTCCAAATTCAGGCCCGAACCCGGCCCGACATGGAAGCCCGACCTAGCCTGGCCCGAGATTTTTTGGGTCGGGCCGTCCAGGCTGGGCTTCCCATGCCCAGTTGTAGTTCCACTAGTGTTGCCTCGGATTTGAGTTCTTGTTAGCATATTCTAAGACTGAGCGCTGGATATGCAGTCTTGTCTAGGAGGACCTAGTTTGGGATTTACATTCGGCACCTAAAGGTATATTTGATTCACCTCCATGGGCTCCTAGCAGCGCATCCACTTTAGCCACCAGGAGCGCACCGGTTGGGGCTCACTCGTCTCCACTGGTTGGTCCACACGTCGCGTGAGGATAGGCCCACTCCAAAATATCTTCCGCATTGCTGGACAGCTGGTCGTGGGAGGCGAAAGAACCAAACCTAATCCCCTCCCTGTTCCATCCTCCCAAAATCCCTCCTTCTCGACCTAGCGTCGCTGCAGTCTACATCCCCTGGCATCTCTCCTCTCCAATC
Source organism: Lolium rigidum (assembly GCF_022539505.1). NCBI lineage: Eukaryota > Viridiplantae > Streptophyta > Magnoliopsida > Poales > Poaceae > Lolium > Lolium rigidum. Next base: position 114,990,833 of record NC_061514.1, on the reverse strand, counting down.
CCTGCTCAAGTTCTTCTCTTCCAGTCTCACATCCTTATCCCCCTGATCCGACCCGCGGCGGAATACACATATAATCATGTTTGCATGGTACAGATGATGAATATGGGACCAGTTATGTTATGATATATTGCTACTTTGGCAAGGCGGTTATACCTACGGCCTCTGACCTATCCTTGCACACATATAGGCTTATGGCATGAGCGTTTATTACATGTTGGAGAGCTATACATATGGCCTCTGACCTTTCAGCAATGCACACAAAGCTGGATTCGTTATGGCCTCGGCCTGGCGTACCATGGAGTTGACTCAGTTGGGTGGCCCCCTGGACTTGTTGTAGTGATGGAAGTTGTCGTGTCAACTGCTCTTGCCGGCATACCACACAAGTGTGTCAATTGATTTGGAATATGGAGTTGTTTGTACATGTATGGTTAAAGTTGTGAAACCCAAGATCTGTTAAATATTTTCAAAAATTCGTGTCCACGGCAACGGACGACTTAGATATGTGTGACTCGATCATAAAACATATTACACCTAATAACAATAACTTAACTAGTAAGATAGAACAATTAAAACATTAACAACTGAAGATTTCCAACCATGTGAGTGCCTTGGGATTGTTTCCTCATAGGGTAAACGAGAGGATGATGGAAAGTAGTGTGATATGTTTGGTGGTTAAATAAAAAAACCAAATAGGTTCTCATGTGCTCTGTTACCTTGATCTATTAAATTCAAGTTGTAACGCATCTCTATAGGGTCGCTTAGTATTTTGATGCTTCTTAAGTTCACTATACATTCCTACGATGATTGGTGTGTCTTTTTAAGTCATGTAGATTACCTTATGTACATACCTTTATTTATTTTTATTTCTCCCCAAATCCCTTGCCAAAAGAGGGTTTGCTGACACAGACGACGTTAGCATGGATATACCTCCAGCTTGTCATGGGCAGGGATATATGGACATCACACGTTTATTTTTGGACTTCTTAGGCCCATTTGTTAAACATATCCTTATTAAGATGCTATTTTGCTTTCATTGTTCTTTGTATCTTCTTAATGTATCTTTTTTTGTTAATCTTGCTTTGTTGGAGTCATTGTTGTATATGTTGTTTTGTAAGTTTTGTTGTCTATTATAAAGTTACTACTATTTCATCCGCATAGCGTGTATGTTTTGACATGCACATTACACTTGGTGGGAGTCCTACCATCTATATCATGTGGTTTCTAGATGAGACGTTAGATCTGCGGAGTGCCGGTCCCGGGGTGTTACAAATGGGCAGTGTGCGACTAGGTGGTGTAGGTGGGGGCAGGTAGATAAAGAACCCCCATGATCGCTGAAAAATGCGGCCATGGTGGACCCTTGTCCGACATGACATGTGTTCCGAGGCGTGTTCAGACACCCCAAGCCAACCCCATAGCTGGGGGCCAGATCGGAGAAAACATATCCACTTGTAGAAGACAAATAAATTTGTTATATATAGCGTGATTTTGTCTCCAGACACCGATCAAACTATGTGGGGGTGATACGTCTCAAACGTATCTATAATTTCTTATGTTCCATGTTAGTTTTATGACAATACTCACATGTTTTATATACACTTTACATCATTTTGATGCATTTTTCGGTACTAACCTATTAACAAGATGCCGAAGCGCCAGTTCCTGTTTTCTGTTGTTTTTGGTTTCAGAAATCCTACACAGGAAATATTCTCGGAATTGGACGAAACAAAAGCCTACGGTCTTATTTTCCACGGAGCCTTCCAGAACACCGAAGAGGAGACGAAGAGGGGACGCGAGGTGGCCACACCATAGGGTGGCGCGGCCCCACCCCTGGCCGCGCCACCATATGGGGTGGGCCCCTCGGGCGCCCCCCCGACTCTGCCCCTTCGCCTATTTATTCCTTCCGTCACGAAAACCCTAGTACCGAGAGCCACGATACGAGAAAAGTTACTGAGACGCCGCCGCCATCAATCCCATCTCGGGGGGTTCTGAAGATCGCCTCCGGCACCCTGCCGAAGAGGGGAATCATCACCGGAGGGCTCTACATCACCATGCCCGCCTCCGGACTGATGCGTGAGTAGTTCATCCTTGGACTATGGGTCCATAGTAGTAGCTAGATGGTTGTCTTCTCCTCTTGTGCTATCATGTTTAGATCTTGTGAGTTGCCTATCATGATCAAGATCATCTATTTGTAATGCTACATGTTGCGTTTGTTGGGATCCGATGCCCGCCTCCGGACTGATGCGTGAGTAGTTAATCATGCCCGCCTCCGGACTGATGCGTGAGTAGTTCATCCTTGGACTATGGGTCCATAGCAGTAGCTAGATGGTTGTCTTCTCCTCTTGTGCTATCATGTTTAGATCTTGTGAGCTGCCTATCATGATCAAGATCATCTATTTGTAATGCTACATGTTGCGTTTGTTGGGATCCGATGAATATGGAATACTATGTCAAGTTGATTATCGATCTATCATATATGTGTTATTTATGTTCTTGCATGCTCTCCGTTTCTAGTAGAGGCTGCGGCCAAGTTGATACTTGTGACTCCAAGAGGGAGTATTTATGCTCGATAGTGGGTTCATGCCTCCATTGAATGCAGGGACGGTGACAAAAAGTTCTAAGGTTGTGGATGTCTTTGTTGCCACTAGGGATAAAATATCAATGCTTTGTCTAAGGATATTTGTATTGATTACATTACGCATGTACTTAATGCAATTGTCTCGTTGTTTGCAACTTAATGCTGGAAGGGGTGCAGATGCTAACCCGAAGGTGGACTTTTTAGGCATAGATGCATGCTGGATAGCGGTCTATGTTCTTTGTCGTAATGCCCTAAGTAAATCTCATAGTAGTCATCATGATATGTATGGCATTGTTATGCCCTCTCTATTTGTCAATTGCCCAACTGTAATTTGTTCACCCAATATGCTATTTATCTTATTGGAGAGACACCACTAGTGAACTGTGGACCCTGGTCCATTCTTTTACATCTGAAATACAATCTACTGCAATCATTGTTCTCTGTTGTTCTTTGCAAACAAACATCATTCTCCACACCATACGTTTAATCCTTTGTTTACAGCAAGCCGGTGAGATTGACAACCTCATTGTTAAGTTGGGGCAAAGTATTTTGATTGTGTTGTGCGAGTTCCACGTTGGCGCCGGAATCCCTGGTGTTGTGCCGCACTACACTCCTTCACCAACAACCTTCACGTGGCCTTCATCTCCTACTAGTTCGATAACCTTGGTTTCTTACTGAGGGAAAACTTGCTGCTATACGCATCACACCTTCCTCTTGGGGTTCCCAACGGACGTGTGCTTCATGTGTTATCAAGCATATTTTCTGGCGCCGTTGCCGGGGAGATCAAGACACGCTGCAAGGGGAGTCTCTCACATCCAATCTCTTTACTTTGTTTATTGTCTTGCTTTATTTTATTTTCTATCTTGTTTGCTTTCTTTATATCAAAAACACAAAAAAAATTAGTTACTTGTTTTACTTTATTTAATTCGGTTTGCTTTATTACTGTTAAAATGAATACTCCTGAAAACACTAAGTTGTGTGATTTCACTAGCACCAATAATAATGATTTCACATGCACTCCTATTGCTCCACCTGCCACTACAGCAGAATTTTATGAAATTAAACCTGCTTTACTAAATCTTGTTATGAGAGAGCAATTTTACGGTGTTAGTACTCGATGATGCTTGCTGCCATCCATCTTAATAATTTTGTTGAACTTTGTGAAATGCAAAAGTATAAGGATGTAGATGGGGATATTATAAAACTGAAATTGTTTCCTTTCTCCTTAAGAGGAAGAGCTAAAGATTGGTTGCTATCTTTGCCTAAGAATAGTATTGATTCATGAACTAAATGTAAAGATGCTTTCATTGGAAGATATTATCCTCCTGCTAAAATTATATCTTTGAGAAGTAGCATTATGAATTTTAAGCAATTGGATAATGAACATGTTGCCCAAGCATGGGAAAGAATGAAATCTTTGGTAAAGAATTGCCCTACCCATGGACTAACTACTTGGATGATCATCCAAACCTTCTATGCGAGATTAAATTTTTCTTCAAGGAACCTATTGGATTCAGATTGCTTGGAGGTACTTTTATGTCCATCACTTTGGGTGCTGCAACAAAACTTCTTGATGATATGATGATCAACTACTCTGAATGGCACACTGAAAGGACTCCTCAAGGTAAGAAGGTAAATTTTGTTGAAGAAACCTCCTCCTTGAGTGATAAGATTGATGTTATTATGTCTATGCTTGTTAATGGTAGATCTAATGTTGATCCTAATAATGTTCCTTTAGCTTCATTGGTTGCTCAACAAGAGCATGCTGATGTGAACTTCATTAAAAGTAATAATTTCAACAACAATGCTTATAGGAATAATTTTGGTAACAACTATAGGCCATATCCTTCTAATAATGGTAATGGTAATGGTAATTCTTATGGTAATTCTTACAACAATAGTAGGAGTGCACCCTCTGGTCTTGAAGTCATGCTTAAAGAATTTATTAGTACACAAACTGCTTTTAATAAATCACGTTGAAGAAAAGCTTGGTAAAATTGATGTTCTTGCTTCTAAGGTTGATAGTCTTGCTGCTGATGTTGATCTTTTAAAATTGAAAGTTATGCCTAATGAAGATAAACATATTAAGTCATTTGCTACAGCAAACGCTATCCAAGTTCGAATTAATGATAATATTAGAATGATGGCTGAATTGCATGCCAGGTGGGAAAGAGAAGAAAAACTTGCTAAAGAGAATAATGTAGTTAAAGTTTGGACTATTACCACCACTAGTAATGTTGATGCTTCACATGTTGCTAAACCTCCCACTATCAATGGTAGAATAATTGGTGTTGGCAATGTTTCTACTCCTAATACAAAGCATGCAAAATTGCCTGAAACTGCTGAAACTGTTCGTGATAAAAGTGCTGAAATTTTTCAGAGTATTGGGGACAATGATCCCATTGCTTTAGATCATAATGGTTTTGATTTTGATAATTGTCATATCTCTGAAGTTATTAAGTTCTTGCAAAAACTTGCTAGAAGTCCTAATGCTAGTGCTATAAACTTGGCATTTACAAAACATATTACAAATGCTCTCATTAAAGCTAGAGAAGAGGAATTAAAACTTGAAGCTTCTATTCCTAAGAAGTTAGAAGATGGTTGGGAGCCCATCATTAAAATTAAGGTCAATGATTTTGATTGTAATGCTTTATGTGATCTTGGTGCAAGTATTTCTGTTATGCCTAAGAAACTCTATGATATGCTTGACTTGCCACAATTGAAATACTGTTATTTGGATATTAATCTTGCTGATAATTCTATAAAGAAACCTTTGGGGAGGATTGACAATATTCACATTACGGTTAACAATAACCTTGTCCCCGTTGATTTTATTGTCTTGGATATTCAATGCAATGCATCTTGTCCTATTATTTTGGGAAGACCCTTTCTTCGAACTGTTGGTGCTATTATTGATATGAAAGAAGGAAATATTAAATATCAATTTCCTCTTAAGAAAGGTATGGAACACTTCCCTAGAAAGAGAATGAAGTTTCCTTTTGATTCTATTATTAGAACAAATTATGATGTTGATGCTTCTTCTCTTGATGTTACTTGATTTGCACTTTCTGCGCCTAGCTGAAAGGCGTTAAAGAAAAGCACTTCTTGGGAGATAACCCATGTTGTTTTTTATTTTGCTACTGTTTTGTTGTGTCTTGGAAGTTGTTATTACTGTAGCAACCTCTCCTTATCATGTTTATTTTGGTGTTGTACCAAGTAAAGTCTTTGATAGTAAAGTTGATACTAGATTTGGATTCCTGCGCAGAAACAAATTTTTAGCTGTCACGAATTTGAGTTGATCTCTCTGTAGGAAACTCGTAAAATCCTGAAAAAATTCATGCGTGATCCTCAGATATGTACGCAACTTTCATTCAATTTGAGAATTTTCATCTGAGCCTGTGAAGTGCCTCGAAAAAATTCGTCTTTACGGACTGTTCTGTTTTGACAGATTCTGCCTTTTATTTCGCATTGCCTCCTTTACTGTGTTGAGTGGACTTCTTTGTTCCATTAACTTTCAGTAGCCTAGGGTAATGTCTAGAAGTGTTGGAAATGATTGTGTCCTCGCTGAACATGTGAATTTTTGATTATGCACTAACCCTCTAATGAGATTGTTTTGAGTTTGATGTGAAGGAAGTTTTCAAGGATCAAGAGAGGAGGATGATATGATATGATCAAGAAGAGTGAAAAGTCTAAGCTTGGGGATGCCCCCGTGGTTCATCCCTGCATATTTCAAGAAGACTCAAGCATCTAAGCTTGGGGATGCCCAAGGCATCCCCTTCTTCATCAACAACTTATCAGGTCACCTCTAGTGAAACTATATTTTTATTCCGTCACATCTTATGTGCTTTACTTGGAGCGTCTGTTTTTTTTTTTATGTTTGAATAAAATCGGATCCTAGCATTCATTGTGTTGGAGAAAGACACGCTTCGCTTTTTCATTTGAACACTTGTGTTCTTCGTTTTTAATATTCATGGAGAAGCTGTAAGTCGCTTCATTTATTGCTATTTGGTTGGAAACAGAAAATGCTTCATGTGGTAATTGGTATATTGTCTTGAATAATTTGATACTTGGCAATTGTTTTGAGCTCTCAAGTAGATCATGTTTAAGCTTTTGCATCATGTAGTTTAAACCTATTAGTGGAGAACTACCATAGAGCTTGTTGAAATTTGGTTTGCATGATTGGTCTCTCTAAAGTCTAGATATTTTCTGGTAAAAGTGTTTGAACAACAAGGAAGACAATGTAGAGTCTTATAATGCTTGCAATATGTTCTTATGTAAGTTTTGTTGTACCGGTTCATACTTGTGTTTGCTTCAAACAACCTTGCTAGCCAAAGCCTTATACTGAGAGGGAATGCTTCTCGTGCATCCAAAACCTAGAGCCAAAACTTATGCCATTTGTGTCCACCATAACTACCTATTATGTGGTATTTTTCTGCCATTCCAAAGTAAATTGCTTGGGTGCTACCTTTAAAAATTTCATTCCTTGCCTTTGCAATACATAGCTCATGGGAAAGTAGCCTAAAAACTATTGTGGTAATGAATATGTCGCTTATGTATCTTAGTTCTTATAAGTTGCTTGTTGAGCGGTAACCATGTTTCTGGGGACGCCATCAACTTTTTACACCTTTGTTGAATATCATGTGAGTTGCTATGCATGTTCGTCTTGTCTCGAAGTAAGGGAGATTTCTCATGATTAAATGGTTTGAGTATGCATATTGTTAGAGAAGAACATTGGGCCGCCAACCAAAGCCATGTATCATGGTGGAAGTTTCAGCTTGGACATTAATCCTCACATCTCTTATGAGAATATTATCTGTTGTTGAATGCTTAAAGCATAAAAGAGGAGTCCATTATGTGTTTTCTATGTTGTCCCGGTATGGATGTTCTCAAGTTGAGATCTATCAAAATGGAGAAATCAAATGTGATCTATCTCCTTGGACCTTTGTACAGGTGGCATAGAGGTACCCCTTTGTGACACTTGGTTGAAACATATGTAATGCAATGATAATCCATGGAAATCCGAGCTAATTAGGACAAGGTGCGGGCACTATTGGTATTCGATGCATGAGGCTTGCAACTTATAAGAGGTTTTATGCATAACACATATGAATTATTACTACCGTTGACAAAATTGTTTCCATGTTTTCAAAATAAAAGCTCTAGCACATGAGTAATCCATGCTTCCCTTTGCGAAGGGCCTTTCTTTTACTTTATGTTGAGTCAGTTTACCTACTTCTTCTATCTTAGAAGCAAACACTTGTCTCAACTGTGTGCATTGACTCTTACATGTTTACTTATTGCACTTGTTATATTGCTTTATGTTGACAACTATCCATGAGATATACATGTTACAAGTTGAAAGAAATTGCTGAAACTTTAATCATCCTTTGTGTTGCTTCAAAACCTTCTATTAAGAATCTATTGCTTTATGAGTTAACTCTTATGCAAGACTTATTGATGCTTGTCTTGAAAGTACTATTCATGAAAAGTCTTTGCTATATGATTTAGTTGTTTAGTCATTATCTATTTGTTAACAAACTATAGAGCATTGCTTCGAATCACTTCATTCATCTCATATGCTTTACAATAGTATTGATCAAGATTATGATAGTAGCATGTCACTTCAGAAATTATCCTTGTTATCGTTTACCTACTCGAGGGCGAGTAGGAACTAAGCTTAGGGATGCTTGATACGTCTCAAACGTATCTATAATTTCTTATGTTCCATGCTAGTTTTATGACAATACTCACATGTTTTATATACACTTTACATCATTTTTATGCATTTTCCGGTACTAACCTATTAACAAGATGCCGAAGCGCCAGTTCCTGTTTTCTGCTGTTTTTGGTTTCAGAAATCCTACACAGGAAATATTCTCGGAATTGGACGAAACCAAAGCCTACGGTCTTATTTTCCACGGAGCCTTCCAGAACACCGAAGAGGAGACGAAGAGGGGACGCGAGGTGGCCACACCATAGGGTGGCGCGGCAATACTTGTTTTACTGTTTTCTCTGCAAACAATCATCTTCCACACAATACGGTTAATCCTTTGTTACAGCAAGCCGGTGAGATTGACAACCTCATTGTTAAGTTGGGGCAAAGTATTTTGATTGGGTTGTGCAGGTTCCACGTTGGTGCCGGAATCCCTGGTGTTGTGCCGCACTACACTCCTTCACCAACAACCTTCACGTGGCCTTCATCTCCTACTGGTTCGATAACCTTGGTTTCTTACTGAGGGAAAACTTGCTGCTGTACGCATCACACCTTCCTCTTGGGGTTCCCAACGGACGTGTGCTTCACGCGTTATCAGGGGGCGATTAGGGTTGAAAGGGCATGGATGTTTCATAGAGGGCGTGAATATGCAATTTAAAACTTGTATGATTAGGGCTTTAACAAATGCAGAATAAAGCTATTGTTTTATTTATCAAGCATAAATCCTATATATACTAGGTTCAACTATGTGCACTAACAACTTATGCTAAACAAAACAAAATAAGATAATATAAAGATATATAACTTAAAGAACAAAAGCTATCACAAAGTAAAATGCATAAGTAAAGGATCTAGGGTAAAGACATAACCGAGACACACAGAGATGACGACTTATCTCGAAGTTCACACCCTTGCGGATGCTACTCTCCGTTGAAACGGTGTGGAGGCACAAGGCTCCCCAGTCTCCACAATGGTTCACTGTGTTATTCTTGAGCCTTCCCACACCAAAGGGAACTCCTCTATCAATTATGGAACCCTTGATGATGGTCACCAAACCCGTACAAGTTTTGAGCAATCTCGATAACATAATTGGAGGCTGCCAAGTAATCACCATCAAGGCCACATCACGTGTAAGGTCCAAGGACCCAAGGGGAATAAGTTTCGGGGACAAGCACCAAAGGATACCTAGCTTACGAACTTTCACCAATTGATTCTCCAGTGGGAACTCAAAACAATGAACCAAATGCAATGGAAAGAACACACAAGATGCTCAAATCCGTCTCTCCCAAATCCCACCAAAGAAACACAAGCCATGGAGGAATATGAGAGTAAGAAGAAAGAGGATAACAACAAAGAACTCTGAGATCTTGATCCAAAGGTTTCCCTTCGCGAAGAAGAGGTATGGTTTGGTGGAAATGTAGATCTGAGGGAAAAAGTAGAGGCTTCCAACCATTCGACAATTCCACAACGGAATCGCTGCCTCTGCCTCTGCCACAACAACCCCAACCCGACTCGCGAATCCGACTCCATCCATAGTGAAGGACATCATGATTGCACAGCTAAGGCCAACTTATTGGGCGCCGCCACCCTCGTCATTGTGGACAAACTAGGAGTCGGGCTAAAGATAGTTAGGAATAATAACCCTAGTCTACATCTATAAAAATTCGAGCGACGAATCTGGAACCTCCCCTCCCGCCGATGAACACGAGGCCCATGGGGGAGAGGCGAAACCGCCACCAAAAGCTTGTTCACCTCTTTGTTCGCCCTTTTTAGTGGAGAGACGAAAGGGAGGGGAAATTTTTTGTGAGTCCCGCTAAACGAGCCAATCTTTGTACATGCCCTTGATCCCATTTTATTGCACGAGCCGACTTTTGTGCAGGGCTAGTCTTTTGTCGCGCTAGCCTATACAAATGAACATGCCCCTCCCTCTAAACAAAATATTAGATTGGAGCCTTTGGCTCCCATGTGTACGGTGCCAACATGCACGTGACCTTATTATCTTTTCTTTTGAAATCCATCCATGCACAGGATATCACGAGCAAAAACATAATTAAAGCAAAGATGTAGGAGTAGATCCAGGGGAGAAAACTCGAAGGGGCTAGATAGGGCTGAGAAAAATATTCCGTCCCCCGCCATCTCCATCGTCGAAGCAAAGGGAATCTAGTCTAACCGATGTGGGCTGTCTCCTTCTCGCTTCCAATCGTTGCACACCGCAACTCACACAACAGTAGGTACAAATTTCTTCTTTGACAGGAAAAACCTATGCGACTTACTCAATCCTCCTAAGTATAACCGGTGGCTGTATTTCGAATTTGGATCTGAAACCTATCGAGATTGCAATGCACGTTGTTTCAACCCTCACAATGTTTTTCGAAATTTCTAGAAACATGTAGATTTGAATTTTGAGAAGTGTGGTATCCTGGTACCATGATATATTTCCCTCTGACCAGCTCACGTAGGCGACAAAAAAGTGGAGAAGAAAAAAAATGATACTCCGTATTTGTATTTTTTTTTTTGTAGTGAAGGAAAAAGATGATAGAAGTAGCAGTTGGTGCAGGACAAGACAGGCCTGGGCTGTCTGTCTGCTCTTGCTGTCCATCTCCATGGGTCCATATTGGTCCATCCCCTCTCCTTTTCCATCGCTCAAAGCAAATTACACTGTTGACATAGCCCCTCTCTCTCTCAGTGTAGATTAGCGGTAGACCCCTGAGTTAGCGTGGCGGAGAACCAGATGCCCCTCTCTGATGACTGATGTAGTGATGTGCGAGTGGTTGGTGTTTCCTTCTCCGCCTTTCCTGCATTTCTTCACTCCTATCTCTAGTTTATTTACCACTTTACTCCACCACTATCGATGAGCTGAAATGTCAAAGAGAAAAAGTATTATTGCTCTAGTCTCTGGAAGTGGAGCTTAACCAGCAGATAGACGGTAGTCCGACTCCCCACGCTTCTCCCCCCACTTCCCATCCCCTCTCGTCCCCCTCTCCCTCTCCGAATCCAAATCCCCACCCGTACTGGACACTGAGCTCCACACTCCTCCCCCCAGCTCCCCGCCGGTACCCGCTCCCGGGGCGGATCTACGCGCCTGGCTCGAGGAACAGAGGTGAGGAGCTCCGCCTACCATCTGGCCGTTCTTGCCGTGATTTGTTACATAGCACGTTCTTCCGCTGAGACTCCTCCGCCTGGATCCATCCCTGAGAGAGACCTTTTTGCTCCTTCTGCTCCCTTTCTCATCTCTAGCTCGCGGCAAGAAGATAAGGCGGTCTACGGTGGATCATTTTCTTCCTTTTTTGGATTTTTCTTCTCCTTCTCGTGCTGGATCTTGGCTATTCTTTTCCTGCCGATGCATATGCTGCTCTTAATTAGCTGCACGGAGAAGATTCCCAACTGATTCCCGCCTCGCCTTTCTTAGATTTGGTGCGGATTATGCCCTTCCCTCTCTAATCCGTGCTTTGCTAGCCAGGGGTAATAGTACTGCTTTTAGTTTTTCCAAGCTGAACCCAAGATTAAGGAGCTTAAAAATACTTACTTTCTATTCTGGATTCCTCACAACATATATTCCTGGTTATAGTACTATCCCTCTCCTCCCTTCTCCCATTTTTTCTATATTTATTTCACCATCAACAAAGCACTGCCACCATACAAGCTGACCTCCGGTGCTTAGCAGCTACAGTACTGTTCATGTATGATTACCTCATATTCCCTTTGTGCAAATCCTTGCAAGAGCTGCGCGATCTGTATAAGCTTCCCACCGATCTGTTTCTTTGATTTGCCAACACCGCACCCTTTTTTGCTTTCGACTGCTGATATTTCATGTGATTTCGACTAATCCAAGAACTCGCGCTACTCCGCCCTTCTTCTCCATCACATCATTCCATTCTCTCTTGATGCTCCCTTCCACATAAAATGACACGTTAGATTCCCCAACAAGAGCTCGTCGGACATGAAATAACATGGGCCTTGGTTTCTCCTCGCAGGTGCCAGATGAGGTAGTTGGGGGCAGCCAAAGAAGCGAAGGTGGTTCTTGCTATCCCACCTGGTGAACATTCACCAGATCGATGCAATCCAGTGAGCACCCTTCAGACCCCTCATGCTCCTCCAAGTCTGTGCCCGGGGGTGTGGGTGCTGATCCAGCGGCGTCGTCCCCGGCCTCCACCACCGACACGCCGTCTCCGGCACGGGAGGAATCCCCAGATCTTGTCCAACCGCGCCCCGCCTTCTCCATAAGGTCAGAAATAGGAGGGTCCTCTCCTGATTATCGATTTACTACCTTTATGATATGGATTAGCAGCTTGAGGTTTATTATCTTCTTAATGGTGGATTTCAGTCTTTCTGATGCGTACGTACAGACGAATTAATTATTGGCTGCATCTTGGGGAGGTGGGATCGATGATTGGGTGTGAACTGTTGCTTTCATGGGGTTAATCTCTCTGTGTTATCGTGGTGGCCTGGTGGGTGTGGGGGAAGGGATCCAAGAAACTGAAACGGAAGGGGTTCCTTGTTTCATGAATCTAATTTGACAGCTGTTTACAGCTTTCTTTTTTCTTTTCCTTTTTTGCATACTTAGTGACGTTGGGCTATAAATAGGTAGGCTGATTTTCAGCTCCTTGCAGATGTTTTCCTCTTCTTTTCTTCTACTTTTTTACACCTCCGATTAACATTAGTTGCCAGTTAATATAAATGTATCTACGCGTATTTTAGTTCTAGGTACATCCATACTAGTGGGCTTTGAACCTGCTTGAGTTTTGTCAATATTATACGGGGCATGTGGGTAAAAAGGAGAAGCAAGCAATGTCAACACGTCTTGTGGTGGTGGGAGTTGAAAGCCACAACCGGCGTTACCTTCTCTGTGTGACAGATTCTACTATATGGAATGTCAAATTGACGTATAGAGGTATAGGGCACATTACGAGGGTCTGATCAAACACCATACCCATTCTTGAAGTTTGTTTGGAAGCACCGGAGAAGTGATGGTTCTTCAGCAGAAGGGTATCCCAACCGTGGACATGCAAAAGACCACCTCAGAGACAAGTAGTGCCACCTCTGCAAAACCACCTCAGAGACTGCTCAACACTTTGGTGTGTTGCTCATTTGCATGCGCTGTCTGTCTCCTGGAACATGAATGACTGGTAGGTAAGGCAGCTGTTCGCAAGAAAGTGGCGAAGGCAAACTTATCGCTAATGATGCTCGCTCTTTCAGGGATGTGGAAGGAGCACAACTGTGTTTTTAAGAGTGAACTGGTAGTGGAAAATGGGGTTTTTGTGATTATCAAGGGAGAAGTGTACATGTGAGCAAAGGGTGGGACTTGGGAGTGTTCAGTGTATTCCTTGGTTGATTTCGTCTCCACAATTTTTGTTAAAAACATGATGAAACCAAGAATCTCGCCCTCCCAACCAATGCCCCTTCCTACAGTGACACTTATTCTCTTTCTGTTGTAGACTAGTAGTTCATATCGGGTTAGTTGGGCATTAATTCATGTCAAATTTAATATACATTTTTTTATCTGAATCTGTTGAACAAAATGAAATGGTGCGGATCAATCGATACAGAGGCCGGTGACATTCCTCGTTTTCGAAAAAAGAAGTTCAAGAAATTATGTTTGAACTCAATTTTAATACACATCATTAATTCAAAAGAAATGTTATCCCCTGTATATGTTCTAATGGCTCTGTATTTTCTATTTCCAGAGATTATGCTTTTGATTCGAGGAGCAAAGGCATCAAGAGAAGTTGGCCTTTCCGCCCACAGTCGCTGGAGCTTTGCTTAAAGCGCGGTGTTAAAGATCTACTGCCTCCATTTGAGCCTCCCGATTTGCTCCGATCAAAGTCTTTTTATACTTCCACAGACTTTGAGCAATCTGCTGCCTGCTCAGAAGCCGATGCTTTTGTTGGTTTGGTAAAGATTACAGAAGATGTTTTGTCAAATGTAAATACAACTGGTATCAATTTCCAGTCAGGTCAATTAGCAGATGAGTCACTTGGTCCATCTGAATACACACCACCAGAGGATAGGAAGACTGCTACTAACCGAGGTGGAAATACAAATGAACCAGGCCATAGTAATAAGGTTATACAAGCAGACGAGGAAGATAATATTTGCACCAAAGCAATTCGACAGATAGAAGTTGCTCGACCCCCTTGTCGGTTGAAAAATCTTGGCTCGTCATGTGAGACTTCAGAAAAGAAGGGCAAGCTGCTAGTCAAATCAGGATCTATGAAAAATATCCGCCAGACAAAAGATGTATTATCTAACTCTAGCTCGGTTCTGGACCCAAATGCTTCGAAAACCTGTCCTGTTTGCAGAGTGTTCTCTTCCACATCGAATACCACTTTGAACGCACACATAGATCAGTGTCTTTATGCTGTGTCCAATACTGAGCTAGTAGTAGAGACAGTTAGTGTGAAGCCAAAAGTGAAGCAGATGAAGAAGCAATTGATGGTGGACATTTACAAGACAGCCCTTCCGTACACACTTGAGGACCTTGATAAGAGAAATGGGACTAACTGGGCTGTTGAATTGTCTGCGCCAACCGTGAACAAGGAGGTTTCCAAGAAGAACCGAAGCCCAAAAGTGGTACCATCTGAAGCAAGAGACGCTGAACGAGATCAAGATGTTTATGTTGATTCAAACGGCATAAAGATCAGGATTTTATCCAAGTCTATTGGTGCACCTGTGGCGTTGAGGGATGATGTTAGTTTAAAGAAAGTTGCAAAGCACGAGACTGGAAAAAGTATGAATAAAAAGTTCAAGGTACATGGAAAGAAGCGCAACAGACTAAACCATTTGAAATCCCAGGTATGCAATCTAATTATTTGTTGCATATATTTGTTACTGCAATTATTTATGTTTTGTGTTTACATAGCCTTATTCTTGGACTTAAACCATATTGGGTTCCATGGAGTTCATACACATGACTCAATTTTAACCTCATAGATTTTGGTTCAGATTCTATGATTTGCGTTCTTGCTTTTTTTTTCATTACGGTCTACTTCTGAAAATTTTAAAGTCAGAATAGTATTCAAACTGTATTCTCTGTGGGTTAATTTAGTTCATGAATCATAATAATTTTATAGAAGCCATGTTGGTTAGTGATATTTTTGGAGAAAATCTCCAATTTGATATATGAAGTTGCCCCGGGTGTGCGTTTTGGTCACGAACTTGCAAATCGTGAATTGTGGGTCAAGAAGTTGACCCGCACGAGCGTTTTGGTTATTCTGTAATGGAAACCGTTAGTTTGCTGACGTGGCCAATTTGTTTTTTGCAAATTGCCCCCTAAAATGTCAAACCGAGGACTAGAAATTAGAAAAAACAAAATTTTAGGGAGCAACTTGCAAAAAAATCAATTGGTCACGTCACCAAACTAACGGCCGCTGTGACGGCATGACAAAAACACTCGCATGGGGCAACTTCGTGACCCATAATTCACGATTTGCAAGTTTGTGACCAAAACAAACATCCGGGGCAACTTTAGAGACCAAATCGGGGTTTTTCTCTATTTTTTTATGCTACTTGATTTATTTGCAAATCATTTCTCAATTGCATATGATGTTAGCTTCCTCTTCAGTGTTTCATTTACTTATATTCTTGGTTTTAACCTTTCATTCTATTGTTTTGATACATGTCCAGGTTGGAGATATCCATGATGACACCTCCGAGGAGGAGCTGGCCATGCATACACGGAAACCTACTGAAAGCACCAGTTGCGGTGGTTCAGAAACTATTAGGCGATGGGTGTGCTCCAAACGCTCAGATATCACTAAGAGTTCTAGCACAATGCTTAATAGTAAAGCATCAGATGGTATGAAACCTGTAAAGAAATTGGCCAGGAGCTGCTTGCTTGGCTTTGATGATTCTCGAATTACAGAAAGTTATACTAAGGTGTTTTCTTCACGGTCAACAGAAGAGATAGGCACCACTTCGGAAGTCAATGATGATGAATGTGGAAATGGTTCTTCAAGATTACTCGGATCAATTCCTAGATGGTCATCAGAAAATCCTTCATCCAGCAGTGCCTTTCCAAAAGTACCTAGATCAGCTGCTACTCTTGCAAAAAGAAAAATTAAGGAGATTGGAAGAAGAGAAGCTTCTAAGTCTAGTAAGTATGATACAGTGAGGAGGATTTCAACCATGGCAAAAAGCTCTGAAGCTTGTCTTTCTGTCTCCATTAAAGGACTGAGTAATGAACCAAAGAGGACAACGTCTACTTCCAAGGTGTTAAGAAAGCATAGATCTCTGTTGAGGACTCGCAAACGTGAATTTTCACCTTCTCTAAGTGGGCTAGTTCCTGGTTTTGGTCAAGAGCATGAACTTGTTCACAGACATCTAAACAATAAATTAAGTGTTACTAATAATGGCACCTTTAAGAAGCTTGCAAAGCATACACAAGAAGATACCACAGATGAGACTGATGTTCCAGCATTGAGGCAAGGGGATGATCAGTATGATATGGCAAAACAAACAGCAATTACACATGCAACTCAAGTGCAATGTACTTCAGTCTCCAGAAATACTCAGGAGGACTGTTGCAGTGCAATATGTAGTGGTCCTTTGAGTCCTGAAAACAGCAAGACGGCAGGTGAAGTCTTGGCAAAATGTGGTTTGTCAGTGGAGGATCCGTGCTCTACTGAGCAATCAACACATCATAATCATTCATCGAAGATCGTTGCCATTAATGCGATGGAGGAATGGCAAATAGACCCAGCTTCAGCTAAAAAATCTGGAATCTGCTTCACTAGCAACCAGGACATGGGTCTTGCAACTCCTCAGGATAACTCGTCAGTAACGTCGACCAGAGAAGACTCTAACCAAGATCATGGTTTTTCGGCATTTGATCGGGACTCATCCAATTCTCCCGTTTCGGTTGCCTCGACTATATCTTCTCCAATAGCTCTGAAGGACTCAAGAATTGAAGAGTCGGGACCAGGCCCATCCGCCATAAGTGTTAGGACAGTTGAAGAGAGCATGTCTGGGAGCTCAAATCAGGAAACGAAGACGATGCCTCCTGCAAGAGAAGGTGAACAGTTGCCTAATGAGAAACTGTACTGTTGCTCTTGTCGGGAGAGCATCTCCAGGGAGCCTCATTTAGACCATGAAAGTTCAACTGCCAGATCAGACACTTTTACTAGAAAACAGGTTCCACAGTTGCACATTGGTTTGCGGACATCATCGTCTTTCAGCACATACCAAAGAACAGATACAAAGGCAGACCCTTGCTTAGATACACATGATCGGCCATTAACTGGCAAGGTTTCAACTGAATCTGCCATGAACTTCTATGCGACAGATTGTATCAGACCATCAGTACAAACTCCGCTTCCATCACCGACAAGTCCTATGCTGAGACTGATGGGCAAGAACTTGATGGTGATGAACAGCCAGGAGAGTCGGCATCCTCAAGCTCCAAGTTCAGACTACATGCTGAGAGGGAATTACATGGCACCTGTTGGCTTCGTGCCTCCAAGCTACCAACATAGTGATTCAGCATTTATCGGCGGAACTCCATCAGTAAGGAGTCAACAAATTCCCTTTCAAAGTGTTCAACCTGGAAACTTTGTTGGGCCTCCAATGCATGGTGGTTTCATGACGCAACCTAATCATCATTCTCTGCATAAACCATACACAAACCTTGCTCCAGTCATGCATCACCCTAACTACATGATGAAAGAGGTTATCATGATTTATGATGATTCTCAAGAATGCAGAAGTGAGCCTCAAGTCAGCATGCTTGTTCCCACTGGAACATATCCAACATCAGTCTCAGGTCTGAACACTTCGGTGCCGAGGCCATTTTACTGCCATCCATCACCAGTCCCAATTTTGCCAAGGGAGAGCTTTGCTGGATCCATGCCTGTTTTCAGGAACACTAGCCCAATGGTTGGTGTTAGTACATTTAGTCAAAGAAATCAAGTCAGATATAGCCAACCCTTACATGTCACACCCTCTCGCGTCCAGACTCCAGAAGGTTACCTAAACCCGCCTGTCTATTATCCACAGGATTTCCGGTGACAACTCAGTAACCCAAATGAGCAAGAGAATTCCATTTGGCCTTTTCGTCATCACCGCCAAAGTGGGGAAGTGAGAGCTTTGTGATGGGTCTAAAATACTGGGTTTTCGGAACCTGTCTAAGATGTCTGACTCGCAACAGGATTTTTTTTTTCAAATAGATTTGATTTCTTTAATTGTATTTTCAGGTGAACATGTTTTGCCTTTCAAAGTAATTAAATAATGTTATGCACAGTTGCAGGAGGAGATTATAGTATGGTATTTTTCAATGGTGATAATGCATATATTTCACTATTTATCAAACAGATCAATAATGATATGCTTCCTGGCAAGTTTGTCTCTATCTGTGTTCAGTACTTATCTTCTACCCTGCTCCGTTGAAAGTTCCTTAATGGTTCGTGATATCTGGTGCAATCACAGAAAATTTGTTACCAAGAAGCAAAGGGGTCTGCATGCCCCTTCTTTTATTGTACTATTTTTTTGACGAAAAGCCATCGGACTTGCTGAATTTCATTGATGAAGAATAGGAGTTTGCAAATTACAACAAGAATGTTGAAAGCTACAGCTTGCTGGCGCTGGAAACCAGCTTTTATTGTACTAGAAAGCAACATC